>NC_045597.1:55389545-55692575 GCF_009762305.2 Zalophus californianus
CTTCCTCACCGCCACCCTGAAAGAAAAGGACAACACAAAGACAGGGAGACCCCAACCACCGAAAGGGGGGAAGCCCAGAACCCCCTTGGCAAGGGATCAATGTGCCTACTATAAAGAGAAAGGGCATTGGAAAAACGAATGCCCGCCGCCATTAAATAAACCTCCTATCCTCCAAGATCTCCGGGTGCCGTTTGGTTCTTCCATCAGGCGATCCAGTCCAGGTTCCATAACAGGAGGAAAAGGGGAGTTTTGTTTAATAGATACGGAGTTTCATATTTGCAAAACTAGTAAGTTCTGGAGATCTGCCTTACAACAATGTGAGTATTTAATACTACTGAACTACACTAAAAAATGTTAAGATGCTAAATTTTATGCTACATGGGGTTTTTTGGTACCACAATTTAAAAAACCTAAAAAAAGTTAAATAAACCCAAAATATTTTAAAAGCCTGTAGAGCATAAACACAGCACAATCCACATGGACCCTGGTCCTTATAAACCCGATCAGACAACCAGAACAGGCTGTGAACCCCCAGAAGGGCTCGATTAGCGCAAACTGGCACAGGAGCACCCGCTAAGAGGGCCTCCATCCCCCCCAGCTTGCCTACATCCTGTCCCCTGTCCAAGCACATTTTTGCCCACTCTGTTCTTTTTTTTTTTTTTTTAAGATTTTATTTATTTATTTGACAGAGAGAGACACAGCGAGAGAGGGAACACAAGCAGGGGGAGTGGGAGAGGGAGAAGCAGGTTCCCCGCCGAGCAGGGAGCCCGATGCGGGGCTCGATCCCAGGACCATGGGACCATGACCTGAGCCGAAGGCAGATGCTTAACCGACTGAGCCACCCAGGCATCCCTGGTACTTTCTAGTTCTATAGTAGGTGCAGGCTGCGCTCAAATAGAGAAAAGGGCTTCAAAGCTTGTATGGCCGGTCTGGCTGGCATGCTCTAGACTTCCCTCACATCTTATTTTCCTACTACATAGTATTACTAGCCTGGCTGTCCTGGAAATTAGGGATAGGATTAGGCCAGACTTAGCAAATAAAAATACAAGATGCCCAGTTAAATTTGATTTTCAGATAAACAGCAAATAATTTCTTAGTGTAAGTATGTCCCATGCAATAATGAGAACATACTTATATTTTAAAAGTTTTCATTGTTTATCTGAAATTCAAATTTAACAGGGCATCCTCCATTTTATCTAGCAACCCTCCTTAGGCCTATCTTTTCTGTATGACACCACACTTTCCTATACTATACCAGGGCCTGGTTACTGAGTACACTAAAAATGCTAACGTGCAAAATCCATATTCAAGACAAGAGCATCATTGCCGAATCCTGGCTATAAATGCCCCAAATTGAACTTACCCAGTCTTTCTCTTTGCTTTCCTCCCATAACAGTTTCATCTCCTCCAAATCAGATATATGCCTAGAACCAACTAAGGGGAACATTATGTCTTGGGAAAGCGAAGAGAGAAGCACATTAATATTCTAAAAACAATTACCCAGGGGCGCCTGGGTGGCTCAGTCATTAAGCATCTGTCATCGGCTCAGGCCATGATCCTGGGGTGCTGGGATCGAGCCCCGCATCGGGCTCCCTGCTCCGCGGGAAGCCTGCTTCTCCCTCTCCCACTCCCCCTGCTTGTGTTCCCTCTCCTGCTGTGTTTCTCTCTGTCAAATAAATAAATAAAATCTTTAAAAAAAATAAAAAATAAAAACAATTACCCAGTAGCAACAAGGAAAAGTAGAGTAAGCAGTACAGAAAGATTTCATGAATTTTTTATACGGGGCCCTCTCGAATTCTAGGACCTCAAGTTTACTATGACTCACACTTAACAGGGCTTTAATAGCAGGTGAAACGATGAAGTAATGAAATGGATTTTCATGTGCTGTATATGGAAATGAGTTTCTGAGTCAACGATTACGGTAGCTCTCACCTCCCACATGGCAAGGTGGATCCATTACCCAACTGCCAATGTGTTCCTTTGATGTGAAAAGGCAAATGATTTTCAAAGCTACCACATTTCAATGTATTATAGAAAATTATAGGCCTATTTTGTAATGTTACTTAAAATCATAAATAACACAAACAAGGCACACTTCGCCGAATTCTTCTAAGGCAACACACACAAAGACTTTACTCATTTACTCAGGTCTTACGTAAGGAATAGTTCGACTTTCCCAAATCAATGTCAGCTTTCTCTGAGCTGTCAGCTACACCACACTGGGATAGTTCCAAGCCACAGAAAATAAATGGCGTCTTTGAGAGCTGATGTGCACGTTAGAATATATTTCACTAGCCAGCCTCGGGCCCTTGAGAAGAGACCTGATTTATGTATTTGCTTAAATTAAACCTCTTTTCAATTCCTCAAACATGCTCGTCCCTCCCATTTCCGGGCCTCTGTGCACACTGTTCCCTTCTAGAGCCCTCGTCCTTGCTTCATCTAGTTAACTCCCTCGGACCTCTGTTCAAAATCATTGCCTCAGGAAAAGGTCAATTCTCTGTCCTCCCCCTCCCCCCGAATGCATCAGATTCCTCTTTATACTTTCAGAGTTCACTCTCCCATTTTGTCACAGTTTATTAGGATACAGTTCTGAGAGTTTGGGGTAAACGTCTTATCTCCCTGCCTTCCTGAGTAATGAAAGTTTTAGCGGGACACAAACCAGCCAGAGAGCATATTTCCCAGCGTCCCTTGCAGCTAGGTGTGGCCATAGGACTAGCGCCGAGCCAATGGGAAGAGTTCACCTTCTGAGCGTAGCCTTTTGAAGGAAAGAGCACGCCTTCCCCTTTCTTTTTTCTTCCTCTAACAGGCTGGAAGGCAAATACAGTGGTGAATGGCCTTCGTCTTGGCAGGGATGAAGAAATGAAAAGAACTTGAGTCTCCATCACCATAGAGCCATCTTGTCCTTCTGCCATTAACCAAGCATTTCAGAGATGAAGGCCCAGAGCTGAAGAATGGCTCTGAACCTTTACCTGAGGAGGAAACAATTTAGCTTTTTCTACATAATTTTTAACTTAATTTTTTTCTATGCCACATATAATTTTACATAAATGCAAATCGTATATGCTTTTATTATTTTGGTACAATGTTTTTTCTTTTCTACTTGGTTTCCTCCTTCCTTTCGTCTCTTCCTACTCTCAGACACCAGACATTCCCACACCAGCCCACACACAAGCCGGATCACCAACCAACTGTGTGTTCTCCCAGATTTTCTCCTCCATGCTCACAAACTTGGGTATAGAGATTTGGAGGGCTTTTTATCTCTTTTTTTGCTTTACAGAAATGGGATCACATTATAAATGTTTTCTGCATTTTCTCTTCTCACTTAGCAGCACCTCATGAAAATCTCTCCAGCTCAACTGGTTTAGATTTAATTCAGTCTCTTTAATGCCTGAATAATAACTTATGGTGTTGTGTACTATAAATTATTCAGCCATGAGCTTTGTTTCCAGCTTTTTGTCACAAGTAATGCTATAATAGCATCCATGTACATGGGTCTTCTTGAACGAGTGGCTTTGTCTCTGTGGGATATTCCCAGGTTTAGGCTTTCAAAAGAGAGATGAATTTTTAATTTTAATAAATATTTTCAGTTGCAGTTGTTTGCTTCCCTAGAGCCAGCCTTCTCCCCCCTCCGCTCCCTACAGTTCTCCTCCTTCCTCACTTCCCGGTTATATCCTTCCTATCTTTTATTTTTCCTAATTAAAAAGTTGGCATGTTTATTTTAGGTCTAATCTAATAGTCTAAGATGTAAGCTATTTCTGCTAATCTATGAAAATACAATATATTATCTTAAGAATCATCATCATATCAAAAGGCTCAACAGGAAGAAGCCCTCTTCCGCAAGGGACTGAGTGATTAAGAATGTGGCCATACTCTCCTTCTGCCCCTCCCCCAACACCTCCTCTCTCTCTCTCTTTCAAATAAATAAATATTTATTTGAGAGAGACAGACACAGCGAGAGGGGGAGTGGGAGAGGGAGAAGCAGGCTTCCCGCTGAGCAGGGAGCCTGATGCGGGGCTCCATCCCAGGACCCTGGGATCATGACCTGAGCCAAAGGCAGACGCTTAACAACTGAGCCACCCAGGCGCCCCATAAATAGAATCTTTTTTTAAAAAAAAAGTGCCTGGGTGGCTCAGCCAGTTAAGGATCTGACTTCAGTTCGGGTCATGATCTAAGGTTCTGGGATCAAGCCCCACATAGGGCTCCAGCCCCACATAGGTCTCCTGCTCAGTGGGAAGTCCGCTTGTCCCTCTCTCTCTGCCCCTCTCCCCACTCATGCTCTCTCTCTCTCTCTCTCTCTCAAATAAATAAATAAAATCTTTTAAAAATTAAAAAACTGTGGCTAAACGTATGTAATGTGATACTTATTTTTCTTCTTTTTCTATATTTAATCAAGATATATGTTCACAAATGCCCAAGCACTATGGTAACTAAATACTGTCAGTTGCAAATTATGCAATATCCTGCCAGTGATTCTTAGGTAATTCATTATATGGGGTATTGCTTTCCTGAGGCATACCTTGCTCCCCAAATCCCACTCCCAGGACTATTTATTCATTCGGCAAATATTTATGCAGTTACTGCTACAATCTAGGCACTGTGCTGAATGATGGGCATAGAGCAGTAAATAAGATGGATGAGATCCCACTCTATACAGAGTTTCTCTTCTAGCTGAGGGGAAAGATATTAAACAACTAATTACACACGTGTTTGCATAATATTTTTTTAAGTTTTTATTTATTCATTTAGGCAGTCTCTACACCAAACACGGGGCTCAAACTCACAACCCCAAGATCAAGAGTCACATGCTCCTCCAACGGAGCCAGGCGGGTGCACCCCCTGGATAATATTTTTAATGTGATCAAATATATATAACATAAAAATTAGTTAAGCCACTATGTTGTGTTTCTTATTAAAGTTGCCTATATCCAATGAATGCAGATTTAAACATTTTTAAGTGTACAGTTCAGTGGCAGTAAGTACATCTACATGGTTGTGCAACCATCACCACCTTCCATCTCCATAACTCTTTTCACCTTGCAAAACTGTAACTCTGTACCCATTAACCACAAACTCCCCATTCTCCCCCAGCCCTTGGCAACCACCAATCTGCTTTTTGTCTCTATGTATTTGACGACACTCATGTAAGTGGATCACACAGTATGTCTTTTCATGACTGGCTTCTTTCACTTATCATAATGTTGTCAAGGTTCATCCATGTTGGAGCAAGGACAGAACTTCCTTTCTTTTTAAGGCTGGACAAATCTTATCATATGTGCAGACCATATTGTGTTTACCTAGTCATCAGTGGACACTTGGGTTGCTTCCACCTTTGAATATTTTTAAACTTTCTTTTAAAGAAGTTTAACTTCCACACTAGACTCAAATAAGCTTCCACACTAGACTGGTAAAGACAGGCAAATTATTTCTCCCACATAACTTTCACTATACATTCCCAGACAGAGTAAATATGTGTTTGAACTACTATTTTAAAAATATTAACCAAATAAACTCTCTTAAAAGAAAAAAAAATGATGCCTGGGTGGCTCAGGAGGTTAAGCATCTGCTTTCAGCTCAGGTCATGATCCCAGGCTCCTGGGATCCAGCCCCGCATCGGGCTCCCTGCTCAGCGGGGAGCCTGCTTCTCCCTCTGCCTGCCGCTCCCCCTGCTTGTGCTCACTCTCTCTGACAAATAAATAAAATCTTTAAAATAAAAATAAAATAAAATAAAAATATATTTATATTAACCAGTATTTTCCCTCTCTAGCTTTCCTTTCCTTGCTTTGTCCCTATTAAAATAGTGAAGCTGTGTTTATTGCTCCAGAGGAGGTGTGGCAAGGCAAAAAGTTTTTCCAAGGGTTTCTCTGGCTTCTGTTGTCCAGTGGCTAAGTATTTAAGGAAATAGAACCAGACTGGACTCTAAGTATCTTAACAAGACGACTTCATGGACAGATAACACTAAAGACAAAGTGATCATCCCCCAATACCTTCTTTTCCTCCTCTTCCTCCCTCCAACTATAGAAACCTAATCCTACATAACTAGAGAACACTTTGGGACCCCAAATATCATTTCTACCACCATGGTTGAAGGGGATCTTGAAGTATAAGTTAAGTTTCAATTCTTGCTCACCTAGGCTGTGGACTACGATCTTTACTTCTCTACACAGTGAATGATGTAACTACAATGGTGTTACATGTTGTCAAAGAAGGACTGATTCTATGAGAGCCTAGGACAGGAGCCTCATCTGGATGGTTGGGGGGCAGGCGGGGAAGGGGATGGCAGATGGCAGGCTAGGCTTCCTTAAATTTGAGCAGAGATCAAGGATGAACGTGAAGAAACTGCATGAAGGCAGTAGGCAGAAGTTGCATCTTCTCTTCAGTGCTGCTAGTCCACAACATTGTCATGTCCTCTTCCTGAAAAAACAATTCCCACCATTGATTTGTTACCAGGAAAACTTGTCCAGCACTCCCCCTTGCAGTAACCCTACTTTCCCAATTCTTATTAATATCGTTGAGGTGTCAGGGGCACCTGGATGGCTCAGTGGTTAAGCATCTGCCTTCGGCTCAGGTCATGATCCCAGGGTCCCATGACTGAGCCCCTGAGTCCGGCTCCCTGCTCAGCGGGGAGTCTGCTTCTCCCTCTGCCTCTACCCCTGCTACTTCTCTCTCTCTCTCCCTCACACTCTCTCACTCAAATAAATAAATAAAATCTTTTTTTTTTTAAATATATGCTGAGGTGTCCAAAACTCCATGTGGATGTTATCATTTTCCAGGAGTTTTATATTTAGAACTCTCTAGACATTTTAAGATGCCATCTCAATCTTTGCAGCTTATCTTCTGAACATCCGAGCATTCTTCATATAACACAGACATATCAGCTCACATGTGTTTTCCCTGGCAGTATTCATATTCCATCCTAACACTCTATCCCTTTTCATACAAAACCATCACGTTGAGAAGCAAATAAAGGAAAAATGTCTTCCCACATCATTAATTACTCCATTTTTAAGCAGACACAAACACGCTTCCTCCTTGGATTTGAAACAGCAACTATGGCTGCCAGCTGGGACTCCTGGGGCTTTAAGAGTGTTAATCACCAGACTAAAGCTTTGTTCTTTAAGACTAAATTAAAGGCACACTCAGATATTTTCCCCCTGGTTAGAAAAGGCACAAAATTTGGTGACTAATTTCTCATATACTCACCAGTGATTTTTTTTCCAGTTACTATAATTTTAGTAAATTTCTATTGAAATATAGCCAAATTATAATTTAACTGTTTAGTCTCAATCTATTTTCTAGCTCCAAACTCATATCCAATTATCTATTACATCTCCCCTTAAATATCTCATGGGCATCTAAAAGGAAAAAAAAACTTGTCTAGACTCAGGATTCTGACACCAAATGTGTGGGGTTTTTTCCACACCAAGAAATGTTTTTAAAAGACTTATTTATTTGAGAGAGAGAGAGACAGTGCATGCGAGAGAGCGGGGGGGGGGGGGTGGGCAGAGGGAGAGAGAATCCTGAAGCAGACTCCCCGCTGAGCAGGGAGCCTGAGGCGGGGCTCCATCCCAGGATCCTGAGATCATGACCTGAGCCGAAACCAATAGTTGGATGCTCAATCGACTGTGCCACCCAGGAGCCCCGTGCCACCTGTATTTCTGACAGAGGGATTCTCATGACCCTCTTCTCTGGTTTGATGACTTGCTAGAATGGCTCACAGAACTCAGAAACATTTCACTCACTATTACTGGTTTGTTATGGAGGGACACAAGTCAGGAACAGCCGCATGGAAGAGATGCACAGGACATGGTTTGGGGAGGAGTGTATGAGGGAGCTTCCGCGCCCTCTCTGGGTATGCCATCCTCTCAGCATCTCCATGTATTCGCCCACTCAGAAGCTCTCCAAATCCTGTTGTTTAGGGTTTTATGGGGGCTTCATTACATTGGCATGATTGATTAATTCATTGGCCATTGGTGATAAAGTCAATTTCCTTCTTCCGCGGGTGAGGGGAGATTTGAAAGTGCCAACCCTCTGGCAACCAGCCTCCATCCTCTAAGAGCCACCTCATTAGCATAAAACCAGGTGTGGTTGAAAGGGGCTTCTTATGAATAATAACCTCTCACCCTATCACTCAGGAAGTTACAAGGGTTTTAGAAGCTCTGTGCCAGGAACTGGGAGCAGACACCAAATGCATATTTCTTTTTACGTCACAACATCTCAAAGGAATCATATCCAAAACTGAAGATCCTTTTTTTCTGTTAATTTTTTTTTAAGTGGGCTCCTTGCCCAACGCGGGGCTTGAACTCATGACCCTGAGATCAAGAGTCACACACTCTACCGACTGAGCCAGCCAGGCACCCCCCAAAACTGAAAATTCTTGATCTTTCTCCCCAAATTAATATTGTCAATATCCACCCACCCACCCAATATCTTGCAGACTCTGGAGGCATTTATACATGCTGTCCTCCTCACCTAGAATGCTTCTCCCTACTCAATCCCTGATTGGCTTCTACCCAATTTTCAGACTTCTGCTTAAATGTCACTGTGTCCAAAGAGCTTTCCCTGACTCTCTCCCAGTCTAAATGACATTCTCTCCTGTTCCCTACACTTCTTGATAGTGTTTATCACAGTTTTTATTCATGTTTGATGATGATTTGTGTCCTGTCTGGCTCCCCAGCTAGTGTGAAGGTGTCAAGAAACTATGGTCCTTGTAGCCACAGACCTGTGTGCACAGGACCTGTGTGCGCCTCTGTCCTCCTGAGGCTGCTCCCCCTGCCGGGGATGAGAATTCTCACGTCCACAGCCTCTGCTCTCCCACGAAGGCTAGCCGAACAGTGGCCAAGGTTTACAAACATGGAATGTGGGGATGTGGGGGGCAAATTCAGAGAGCTAAAGAGGACCGAAAAACTTAAAGGAAAAAAAAAAGACCCATTTCCTTCAATAAGATAATGGTTAAGTAAACGATGACATATGCCTACAATCATAAACACAAATATAGTATGCTGTTAGTGTTAATGTTACGTTAAGTAAGTCATTCAAAAAAATATAATGCCATCCTAATTTTTAGTAATCAATATATGCATAGAAAAATGTCCACAAGGACATACGTATCATTATTAATAATGTTGATGTCTTGGGACTAAGGATGACTTTAATATTCTTTTTTAGGGTCTACAGTTTATAAAATTTTGACAACAATGCTCATTTTGTAATAAGAAAATTACTTCTAAAAATAAGAAGATGTACAAATAAAAAAAGAAAGAAAGAAAAAAACTCTGGTCCTGACTCTTCCTATGAGTGCCCAACAGAGTACTGCACAGTGACTGCCCTGTATTCATTGGAGAAATGAGCAAATTGTCTATATCTGTGTTTTTTAAAGTAAACCCCCCAGAAATTGTTCTCCTAGATGATAACATATGTTTCCTCAGAATGGTTGTGTGGTCAAATACGTTTGATAAATAACTGATTTAAAGGTAAGCAGGTTTCGGGGCTCCTGGGTGGCTCAGTTGGTTAAGCATCTACCTCCAGCTCAGGTCCTGATCTCTCGGGGTCTTGCGATTGAGCCCCACATTGGGCTCCCTGCTCAGACGGGAGTCTGCTTCTCCCTCTGCCCCTCCCCCAGCTCCTGCACGCTCTCTCTCTCTCTCTCTCTGCACTCTCTCTCTCCCAATAAATAAATAAAATCTTAAAAAAAAAAAGGTAAGCAGATTTCTGTACTGCAGGATTTCTCAGAGCCTACAATTTGCTATGCAATACTATGAATATAGTGCTTCAGAGGGGAAATGAATGTGAGGTTTCTCTAACAACTTAAATTGTAGAACCCATACTTCACAAACTGTCTTTCAAGATTAGTGTTTTCTGGACCATATCAGGGGAAATTCTAGCAAACAGTAATTTAACTTAATAAATATTCTTTTTTAAAAGTATACAACTCGCTCGTAAATGAAGGTTAAATTGCTAAGTTTGTGGTAATTTGTTACACAGCAATAGAAAACCACTACATGCATTTATTTTTTAAAATTCTTTTATTTTTTATTTTTTTTAAAGATTTTATTTATTTATTCATGAGAGACAGAGAGAGAGAGAGAGAGGCAGAGGGAGAAGCAGTCTCCCAAGGAGCAGGGAGCCCGATGCAGGACTCGATCCCAGGACCCTGGGATCATGACCTGAGCTGAAGGCAGATGCTTAACTGAATGAGCCACCCAGGAGCCCTACTATGTGCATTTAAAGGGAATAATAATAATACAAAAAAGCTTTCATGCCAGACATGCTACTGAATCACATGTGGAGCTGCATCTGTCTCTATGTCAAGATACTATATGTGCAGATAAAGGGCGTCTGAGCGGCTCTTGGTTTCCGCGCGGGTCATGATCTCAGGATCGTGATATCAAGCCCTGCATCAGGCTCTGAGCTCAGCTAGGAAGCTAGGAGTCTGCTTGGGATTCTCTCTTGCCCCGCTCACACACACACACACACACACACTCTCTCTCTCTCTCTCTCTCTCTCAAATAAATAAATAAATAATCTTTTTTTAAAAAAAGCTATTTGTATATGCAGATAATGTGGAAGATTCTGCAAGAGTCTGTATTGTTGCATAATAAAGAACTCAGGTTTTGAAATCTAAATAACCACATTTAAATCATGACTTCACCTCTTATAAGTTGTTTGATATTCCATAAATTAGATAACATCTGGGGATACTGTGAAAAGTAAATGAAATGTACACGTGTAGTAGAACGGCCAAAATCTGGAACATGGACAACACCAAACACTGGCAAGGATCTGCAGCAACAGGAACTCTCATTCATTGCTGATAGAAATGCAAAATGGTATACAGCCACTTTGGAAGACAGTTTGGTGGCTTCTTATAAAACTAATAAACGTATTTTTTACCATACAAATCCAACAGTTGCATTTCCTAGTATCTACGCAAAGCAGTTGAAAACTTATGTCCGCACAAAAACCTGTACATGGATGTTTATAGCAACTTTATTTATATTGCCAAGACTGTGAAGCAACCAAGACGTCCTTCAGTAGATGAATGGGCAAATAAATTGTGGTCTGCCCAGATAATGGAATACTGGTCAGCACTAAAAATAAATGAGCTATCAAGCCATGAAAAGACATAGAGGAACCTTAAATGTATATCACTCAGTGAAAGAAGCCAATCTGAAAAGGCTACATACTGTACCATCCCAACTATATGACACTCTGGAAAAGGCAAAATAGTGGAGACAGTAAAAAGATCAGTGGTGCCAGAGTTGAGAGTGAGGGGAGTGATGAATATACATCTGATGACATCAGAGCACAGAGGATTTTTCTGGCAATTAAAATACTCTGTACCTTATAATGATAGATATATGTCATTATACATTTGTCTAAACCCACAAAAAGCACAGTAGACTGAAGCAAGGTGGACATCTTCAGCTTCATCCTGATTCTTGGGGATACAGGTCTATTTTTGTCCTGCTGAGAAATGACAAAGAACATTAATATTTATTGGAGTAGTGGAAGAAGAAGAGTCCGTGGAAGTACCTGAACAAGAATAAACAGGTAGAGGAAAAGCAGTTAAAAAAAATTTTTTTAACTTTAGGAGGAGAGAGAATCTTAAAGAGGGAGTAATTACAGTGTCTAATGCTGCACACCTAATGTGGCCATTGCATTTAGAAATTGCAGCACTACTTTCAGTAAGAAGAAACCACAAGGAAATTAGAAAATACTCTGAGATGAATGAAAATGAAAACAAATTTGAACTCGCATATTTGCTGCGAGGAAAATTAATAGCTCTAAATGCCTTTTCGAAAGAAGAAACCTTATTGAGAAACTTATTAAGCTAAGCTTTCACCTTATAACATTGGAAAAAGAAAAGCAAATTAAACCTAACACAAGCAGGGAAAGGAAATTATCAGAAGTAGAACAAAAATTAATTAAATAGAGAAAAGAAAAACAATAGAGAAAATCAATCAACTCAGAAATTGGTTCTTTGAAAAGATCGACATAGTTGACAAATCTTTAGTGAGGCTGGCCAAGGGAAAAGAAAAGAGATTCAAAGTACTAGAATCAGAAACGAAAGGGGATAGTATGGAGCTCCTGCGTGGCTCAGTTGGTAGAGCATGAGCCTCTTGATCTCGGGGTCATGAGTTCAAGCCCCATGTTGGGCATAGAACTTACTTAAATAAATAAAAATAAAGACTGACATATTTAAAATTAAAGAAGAAGAAGAAGAAGAAAGAAGGGACTTGGGGCGCCTGGGTGGCTCAGTTGGTTAAACATCTGCTTTCAGCTCAGGTCATGATCCCAGGGTCCTAGGATTGAGTCCCATGTCAGGCTCTCTGCTCAGAGAGCAGCCTGCTTCTCCCTCTTCCTCTGCCTGCCACTCTGCCTACTTGTGCGCGCTCTCTCTCTCTGTCTAATAGATAAATAAAATCTTAAAAAAATAAATAAAATTTAAAAAAAAAGAAAGAGGGGACTTTTCTACTCACCCTCCAGAAATGAAGGATTGTAGGAGAATACTATGAGCAACTATTTTTCAACAAAGGAGATAACTGAGAAGAGATGGACAAACTCCTAGAAACACAGAAACTATCAAAACTGACTCAAGAAGAACTAACAGTGAGGCTAAAAGCCTGATGGGTGCCTGGGAGGTGAGGAAGGGCAGATGTGCATAGACTATTCTTTGAAGAAGTCTGGCTATGAAGGGAAAAAGAGAGATGTGGTTGCTAGTGGGGGTGTGGCCCACAGAGTTAGGGTTTCTTTTTCTTTTTCTTTTTCTTTTTTTCTGGTTCTGTTTTCAGGATGCAGAGACTTTTTTTTTTTTTTATGTTAAGTAGGCTCCACACCCAATGTGGGACTTGAACTCAAGACCCAGAGATCAAGAGTCACATGTTCTACTGACTGCGCTAGCCAGGCACCCTAGGACGCAAAAACTTGACCATTGTTGAACAATAAGGGACCAATGGAGATGAGACGTTGAGCACCTAAGAGGAGAAAGAGGAACAGGAGGTGGCAGGAGAGGGGATGGTATCCAGAAGAAGAAAGTCAGTGTCGTGTCTGCCCTCAGCCACAGGGACCACGGTATGGGAAAATAAATGGCCCCCTGGAAGGTCCACAGGGAGAGACAGGCTTCTGTTAAGGCAAGAAGATGCAGAGGGTACAGGCTGAGACTGTATTTTCAAATGAACAGATGCCTCAGAGCTCATAAAGAGAATGATTAAAACAGAGGCCGGTGGTAGGAGCAGGTGGAGGTACACTCGGGTCTGTCATCATAGAAGCCAAACAGAGCCAAACAGAGTTATATTACATTTCAACCCTGGGCAGAGTACTATTCTCCAAATCTTTCTCTTTCCCGGATACTCCAGACTAGGTGGAGTGACCTTCACCTACACACATACTACCCTGTGATACTTCTATTATAGAAGTTAATTGCATTGTATCATAATTGCATGTTTACTTGCTTATCTCCCCTCCTAGACCATGACAGTAATTAGTACAATCTTTACATAATAGTTTTTGTAGTTTCCTTTTCTTGCTTATGTTTTTAGACCTCTAAGTCAGTAATTATAAAGAACTTTTTTAAAAAATCTTTTATAATAGAAAATTTTAAATATATACAGAGGTATAGGGAATAGTATAATGACCCCCCTCATCATGCAGATTCAACAATTATCAGTTCATTACCATTCTTTCTTCATTTATGTTCCCACCCACTCCCCTACCCTGATTCTCTCTCTCTTAAAGATTTATTCATTTATTTGAGAGAGAGAGAGAGAGTATGCATGTGTTTTGTGCAAGTGAGGGGGGTGGTAGGGGGCAGATGGGAAGGAGCAGAGGGAAAGAATCTCAAGCAGACTCCCACTGAGTGCAGAGCCCAATGTGGGGCTTGATCTCACAACCCCAAAATCATGACCTGAGCCAAAATCAATAGTTGGACACTTAATCAACTGAGCCACCCATGCACCCCTCCTCTCCCCTGATTCTTTTGAAGCATATCAGAGACATCATAATCATAGTTCACCTAAAATGTTTTATTTTTTTTTTAAGATTTTATTTATTTGACAGAGAGAGAGAGAGCACAGCAGGAGGAGTGGCAGGCAGAAGGAGAAGGAGAAGCAGGCTCTCTGCTGACTGGGGAGTATGATGTGGGGCTTGATCCCAGGATCCTGGGATCATGACACAAGCTGAAGACAGACATTTAACAGACTGAGCCACACAGGCGCCCCTACCTAAAATGTTTTAGTGTATGTTTCTAAAAGCGAATTCTCTTTTAAAACAAACAAAAAAACCCCACATGTTATTATTATGTATTTAAAAATTAACAAGTTCTTAACATCATCAAATATCAAGTCAATGTTCAGATTTTCTCATCTGGCTCATAATAATGTGAATACTTTGTTTTTAATCACTGCAATTGGTTGATACAGCTTTTAAGTCTCTTTTTAATATAGAAATTCCCTGTCCCTGATACTCTATATAGAAAACCCAAAAGACTCCACCAAAAAATTGCTAAAACTATTACATGAATTGAGCAAAGTTGTAGGATATAAAATCAGTGTGCTGAAATCTGTTGCATTTCTATACACCAATAATGAAACAGTGGAAAAAGAAATCAAGGAAATGATCCCATTAGCAATTGCATCAAAAACAGTGAGATACCTAGGAATACACCTAACTAAAGAGGTAAAAGACCTGTACTCTGAAAACTATAGAACACTTATGAAAGAAATTGAAGAGGACATAAGAAATGGAAAGGCATTCAGGCCCATGGATGGGAAGAACAAACATTTAAAAAATGTCTGGGGGTGCCTGGGTGGCTCAGTCATGAAGCGTCTGCCTTTTGCTTGGGTCTTGATCCAAGGGTCCTGGGATGGAGCCCTGCATCGGGCTCTCTGCTCCAGGGGAAGCCTGCTTCTCCCTCTCCCTCTCCCCCCGCTCATGTTCCTTCTCTTGCTGTGTCTCTCTCTGTCAAATAAATAAATAAAATCTTTAAAAGAAATGTCTATACTACCCAAAGCAATCAACACATTTAATGCAATCCCTATCAAAATGCCACCAACATTTTTCAGAGATAGAACAAACAATCCTACAATTTGTATGGAACCGCAAGAGACCCCAAATAACCAAAGCAACTTTAAAATCGAAAAACAAAGCTGGAGGCACCACAATTCTGGACTTCAGGCTATCTTACAAAGCTGTAGTCATCAAGACAGTATGGGACTGGCACAAAAACAGACACATAGATCAAATGGAACAGAACAGAGAACTCAGAACTGGATCCACAACTCTATGGTCAACTAATCAACAAAGGAGGAAAAAGAATATCCAATGGAAAAAGAGAGTCTCTTCAATAAATGGTGTTGGGAAAACTGGACAGCCACATGCAGAAGAATGAAACTGGACCACTTTCTTACATCATACACAAAAATAAATTCAAAATGAATGAAAGACCTAAATGTGAGACAGAAAACCATCCTAGAAAATCCTAGAGAAGAACGCAGGCTGAAACCTCTTTGACCTCGGCTGGACCAACTTCTTACTAGACAAGTCGCCTAGACTAGATTAGAAGATATATTTGAGCAAATCATAGCTGAGAACTTCCCTAATCTGGGGAATGAAACAAACATTCGTGTCCTAGAGGCAGAGAGGACCCCTCCCAAGATCAAGGAAAACAAGCCAATGCCCCAGCATGTAATAGTAAAACTCGCAAATCTTAGAACCAAGGAAACCATCTTAAGGGCAGTTAAGGGGAAGAGATTCTTTATGTACAGAGGAACATCAGAATAATGTCAGACTCATCCACAGAGACCTGGCAAGTCAGAAAGGGCTGGCAAGACATATTCAGGATACTAAACGAGAAGAACATGCAGCCAAGAATACTTTATCTGGCAAGACTGAAGAATACTTTATCTGGCAAGACTGTCATTTAGAATGGATGGAGTGATGCAGAGCTTCCAAGACCGGCAGAAACTGAAAGAATATGTGACCACTAAGCCAGCCCTGCAAGAAATATTAAAGGGGGTTCTAAAAGGAGAAAGGCCCCAAGAGTGATATAGAACAGAAATTTACAGAGACAATCTATAGAAACAAGGTCTTCACAGGCAACATGATGACAATAAATTCATATCTTTCAATAATCACTCTCAACATGAACGGCCTAAATGCTCCCATAAAACGGCACGGGGTTGTAGATTGGATAAAAAGACAGGACCCACCCATATGCTGTCTACAAGAGACTCATTTTGAACCTGAAGATATATCCAGACTGAAAGTGAAGGGATGGAGATCTATCTTCCATGCCAACGGACCTCAAAAGAAAGCTGGGGTAGCAATTCCTATATCAAACAAATTAGATTTTAAGCTAAAAAACTGTCGTTAGAGACACAGAAGGACACTATATCATTCTTAAAGGGTCTATCCAACAAGATCTAACAGTTGTAAATACCTACGCCCCCAACATGGGAGCAGCCATCTACATAAGCCAACTGTTAACCAAAATAGTCATATTGATAACAAAATTTTAATTGTAGGAGACCTCAGTACTCCACTCTCAGCAATAGACAGATCACCTAAGCAGAAAATCAACAAAGAAACAAGAGCTTTGAATGATACACTGGACCAGATGGACCTCATAGATATATATAGAACATTACACCCTAAAACAACAGAATACTCATTCTTCTTGAGTGCACATGGAACTTTCTCCAGAATAGACCACATACTGGGTCACAAATCAGGTCTCAACCGATACCAAAAGATTGAGATTATTCCCTGCATATTCTCAAACCATAATGCTTTAAAACTGGAACTCAATCACAAGAAAAAATTTGGAAGAAATTCAAACACTTGGAAGCTAAAGACCACTCTGCTCAATAATGTTTGGGTCAACCAAGAAATCAAAGAAGAACTTAAACAATTCATGGAAACCAATGAGAATGAAAACACATCAGTCCAAAACCTATGGGATACTACAAAGGAGATCCTAAGGGGGAAGTACATAGCCATCCAAGCCTCACTCAAAAAAATAGAAAAATCGGGCGCCTGGGTGGCTCAGTTGGGCGCCTGGGTGGCTCAGTTGGGCGCCTGGGTGGCTCAGTTGGTTAAGTGACTGCCTTCGGCTCAGGTCATGATCCTAGAGTCCCCGGACTGAGTCCTGCATCGGGCTCCCTGCTCGGCAGGGAGTCTGCTTCTCCCTCTGACCCTCCCCCCTCTCATGTGCTTTCTCTCTCTCTCATTCTCTCTCTCTCTCTCAAATAAATAAATAAAATCTTTTAAAAAACAGAAAAATCCTGGGGCACCTGGGTGGCTCAGTCGTTGGGCGTCTGCATTTGGCTCAGGTCATGATCCCAGGGTCCTGGGATCGAACCCTGCATCAGGCTCCCTGCTCCGCGGGGGGCCTGCTTCTCCCTTTCCCACTCCCTCTGCTTGTGCTCCCCCTCTCGCTGTGTCTCTCTCTGTCAAATAAATAAATAAAATCTTTAAAAAAAAATAGAGGGGCGCCTGAGTGGCTCAGTCATTGGGCATCTGACTTCAGCTCTGGTCATGATCCCGGGGTCCTGGGATCAAGCCCTGCATCGGGCTCCCTGCTCAGCAGGAAGCCTGCTTCTCCCTCTCCCACTCCCCCTGCTTGTGTTCCCTCTCTCGCTGTGTCTCTCTCTGTCAAATAAATAAGTAAAATCTTAAAAATATATAAAAATAAAAATAAAATAGAAAAATCCCGAATTCACCAACTAAATTTACACCTTAAAGAACTAGAAAAAAAGCAACAAATGATGCCTAAGCCACGCATTAGAAGATAAATAATTAAGATTACAGCAGAGATCAATGAATTAGAAACCAGAAACACACTATATCAGATCAACAAAACTAGAAGCTCGTTCTTTGAAAGCATTAATAAGATCAATAAACCACTGTCCAGACTTATCCAAAAGAAAAGAGAAAGGACCCAAATTAATAAAATTATGAATGAAAGGGGAGAGATCATGGCTAACACCAAAGAAATAGAAACAATTACTAGAAATTATTACCTACAACTATATGCCAATAAATTAAGCAACCTGGAAGAAATGGATGGCTTCCTGGAAACCTATAAACTGCCAAGTCTGAAACAGGAAGAAATTGACAACCTGAATAGGCCAATAACCAGTAACAAGATTGAAGCAGTGATCAAAAGCCTCCCAAAAAACAAGAGTCCAGGGCCTGATGGATTCCCTGGGGAATTCTACCGAACTTTCAAAGAAGAAATAATACCTATTCTCCTGAAGCTGTTTCAAAAAATAGAAACAGAAGGAAAGCTTCCAGGCTCATTCTACGAGGCCAGCATTACCTTAATCCTCAAACCAGGCAAACACGCCATCAAAAAGGAGAATTTCAGACCGATATCCCTGATGAATATGGATTCCAAAATCCTCAACAAAATTCTAGCTAATAGGATCCAACAATACATTAAAAGGATCATCCACCACGACCAAGTGGGATTTATCCCTGAGATGCAAGTGTGGTTCAACATTCACAAATCAATCAATGTGATAGAACACTTTAATAAGAGGAGAGAGAAGAAACATACGGGCCTCTCAATTGATGCAGAAAAAAGCATTTCACAAAATACAGCATCCTTTCCTAATTAAAACTCTTCAGAGTATAGGGATAGAGGGAACATTCCTCAAGTTCATAAAATCCATCTATGAAAAACCCACAGTGAATATCCTCAATGGGGAAAAGATGAGAGACTTTCCCTTAAGATCAGGAACACGTCAAGGATGCCCACTCTTGCCACTATTGTTCAACATGGTACTAGAAGTCCTGGCAACAGCAATCAGACAACAAAAAGAAATAAAATGTATTCAAATTGGCAAAGAAGAAGTCAAACTCTCTCTTTTCGCAGACAACATGATACTTTATGTGGAAAATCCAAGTCTCCACCCCCAAATTACTAGAACTCATACAGCAATTCAGGAATGTGGCAGGATACAAAATCAATGCACAGAAATCAGTTGCTTTCTTATACACTAACAATGCAACTGTAGAAGGAGAAATTAGAGAAATGATTCTGTTTACACACCCCAAAAACCATAAGATACCTTGGAATAAACCTAACCAAAGAGGTAAAGGATCTATACTCTAGGAACTACGGAACTAAGAAGACACAAAAAGATGGAAAAACATTCCATGCTCATGAATCGGAAGAATAAACATTGTTAAAATGTCTATGCTACCCAGAGCAATCTATACCTTCAACGCCATCCTGATCAAAGTTCCAACGACATTTTTCAAAGTGCTGAAACAAACAATCCTAAAATTTGTATGGAATAAAAAAGATCCTGAATTGCCAAGGAAATGTTGAAAAAGAAAAACAAAGCTGGGGGCATCATGTTCCCAGATTTCAAGCTATATTACAAAGCAGTGATCACCAAGACAGCATGGTACTGGCACAAAAACGACATATAGATCAATGGAATAGAATAGAGAGCCCAGATATGGACCCTCAACTCTATGGTCAAATAATCTTCGACAAGGCAGGAAAAAATATGCAATGGAAAAAAGACAATCTCTTCAATAAATGGTGCTGGGAAAATTGGACAGCTATATACAGAAGAATGAAACTCGACCATTCTCTAACACCATACACAAAAATAAACTCAAAATGGATGAAAGACCTCAATGTGAGACAGGAATCCATCAAAATCCTACAGGAGAACTTAGGCAATAACCTCTTCAACATCGGCCACAGCAAATTCTTTCAAGATACATCTCCAGGGGCGCCTGGGTGGCTCAGTCATTAAGTGTCTGCCTTCAGCTCAGGTCATGATCCCAGGATCCTGGGATCGAGCCCCACATCGGGCTCCCTGCTCTGCAGGAAGCCTGCTTCTCCCTCTCCCACTCCCTCTGCTTGTGTTCCCTCTCTCATTGTGTCTCTCTCTGACAAAAAAAAAAAAAAAAGATACATCTCCAAAGGCTAGTGAAACAAAAGCAAAAATGAACTTTTGGGACTTCGTCAAGAAAAAAACTTCTGCACAGCAAAGGAAACAGTCCACAAAACAAAGAGGCAACCCACAGAATGGGAGAAGATATTTGCAAATGACGCTACAGACAAAGCACTGATTTCCAAGATCTGTAAAGAACTTCTCAAACTCAACACCCAAAAAACAAATAATCAAGTCAAAAAATGAGCAGAAGACATGAACAGACACTTCTCCAAAGAAGACATACAAATGACTAACAGACACATGAAAAAATGTTCATCATCATTAGCCATCAGGGAAATTCAAATCAAAACCACACTGAGATACTACCTTACAGCAGTTAGAATGGCAAAAATTGACAAGGCAAGAAACAACAAATGTTGGAGAGGTTGTGGAGAAAGGGGAACCCTCTTACACTGTTGGTGGGAATGCAAGTTGGTACAGCCACTTTGGAAAACAGTGTGGAGGTTCCTCAAAAAATTAAAAACAGAGCCACCCTATGACCCAGCAATTGCACTCCTGGGTGTTTACCCCAAAGACACAGATGTAGTGAAAAGAAGGGGCACATGCACCCCAGTGTTCATAGCAGCAATGTCCACAATAGCCAAACTGTGGAAGGAGCTGAGATGCCCTTCAACAGACAAATGGATAAAGAAGATGTGGTCCATATATACAATGGAATATTACTCAGCCATCAGAAAGGATGAATACCCAATTTTTACATCAACATGGATGGGACTGGAGGAGATCATGCTAAGTGAAATAAGTCAAGCAGAGAAAGTCAATTATCATATGGTTTCACTTATTTGTGGAACATAAGGAATAGTATGGAGGACATTAGGAGAAGGAAGGGAAAAGTGAAGGGGGGGGAATCGGAGGGAGAGACGAACCATGAGAGACTCTGGACTCTGAGAAAGAAACAGGGTTTTAGAGGGGAGGGGGTGGGGGGGATGGGTTAGCCTGGTGATGGGTATTAAAGAGGGCACATACTGCATGGAGCACTGGGTGTTATACGCAAACAATCGTGGATCACTACATCAAAAACTAATGATGTATGGTGACTAACATAACATAATAAAATTTAATTTAATTAAAAAAAGAAATACTGAAAAAAGAAAGAAAAAAGGGGGAAGCAACTTAAGTGTCTATCCATAGGAAAATGGATAAATAACTTGTGTAATAATCACACAATAGCCTGCTATTCAGCATGGGGTTGGAGGTAAGTAAGTGCGGGTGGAAGGATTGAAGATGAAAGAGAAAAGTAATTAAAACTATAACCAAACCAACACCAGTTCGCTCCTTGGTGAGTCACGGAAAAGGTACCAGGTGAGGTGTCGCACAAAGAAAACTTTATTTGCAGCAAATAAGGAGTCACAGCTTCCAATTAAAGTTTTCTTTGTGCGACACCTCACCTGGTGGTGTTTCTGTGACTCACCAACTCAGGTTGGTTCAGTAACAAATTTGGCGACTCAGGTGGGTGGGGGGATGGGGTAACCAGGTGATGGGCATTAAGGAAGGCACTTGATGTCATGAGCACTGGGTGTTATATGCACCTGATGAATCACTAAACTACCTCTGAAACTAAAACATACAAACAAAAACAAAACAAAACAAATTTGGTGACCCAGATGGGACTGCTGTCCTGAGGTTCTGCCCTCTGGTTCCCTGGTTTCCAACAGTCAGAGCGGCAGGCAGCAGAAGTTCGCTTGGGCTAAACCATCCAAGCTAGAAGGACCAGGGGCAGATTCCTCGGAGGGGACTCTCCCTTCTTGGTGCTTGTGACCACCGGCCTGCCATTCCGTCCTCACTTGAAATCCAGTGGCAAACTCAGATTACTTTTACTCAGAGGATGTCTGTTGGTATAAATTAGGCCAGGTCTGTGGCACGGCTTTTAGAGGTAAAACTAGAGTTGTCTCACAAAGTCTGCGCAAGACAGCCTAACAGATACTCTGGGTAAACAGGGCCTCTGGTAAACACCCTGGAGCACTGAACACTTGATTGGGGTCTAGCAGCTAGACATCCCCAGGTGACAAAAGATCACTGAACCCCGGCCATTCAGAGGGTTGCATGCTCCAGCCTGGTGAAACAGGAGTGATCTAACAGATGAGTTTAGGGTCTGGAAGACTGAAAGAAATCTCTGTCCCACCTAGTGGTTTGGTCTGTTTGTGGTTGGTTCCTGTTTAGATCTCCACCCGGGCTGTTTGGCTCTTGTGTACCTCCTCCTTCCCTTACAACCCTGGATGAAGGAGACAGCAGCTCTTTGGGTCCCTGGAAGCACATATTGGGAACAGGTAAGAGCTCTATTTAATTGGTTAAAAGACAAGCACTTACAAAAATTGGGCATTCTGGGTGCCTCGGTGGCTCAGTTGGTTAAGCCTCTGCCTTAGGCTCAGGTCATGATCCTGGGGTCCTGGGATCTAGTGGCATCAGGCTCCGGGTTCAGTGGGGAGTCTGCTTCTCCCTCGCTCCCTCCCCTCGCCCCTCTCCTTCCTCCTCCTCCCCTCCCCCTGCGCGTGCGTGCTCTCTCTCTCTCAAATAAATAAATAAAATCTTTTTTAAAAATTGGGCATACTAAAACTCAGAAAGATAAAAACTAACCCAAATGTTTTTCAGGTTCATGTGATCTAGGATAATCTTGGGTAAATTAAAATAGACATGTCTTTGGAGTTATCAATATCAAATATAATTGATAACCAACTTTTGATCTACCTCAATTTATTAGTTGAATTCATATTGTATCTGTTGCAATTTGTCAGCAAAAATGACTTAAAACAATGGTTGATTTTTGTCGGTCTCATGAAATTTTCATGGGTAATTGTTAAAGAACAAGTAGGTTGGGGGGCACCTGGCTGGCTCAGTCAGTAGACCATGTGACTCCTGATCTTGGGGTTTTGAGTTCAAGCCCTACCTTGGTGTAGAGATTACTCAAAAAAAAAAAATCTTAAAAAAGAAAAAAAAAGAACAAGTAGGTTGAATAGATAAGAAGGTTTGTAGGTAAAACTTATAAGTAGCTTTCAAAATCTTTGGTAACCTGAAACTTTGAAATTTTGCCAAGTTAAATGATACATTGGGTTGAATTCATCAGATATTTAAGTTTGGGATTTTTTTTTTAAATAAGATAAAATACTACAGCATTGGTTAGTGAATGTAGGTTACTTTTTGGCTTCTTATTGTAGAGAAACTGAGGATACTTGGGTCTGTTAGTAAATATGATTTATGCTTTATTGAAAGTTGTGCTATTAAGAAAACATGTTTCTGGAAATTGCAAGATATATTCAAAAAATTTGCCAATCTAAAGAATTCTAGTGTAATAGTTCACAATTGGTTAATACTTAGTTTTCACTACTTAGTTTCACTAGAAACTGAGGTTTCTAAAAGTAAAAATTCTGATCAATGTCACTGAGACTGCTAGAAATGCTAAGGAAAGCAACTCTGCAAGAAAAGATGTGTTTTTGGTAAGAAAGGTATAAGGAATGGGAATACATTTTGTTGAAGGAAAAAGAAAGTACTTTTGTCCTAAAATGAGACTGGTTATTTAGAGAGAAAAGGCTTAGAACAAAATCTGAATGAAAAAGAAACTTGTAGAATGTTTGTAAGGGGAAACTTGGGAAAAGAATTTTATGTGTGATCAGGACTAAGACTGAAATGAATGAATTTTAAAAGTACACTGGTATAAAGGGGCGCCTGGGTGGCTCAGTTGGTTGAGCGACTGCCTTCGGCTCAGGTCATGATCCTGGAGTCCCAGGATCGAGTCCCAGGATCGAGTCCCAGGATCGAGTCCCAGGATCGAGTCCCGCATCGGGCTCCCTGCTCAGCGGGGAGTCTGCTTCTCCCTCTGACCCTCCCCTGTCTCATGCTCTCTATATCATTCTCTCTCTCAATAAATAAAATCTTTAAAAAAAAAAAAGTACACTGGTATAAGATTGAAAATCTGCTTTCTCTCTCTGTTAAAAAGACAAAGTTTTCTTGGATTGTTGGTCAGCTCTTGATAAGATATTGTAAACAAAGTTTTAAAAACGTTCTTTATCTGCCGAGGGGCACCTTGGTGGCTCAGTCGGATTAGCATCAGACTCTTGATTTCGGCTTGGATGTTATCGCTGGGTCATGGGATTGAGCCCCTTCTGTCTCTCCCTCTTTCTCTACCCACCTCCCCCACACACACCCGCCAGGAGGCATGCGTGAGCTCTCTCTTTCTCTCTCTCTCACTGAAATAAATAAAATATTTTTAAATAAATTTTTTTTACCTGACCAAGAAAATCAGTTTTCATGCTTTGTCTTTATCAGGTCTTTGATTACTTAAAAAGGTAAAATTTCTTAATATTAAAGGAGCTAAGTTTTGCTAACAACTGTATAAACCTGGAGAATCTCTTTTGCCAACTTGGGTAAATAGATCATTAAATATTAAGTTTTATAATCATCTGTAATCCAATTTAGGCATGTGCTGAGATTGGGGCGCCTGAGTGGCTCAGTTGGTTAAATGTCTGCCTTTGGCTCACGTCATGATCCTGCATTGGTTACTGAATGTAGATTACTTTTTGGCTTCAAAAGTAATGTGGATCAAGCTCCGATGTGGATCAAGCCCCACATCGGGCTCCCTGCTCAGTGGGGAGTCTGCTTCTCTCTCTCCCTCTGCTGCTCTCTCTCTCTGTCAAATAAATAAGTAAAATCTTTAAAAATAAATAAAGAAATAAATAAAACCTTCTGAGATTTATAACAAAATTCCTAAGATACAAATTCTAAATTAAGTCTTTTTGACTAATTAGGCTTGTTCATATGGTATGTTAAATTAAATGGGAAGCATTGTCAAACAAATGATGGTAAACCTTCTTATATTATGTTGTTTGGGTAAATGCTATAACTGTTCTGGAAATTATACGAAATCCCCAAAGTTTTAATATGTCAAGTTGTCACTTGACATTGTAATTACTGAAATGTTCTATGTCATAGAAATAACTGAATTTCTTTGTCAACTACATTATAATGAACTCTCATCCATATCTGAGGGTTTTTTTTTTTTTGGTCATTTATAGTTATTGTTCTGATCTCTTACAAAATGTTTCATCTTCAAGGAGAGTCATAAAAAGGACTTTTTGACAAACACGTTTTTGATACCTTTAAGATCGTAAAACTAAGCTGAGTAAAAACATCTGAACTCATGGAAAAGCTGCATTCAAACAAACATGAATTAATAACATGGGACTGAATGAACTGAGGAAGATGATTATAGTTTTTGTGACTCTTGTTTGAAACATTGCTGGTTCTCTAATGTCTGCTTTTCCAACTTTAAAGAAACTTTCTTTTAAGATATCCATGATAGGGCACCAATGTCTGGCTCCATCGGTGGAGCATGTGACTCTTGATCTTGGGGTTGTGAGTTTGAACCCTACGTTAGGTGTAGAGATTACTTAAAAATAAAATCTTAAAAAAATAAAGATATCTGTGATGTACAAAAATATGATAAACTATTCCTTTGTGAACAAATTGAAGCATTTAACTTTTCTCCCTACCTAAGCCCTCCAGATTTCAGAAACTCTCATTGAGTATTCTTTCTTTAAGAATCTGTTCTGTTTGTAACAGGACACCATTGGAAACATTGGTTATTTTACCAATGCTTTGACTTGAATATCATATTTGAGAAAGACATGCATAGACTCAGATATGTACAAAGAGCCTTAAAGAATTAAGGTTGACTTTACAATCAGAGAAAAACAGGGTGCCTGGGTGGCTCAGTTGGTTGGGCGACTGCCTTCGGCTCAGGTCATGATCCTGGAGTCCTGGGATCGAGTCCCACATCGGGCTCCCTGCTCAGCGGGGAGTCTGCTTCTCCCTCTGACCCTATCCCCTCTCATGTGCTCGCTCTCTCTCTCATTCTCTCTCAAATAAATAAATAAAATCTTTAAAAAAAAAACAATCAGAGAAAAACATGTATCATATGACCTCACTGATACGAGGAATTCTTAATCTCAGGAAACAAACTGAGAGTTGCTGGAGTGGTGGGGGGTGGGAGGGAGGGGGTGGCTGGGTGATGGACATTGGGTAGGGTATGTGCTATGGTGAGCACTGTGAATTGTGTAAGACTTTTGAATCACACACCTTTACTTCTGAAACAAATAATACATTATATGTTAAAAAAAAAAAAAGAAGAAGATAGCAGGAGGGGAAGAATGAAGGGGGGGAAATCGGAGGGGGAGACGAACCATGAGAGACTATGGACTCTGAAAAACAAACTGAGGGTTCTAGAGGGGAGGGGGTGGGGGGATGGGTTAGCCTGGTGATGGGTATTAAAGAGGGCACATTCTGCGTGGAGCACTGGGTGTTATGCACAAACAATGAATCATGGGACACTACATCAAAAACTAATGATGTAATGTATGATGATTAACATAATAAAAAAAAGAAATAAAATAAAACCCCAAAACTAATGATGTAATGTATGATGATTAACATGATAAAAAAAAAGAAAAAAGAAAACCCATAGGAACACTAAAAAAAAAAAGAGTTAAAGTTGACTTTATGGACACAAAGGAGTCCTTTGGAAATGTTGGCCTGGTAGCTTGCTTACAAAGTTCCCAGCAGCCTTACCAGGTGAGTAAAGAATGTTACCTCCTGGCAGGTGCAAGAACCTCAGGATATTTTGGGGACCTCGAGAAGAGGAATTCGTCCACGTCTATAGATAGTGCAGGCAAATCTGATGGCAAGAATTTGGCTTAGCTTCTGGCCTCAAGAGGATATTGAATCTAGAAATTCCTTATGAAAAGTTCTAGTAAAGCAAGTTTTAAAAATCTATATGGTCAATCACTATTCTTGCTGAGCTTATGTACATAATCAGGCCAAGGCTGTTAAAACTGGATTTGTTTTACAAACAAATTAGTATTGATTTGGCCATCCTTGGTGGAAATGAGGGTGATTTTAGAGAAAAATTGTGTTTCAATAATATGTCTTTGTGGATGTTAGATTCTAGGTCCGATTGTCTTAGTATTTTTTCTTTGCCTATAAAACTGGCCTAGATCCTGAATTCTAGTTTCCTTGAATTTCTGACTATGACTCGCCAAACTAAGGTTTCCAATTTTCTTTCATTTTCTTGACTTGGAATCAATGAGAACTAACACTGCCCCTCCCCTTTCTTCCTGAAACCCTGCAAATTGAAGCTAGGTAACGTAAAACCCTACTTAGGAAGGCTCCAGCCTTAGCATTTCCTGATTTTGACAAGCTGTTTTATTTGTATGAACATGAAAGACAAGGAATAGCTGTAGTGGTGTTAACGCAAATGCTGGGGCCCTTAAGGAGAACGATAGCTTTTTTTTCTAAACAATTGGACACAGTGGCCAAGGGGAGCTGTAGCAGCTACAGGCCTCTTGATAAAAGAAGCAAAAAAACCCAAACAAACAAAAAAAACTATGAGCCAACCTATGCCTGTTTGGATCCCACAACAGGTTTCAAGGGTTTTCGGGAAACCTAGGGACATCTGTGGCTATCCCAAAACAAAATGTTACAACATCAGTCCGGGTTGATAGATACTCCCAGATACAGCTGCCGCTCTACTCCCCCAGTCATGAAGCACTTGATCAAATTTACTCTGGCAACAAAGATCTCCAGAGAGAACATCTGTCCAATGCAGAGGAAATCTGGTTGATGGACAGCAGCAGTTTTATGGGAAATGGTCTAAGAAGGGCAGAGTATGCAGTGATATTCCTAAATGCTTTCACGGAGGCTAAAAGACCAGCCCCAGGAATCTCAGCCCAAAAGACAGAAACAATTGCACTACCCAGGGCATTAGAACTGAGTGAAACAAGGTGGGAACTATTTATACCGATTCTACAAATGTCTTCTCTGTAATTCATGCCCATGGAGCAATATGGAGAGGAAAGGACTGCTAAATGGTGAGAACAGAGACATTAAACATGGCAAGGAAATCCACAGGCTGCTAGAAGCCATACACCTAAGCCTAAAGATGTGGCAGTGGGTCAGGTTACAAAACCAGGAGGGGGTTTGCACCATCGAATGAAACCTCAGGTGCTGTAATCTGCAGCTGAGTGAAATATAAGGTGAAAGGCAAGGATTTATTATGAGGCTGTAGTATTATTTCATGGACTGCAAGAAGAGCAATGTAATTAAGGCCAGCGAAGCTTCCAGGTGTCTTTCTCCATCTGTCATCTCTGCTTCTCCATGTGGGTTTGTTACCCTCTTCTCTCTCCAGGACGTATCTCCTCCGCAGCCTCTGCAACGTTCACAGGGAAGATGGCTGCCTCACAGTTGTTAAATTTTTAAGCTGCACTTCCAGACACATAATGAGGATGACCTAATTCTTCCTGGATCCCAATTAAAAATTTCCAGAAAAGAGAATTTTACAGGGTGTCAAGCACTAGCTCTAAAATCCTCTGATACAAATACAGCTGACAGAAGCCCACTCCTGTATCGACCAAGAAAGAAGTCACTGAAAATTTAATCAAACAGGCATTTATTGGGGCAGTTAGAACTGCAGTCCTGGAGACAAAGATTCAGGGAGAAACCGGACTCTGAGGAAGACAAAGAGGGGCAGGGTTATAAGGGCAAACATTCAGGAGTGCAGCTCTCATTTAAGTCCTCTGCCAAATACCCAATGAAACGAGCCAAACTGGGATTGATTGAGTTAGCATGCAAACGAGGGGTTGAAACTTGTCAAATCCGGTTGGCTCCTTTAAGAAGTGAAGAATGTTAAGGATTCAGGTGTCCTGGTGAGGAGGGAGTTAAACCCAGGCTGACAGCTGCCGAGGGCGCCAAGTTTATGGTTCCTCCAATGAGGAGGGGGCATAAATTCCTCCTGGTTTATGGCCTCTAGCCCTATTTTATTTTATTTAAAGATTTTATTTATTCATTTGAGGGAACAGAGGAAGAGGGAGAAGCAGGCTCCCCACTGAGCAGGGAGCCCAATGCAGGACTGGATCCCAGGACCCCGGGATCACGACCTGAGCCAAAGGCAGACGCTTGACCGACTGAGCCACCATGGTGTCCTCCTAACCCTATTTTATTTTATTTTTTTAATTTAATTTAATTTTATTATGTTATGTTAGTCACCATACATCATTAGTTTTTGATGTAGTGATCCAAGATTCGTTGTTTTCGTATAACACCCAGTGCTCCATGCAGTACGTGCCCTCCTTAATACCCATCACCAGGCTGACCCATTCCCTCCACCCCCCTCCCCTCTAGAGCCCTCAGTTTGTTTCTCGGAGTCCATAGTCTCTCATGGTTCATCTCTCCCTCCGATTCTCCCCCCCTTCGCTTTTCCCTTCCTTCTCCTAATGTCCTCCATACTATTCCTTATGTTCCACAAATAAGTGAAACCATATGATAATTGCCTCCTAACCCTCTTTTAAAAGAAACTCTCTTAGCAAGCTTGCTTCTCCATTTTAACATCTCCTGTTACACCTGAGACCTATGGATCAGGGTGGCAGTTCCCAAAAGAGGGGAATCCTTGTGAGCTAGGCAGGTATCTACTTGTAAATGACCAATGACATTCATGAACAGGTCAAAGGGCAGGGAGGTTGGCTCTGACTCCCAAAATCTGGGTTTCCAAGCAGAATCATTTTATCTACAGCCCCAACCAATTCATTAGTTGGAATGATCCAGAAACCTTTTCCAGGCAGAGTGGTAGGGCCGTTTCGACAGGGGAAGCATCATTAGAAACAAGGAGGCACTGAAATGGGCATCCTAAATGAGGACTGGCAGGGCCCCTATTGTGGCTGTTGCAGATTCATATCAAGATCCCAAATGGGGGAAGACAAGCAGGCAGAGCAGGTGGTGTTAGATTGTGAAAAGCTTTGTATGCCAGAGTTTTGAATTTTCTCTTGAAAATAGAGGGAGCTACTGAAAGTTCTAGAGCACAGGAGTGTCATGTGTCATCCACAGCTTAGAAAAATAAATGTGGAGGGCAAAGCATTAGCATTGCCCCCAATGCTAACCTCCTAAAAACAATTATGGTTGCTGATGGAAATTATTTCTCGAATTGATTCTGGTTTTCAAGTTCATGTATATGTATTGGCAGATATCTCCAGGATAAATCAGAGAAGTTGTTAAACAGTCATTGACCCAGGCCAGTAAATATGCAGTTTATTCACAGAATCCTCCTCCTCGCCACCTGCAGAACAGAAGGCAAAACACCGCACCTTCACCCTCAGCGTTGTTGGAGGACGTTATAAATAAAGATTGCATGGAGAGGTTCATTGTGTCCCCCAGGAAGCCAGTGTATTGTGAATTCCAGGCAGCTGGTTGATGGACCATGAGTAGGAGATGCTCTGAAAGTAAGCAATATGAACGAGCCATACTTTACACGAGATGTTCTAACTGTGCTGGACTTCTCTCTGAATGCCAGCATTTCATCCTAATCCATTTATGAAGGCAGCCTGTCCTCTCTATGCTGCTCCTCTTCCCACACTTCCGTATTTAACTGACATCTGGTTTCAATAAGGTTTCACAGCCCATTGACTTTTGACTGGCTGATCATGCTCCCAGAGGGAGAATACTACTTACGTAGGTATGAACTCTTCTTATAGTCCCTTTTTATCTCAACTAATATCACAACAATTCATGTGCAGTTGCTGAGGCAGAACTTGATTTAATTGTTGCATTCTAAGTAGCTGATGCATAGTCAAGTTTCATCCAAGGGAAAATAACCAGAGTGAAACCAACACACTGGTGGTTGGTGGATGAATATGGCAATTAAGACCCCTTTATACAGTTTGTCTCTTCTGCATGTGAGGCAGGAATGCATCTCTTCATTTCTCTTTCCCGGCTCCCTTATTTCCTCCTGTCATAGGCAGGAGGGCAGCTTATGGCCCCTTACATAGTGAAGAGAGTCAAGACATACAGATGTATTTTAAAAATAGAAGTAACAGCTTCCCTTCCCTCCTTACTGAGTTATTGTGAAGATCCAATGAGAAGTAGTTGAAATTCCTTTGTAAGCTGCAAAGGGCAAAATGGCTGCTGTCACAGCCTTGCCTAAAACCCTCCAATCTCTCCCTCAGGACCTCGGACTAAAGTCCAGAGTCTGTGCGTGGCTTGAAGATTCTTCCTGAGCGGGCTTACCTCTGCAGCCGACTCCTGTCTCTGAGCCACCTCCTGTTCTAGGCTTCACCCGGTTCACATCCCTCACTGGCTGTTCCCCACCGGCCTTTGCTCAGGGCTGCCCCCCCAACCCCGCTTGCACTCTTTCTTGCCTCATGAGGGCTTGCTGCTCCTCGCTTCAGCAACTTGGGCACCCCCCAAGGAAGCATTTCTCAACGGCTGCACCACTGACGTTTGGGGCTGAATAGTTTTGTTGGGAGGGGAGGGCGCTGTCTTCTTTTTTTTTTTTTTAAGATTTATTTTAGAGATAATTTTATTTTTTTAAAGATTTTATTTGAGGGCGTCTGGGTGGCTCAGTTGGTTAAGTGGCTGCCTTCGGCTCGGGTCATGATCCTGGAGTCCCGGGATTGAGTCCCGCATCGGGCTCCCTGCTCAGCGGGGAGTCGGCTTCTCCCTCTGACCCTCCCCCGCCTCATGTGCTCTCTTTCTCTCATTCTCTCTCTCTCTCAAATAAATAAATAAAATCTAAAAAATAGTAATAATAAAGATTTTATTTGAGATTAGTTATTTTAGAGAGAGCAAGCACAAGTGGAGGGGGCAGAGGGAGAAGGAAAGAGAATCTCAAGCAGACTGTGCACTGAGCATGGAACGTGGAGCCAGAAGCAGGGCTCGATCTCACAACCCTGAGATCACAACCTGAGCAGAAACCAAGAGTTGCTCACTTAACTGACTGAGCCACCTAGGCACCCCTTTGTTGGGGGCAGTCTTTAAGATTGTAGGGGATTTAGCAGCATGGATGGCCTTTCTCCACTGATAAAGCAGTAGCACCCCCTCAAGTTATGACAATCACCAATGTCTCTAGATACTACCACATAACTCCTGGGGAGCAAAACGGAACCAGAAAATCACTACTCCAACGTATTGCTTTTTGGGGGTCCAATTATACTCTAGATATAGTCAGATGCTGTCAGATGCTCCAACAACAATAATAAAGCTTTCTTCATTTGCTAATGGGGGTCTGATCTTGCATTCAAGCCACCTTCACACTCATGAGAGATAACCCTTGATCTTGCTAATGAAAACCTATTCTCTTCTTGTCTAAAATCATCTTTCTCATTATGCGTCCATTGTGTGAAACATGAAACACTCTCTGAAACGTGATTTCGTGTTTACTTATGAGCAGCTGCTGCCCACAAGTTGTTCACTTTTGAGTAAATTAATAAGTTTGCCTCAGAACACATAAACATCCTAAAGGTTTATTTTGTTTTGTGCCTCAGGAGAAGAGGATTGGGGCTCCGATCTCAGGTCCGCCCTCTGCTCCGGATCCCTAGATCCACTCAGCTTCCTGCCTCAGCTGGGTAGGTGTTGGACTCGGCATTCTTTTAAGGACACTTGAAAACTTCCCAGTGTCTACCCAAAAAAGAGAGGAACAACATCCCCTTGCTCTAAAATCTCCCTAAAATTTTCCCGGTTAGTTAAAACCTCCTTCCTGGGGCACCTGGGTGGCTCAGTTGGTTTAGCCTCTGACTCTTGGGTTCAGCTCAGGTCATGATCTCAGGGTTGTGAGATTGAGCCCTTCTGCCCGCAGCATGGAGTTTGCTTGAGATTCTCTCCCTCTCCCCCACCCCTCCCATACACACACCGTGCAGACGCGTGCTCGAGTGCACGTGCGTGTGAGTGCGCGTGGCACGCGTGCTCTCTCTCATTCTCTCCAACATCTTTAAAAAAATAAAATAAAGCCTCCCTCCTCTCCCAACTTAGGGAAGGACGAGGGTGAGGGAAGATAAGCCCATGAGTGTTACCCCCTCTTTCTTCTTCCTCTGCCTCTCCTCTTAAAACAAAATGGGCTTTGTTTTCCCTTTCCTCCCTGCCTGGAAGGAATTCCCCGCTATCATGACCTCCTCCTTCATACATTCTCTGTTTCCTGTCCCTACAAGTATGACAGGAGACCTGCAGTTGGAGAATCATGCTCACTGATGAAGGAGTGGCGAAAGGACTTAGTTCAAAGTACTTAATTCAAGGGCGCCTAAGTGGCTCAGTTGGCTGAGCAGCCAACTCCTGATTTCGGCTCAGGTTATGATCTCGGGGTTGTGAGCTTGAGCCCCGTGTCAGAGCCTGCTTAAGATTCTCTCTTTCCATCTCCCTCTGCATATCCCCCTCGTGCTCTCTCTCTTGAATAAAACAAAAACAAACAAAAAAAACCCCTCTCAAAGTACTTAATTCAAAAGTACTATTCCTTTATTCATTCATCAGATAATAGTTAGTCATCTATTTCCTTGTTTGTGTTCTAAGCAGGGCAGGGTTGTGCTTGCCCTGTGGACCATTGCATCCCCAGAACTTAGCATGATGCTGCATAACATATTACCTGGAATGTACTAGCTTAAAATAATGCACATTTATTATCTCACAGTTTCCAGGAGTCTTGGCATGGCATAGCCGGGTCCTCTGCTCAGGATCTCACAAAGCTGCAATCAAGGTATCAGCTCCATGAGATGGGGTCCCATTTGAGGCTCCAGGTCCTCTTCTAACCTTACAAGGTTGTTGGCAGAATTCATGTCCTTGCAGTTATAGAGCTCACAATGGCCTGCTTCAAAGCCAGCAGGAGAATCTTTCTGACACTTTCAAGGCTTTCATCTGGTTCAGATCCACCCAGAATAATTTCCGTTTTGATTAACTCAAAATCCACAGATTTGCAAAATCCCTTAAACTTTGCCACAATATACAACTTCATCACAGAAGTAACACTCATCATAGTCACAGATCCTGCCCACCTTGAAAGGGAGAGATTTTACAGAGTCACAGATCAATGGAAGTTATCTTAGAATTTTGCCTAATGCAGCACCCAAAAATATTGGTTAAGTGAATGCATGAAGGCAGGCATCCCATTTGTCTTCACAATAACTCTGGGTGTAGGTAGTATCACCATTAATTTATGGAGAAAGACATTCAATTCAGAGACAGAAAATGGTTTGCTTTTGTTCAAAGATGTCGAAATTGCAGGATGAGGCTCCAGACTGAAGCCTGAGTCCTTACCCTTTATGCAGTAAAACACTCCCTTACACTTCAGTCCTGCCCCCTGTCTCTGGCCAGAGCCCTGGCACAAGCAGGTTCGACCTCTCTGCTTCTACTCAACTCGCAAGAGCAGGCCATGAAGTGGAGACAGAGGCCCGTGGGGCCAGGACACTTCCCATCCTTGCCATAGATGGATTCCCCAGCCACTGGGCAGCCCAACAGACTCGAGAGGCCAGCGCGGGCCACGCTGGGGCTTTGGGGCACGGAGAAAGAACAAAGATCCGTTTGCTCCTGCCCAGATATTTTGCCTCCAGTCCACACCCAAACCGTGGCACCTATAGGCTCTTTTTGTTCCAACACTCTCCAAGGATGGAGAAGGGGAAGCTGGTGAGGGATGTTTTCTTCATTGCCTCCTTCTGCTTGCTCTAGTAGTAATGGAACATGAACAGTGGTCTCCAGACCACAGAGGATGAGAATCTTGGGAATACCCGGGAGAAGCTATGGGGCTAGTTTGCACAGCAATGATGGTGTTTTATGTAAGTAAAGAATTTGTGGGGCGCCTGGCTGGTTCAGTTGGAAGAGCATGCAACTCTTGATCTGGGGGTCTTGAATTCAAGCCCCATGTTGGGTGCAGAGATTACTTAAATACATAAACTTAAAAAAAAAAGAGGGGTGCCTGGGTGGCTCAGTGAGTTGAGCGTCTGCCTTCTGCTCAGGTCATGATCCGGGGATCCTGGGATTGAGCTCTGTATCTGGCTCCCTGCTCAGCGGGGAGTCTGCTTCTCCCTCTGCCCCTCCCAGTGCTCTTGCTCTCTCTCAGTCTCTCTCTCTCTCTCAGGTAAATAATTAAAACCTTTAAAAAAAGAATTTGTGGGAAAACAGCAACAGATTAGGCTTTTCATTTCTTTCTTTTTTTAAAAAAGACTATTTATTTGACAGAGAGAGAGCACATGCACGGGGAGCGGCAGGCAGAGGGAGAGGGAGAAGCAGGCTTCCTGCAGAACAGGGAGCCCAAGGTGGGGCTCGATCCCAGCACGCTGGGATCATGACCTGAGCCAAAGGCAGACACTTAACTGACTGAGCCACCCAGGTGCCCCTTTGGCTCCTCTTTCATCTGCTTCCCATTCAACCCTTCACTATGTACCTTTGACTGTGCACCAAATATTCTACACCTACATTGTGTCTGGCCCACAATGGCTTATTTTCTTCCCTGCCTTTCAATTTTTTTCTAGTCTATTTATGATCTTTAATAAGCAATACCCTTTCATCTGCCTTTGTGTTGACAGACTTATATTTTTGCCTCATGGAAACTCCATATTATGTATTAAAGTCCCTCCATTGTAGTAAAATATGCATAATGCATAAGCAATCATATCCCACCACACATAACCTCACAGCATGCCAGGCATAAATCCAAGGTGGAAGATGTTTGTTTGTATGTTTTCATAATCCACTTTAGGCTTTAATTACAATGAGACAATAAAAGAGAGATATGAATACATTGATCTTGTGGCTGGCACCTTTGTTAATTCACTTCATGTTGACAACTCCCATTGAAATTCAAGCATTTCTCCTCCTTAGCCCTATTCTCCAGTCTACAGAGAGCATTCAAAACAAATTATCTGCCGACTTATGAATATCCAGCTCATTCTGTCCTGCTTCCTTTTCCTGAGACACACAATAAAATAAAACTTCAGGATATTTATGTGCTCAGAGGCAAATTTATAATTTACTCAAAGGTGAACTTTTGCAAGCAGCTGCTACTCATGAGTAAACATGGAATCAAATCTCAGAGAGGAAATTTTTACATTTCACACAAATAAACCTTCTAACTGCTGCTTACATAAAGCCAGACAAAATGGTAAAGGGATTTCCAGAACATAGCTGGATTGTCCAAAAGAAGCTTTTACTGATGAAATACAAACATTTGGAACCAGAGAGCCTGTGTGATCCCCTCAACCTGTTTCCAACAACCACTCTATCCTACTGATGTCCTTCCAGCATCCAACTTGATTAAAACTGAAAAGGGGGGGTGTCTGGGTGGCTCAGTTTTTAAGCATCTGTCTTCAGCTCAGGTCATGATCCCAGGGTCCTGGGATCGAGCCCCGCATCCAGCCCAAGCCCCACATCGCATCGGGCCCCCGCTCAGTGGGAAGCCTGCTTCTCCCTCTCCCACTCCCTCTGCTTGTGTTCCCTCTCTCACTGTCTCTCTCTCTCTCTGTCAAATAAATAAAATCTTAAAAAAAAAAACTGAAAAGGGGGAGCTGCATATACAAAAGCATGGAGGCCTGGCAAACCTTTCATCTGTGGAAATGAAAGCAATTAATCCCAACTTGAGGGCAGAGGAATAATGTAAAAGATGGTGGAGACACCATCAAAGGCCTTCTGTCAGAAAGTTTGTTCTGAATGGGCTGGTGTCCCCCCAAAAAGATATGCTCACATCCTAACCCCGGAATCTGTGAATGGTATCTGATTTTTAAAAGATTTTATTTATTTGAGAGTGAGCAAGAGAGAGCACAAGCCAGGGAGGAGAGGCAGAGGGAGTGGGAGAAGGAGACTCCCCACTGAGCAGGGAGCCCAACACGACATGGGGCTCAATCCCAGGACCCTGAGATCATGACCTGAGCCAAAGGCAAACGCTTAACCAACTGAGCCACCCCGGCACCCCTGCTATCTGATTTAAAAAGAGAATCTTTGCCAATATAATTGATTTAAATACCTTGAAATGAAATCATGCTATGCTATCCCGGTGGGGCCTACATCCAATGACTAGTGTCATTAAAAGCAACCAAAGAGGAGGAGGCCACAGAAAATGGAAGCAGAGATTAGAACGACGGGACACAAGCCAAGGAAGACAGCAATCATCCGAAGGTGGAAGAAGCAAGGAAGGGCGTCTCCCCCAGAAATTCCAGAGGGGGTGTGGCCCTGCCAACACCTTGATTTCAGTCTCCAGGCCTCCAGCATGGTGAGGGAATAAATTTCTGTTGTAAGCCACCCAGGTGGTGGTCCTTTGTGACCTCAGCCTAGGAAACAGACACACTTGTCCACACTCTGGGCTTCGTGGAACTCTACCTTACAGACTTCGCTCAGTGTTGTGCTTTCTGTGAAGCCCCCCTCCCCCTGCTCTGGCCAGGCCAGGTTCTCTCTTTGCGGCAGCGGCTTGGTCACACTCCCCCTGTCATTTCTCCTATTGCTCTTGTTTCATTGTCTGGTGACACCCAGCCATCCTTGGTCTCCTCTTCAGTGCTACACCTAGACCTTTCAGGGCCTGTCTGCAAGGACCCCCAGACGGTTTTCCAGAAGTGTGAATAAACTCTTGGGATGCAGCTTCACATTTGAAGTGAGGGTAAAAACGGATTTCGCTTTGGTACCTGAAAAACAGTCCCTAGAACAGGGCTTCGGACAGGCTTTCTCCTCTGTCAGTGGCATCTCCCTTCCCATTCTCCTGTTCCCGCTGTCAGAAACGGGCTTCCTGGCTTCTCTTCACCGTGCTGAAACCACTCCTGACAGCCGCACAGCTGCCTTCCTGGGAGAAGGGCCAGAACTAATTGACTCACAACATCTCTAATAAGAGGTTAAATACATATTCTGAGGCACAATTCACACAAAGAGAATGGAATTTTATGAACTCTAGGAAGTGATACATTCACTTCCAAAACCCCTTTCTACTTGCACTGCGTCTGGAGTTTCCCTCCCTGTCCTTCCCCATCCCAGGCTTATCATCACTGACTTCTGGGGTCTTCCTCTCAGAGGCCCCACCCCACCTGCCAACTTCAAATTCTCCCCCTCTGTAGTGCAGAAGGTTCAGTTCCAAGTCGGGGCTTATTCTGAAATGCAAGTTCAGCCACACCAGAAGCCCATCCTCTCTGGGGCGTTACTCACCTAACATCCCGGATGGTAATTGCCTTTCATCCAAAGCAGCCATCCATGTATGGGATTCAAACATCCACGGTGCCACCTTCCTAGATCAGGTGAAAGACATTTTCTCAATCTCCCAAAACATGTAACTTTTATAATCCGAAAAAAAAAAAAAAAGAAATAAGATAACAGGTGTGAAAGTATGAATATCCTACCTAGACAGAAATGAGTGTGATTAAGACATGGCCTCCTATTGATAGAGTTATGGCATCAGAACAATCTTTTAGGGAGTTTGCCGGGATCTATCAGTGTTTGAATATGCTTTCTCTTAGACCTGGAAATCCTCCTCCTAAGACTTAATGCTACAAAAAAATCTCCTCAGAAGTGTACTTGGATAAATGTCCAAGATGCTGGTGTAATAGCAAAATACCACAGAGAGATTCTTTACCCAATAAATAAGAAAATAGTTAAATATACAGCACAAGGCATACTGTCCATGGTGTTGTGATGGCACTGCCTCGTGGCAGACGGGAGCCTCACTGGGCGGTGAGGACAGCATAATGTATAGGCTCGTCCAATCACTGCGCTGTCCACCTGAAACCAATGTAACATTGTGTGTCAACTGTACTTCATTAAAAAAAAAAAAAAGAAAGTAGATAAATGACCGTACACAGACAAAGGGTGTGGCATCTGTGACAAAGAATGCCTTTGATGCATATGATCTCTTCTAAAGAACTCTCAGCATTTGGGGTAGCGAGAGTAAAAACAGTCCCAAGCCACAATTTTAACCCAATCCCATGACCTCCATAACCATTTTAGTTCCTCTTTCTCTGCTTGGGTAACTCAGGCAAATGCTCAGGCCTACTTCTCTCCGAGAGGAGGTCTGGGTCTATGAGGAGCGGTATGTTTTGGGAGACCTCCTGGCACAGGGAGGGGGCACAGGGGCCTGGCTTCCTGCTGGCTCTTGTGGGTTCTCATAGAGTGTCTGCCGAGGTGTGGTGTGTTCATTCCTAATCCCTGGGCCCTCTGCTGGCATCAAAGCCCTTCCCTCTGATCTGTACCTTCGATGCAGCCCCAGTGAGCTTTCCAAAAATGTCAATCTAATGATGCTGTCCCTTTGTATAGGAAAACTTACCCCTCTTTCCCCATTGCCTTAGGAGAAAGACACAAACCTGAACACTATCCAGGAGCCCTTACATGGGTCACCCCTCGCTTTCTCTCCTGCCTCAGCTTGTACAACCCACCCCCACCCCAATGCACATGATCCTTCTTTCAGTTCCTTGAATATATAAGGCTTTTGTACCTGCCATCTTCCCGTGTCCCTTTCGCTTTGTTAATTCCTATCATTCCTCCAGATCCTTTCCCCAGATTCATCTTCCTTGAGCAATCTGATGTCCTCAATTCTCCAGCAAAGCCCTGATCACAGTTGTAATTTTATCTTTGTGACACGCATGGTACCTGAAGCATAGCAGATGCTTGATAAATATTAGTTTCTCCTTCTCCTTCCTGGTTTATCATTTAGGCCTACATAACAGGTTGGTGCTCCCTGAGGAAATGCCTGTTATTCTGCCAGCTATTTCGCATTGCAGTTTAGTAAATTGAAATTTGAGTTTATAAAACAGTTGGTGAATTTGGGTTAGAATGAGTCAGCTTCCCAAAGCTCAGTACACAGGATACTGCAATGTTACATTGGTATTCTGGGGCCGTGTAGCAAATTGCCACAAACTTGGATGCTTACAACAACAGAAATTTATTCTCTCACAGTTCTGGAAGCCAGAAGACCAAAATCAACATGTCAGCAGGGCATGCTCTCTCTGGAGGCTGGAAAGGGGGATCCTTCCTTGCCCCCTCCCAGCTTCTGATAGTTCCTTGGCTCGAAGACGAAGACACATCGTGCAGTCTCTGCCTCCATCATCACATGGTGCTCTCCTCTCCCGATGGGTCTGTGTACAAATTTCCCTTTTCTTATAAGGACGCCGGTCATTAGATTACCACAATCCATAATCACCATAATCCAGATGACCTCACTTTAATTTGACTAATTACGTCTGTAAAGACCTTACTTCCAAATATGGTCACATTCTGAGGTTCTGTGTGAATATGATTTAGGGGACACTATTCAACCCAGTACAAATGTCCATAAGTCATCCTTAAATATGTCTCATTTTTAGGCTTTTTAACATGTTTACAACCAAAGGAATGATAACAATTTCTTCCCCCAGGCGCCCAGCATGTGTGAGGTAACAGGAAATAATAAAGCCGTGGAATAAACCCCCAAACAAACTGAACTCTCTTTTGGAACTAACAGCCAGAGCATTTTGTTGACATGAAAGGATGTTTATGAAACATTGCTCAGTGTTTGTTCCCCTGGGTCCAGACTATAAATTCATTCCCCCTATACTCAGATCTATAAATATAATGTTATTTCATTATGTCCCATTAGTATATCTGGTGTAATGAACTCTCACCTGCTGCCACTATGATATATAAAAAAAGAAAAAAAGAAAATACTGAAAGAAAAAAATGGAAAAATATATCAAAAGAAAAAACATCTTCAGACTGCAGACTTTTTTTCCTTTGTATGAGTTGAATATTCATTATCTAATTCCTATGACTTGAGTTTTCCTGTTTGCTTTATTTTTTAAAAATTTTTAAAGATTTTATTTATTTATTTATTTGAGAGAGAGAGAGAGAGAGGGCGCGCGCAAGAGCACAAGGGGGGGGGGCGGCAGGCAGAGGGAGAGGGAGAAGCAGGCTCCCCGCTGAGCAAGGAGCCTGATGAAGGGCTGGATCCCAGGACCCTGAGATCATGGCCTGAGCCGAAGGCAAATGCTTAAGCAACTGAGCCACCCTGGCGTCCCTCCTGTTTGCTTTAGATGTAATTTTTTATGACAAGCATATTTGTATTTAATACTTTATATTTGATCGATAAAGGACTTTTTCTTACAAACCCCCAGGACTAGTGTTTTCTTATTTGCATTGCAAACGAGAGAATCAAAGCCTAGAGAGGCGATGTGCCTTGGCTGGAGCCTGGCTGGAGAGATCTACCTGAAAAGCCAGGTTCTGAGTCATCTGTCCTGGTCTACACAGTTGAGGGCTTTTATTGCTGACAGAAGAATGACCTCGGGGCCTTTGCAACTTGAGCCAATTATTTCTTCTTGACAGACTCCCAAGGACAACATTAAAGAGTGGTGTTTTCTTACCACACTGTTTCTTATCATTCAACATTATGGACCGCTCAAGATAAAAAAAATACTTATGGGACAGAACAACCAGTAACAAAAGTCTGATTCTAGATTGAATCTTGGATATGGACAAATTAACTATAAAGGGCATATCTGGAACAATTAGGGGAAACTGAATGCAGACTACACGTTAAATAATGTTAAGTTATTTTCGGGGGCACCTGAGGGTTCAGTCGGTTAAGTGTCTGCCTTTGGCTCAGGTCATGATCCCAGGGTCCTGGGATCAAGCCCTGCACTGGGCTCCCTGCTCAGCGGGGAGTCTGCCTCTCCCTCCCTATGCTGCTCCCCCTGCTTGTGTGCTCTCGCTCTCTCTGTCAAATGAATAAAAAAATTATTTTTAATTTTAAGGTGCTGATGTTATTTCAGTCACATAGGAAAATGTTCTTAAACTTTAAAGCAATGCATACTGAAATAAACAAAGAAATTCTTTTTTTCCTTCTTCTTTTTTTTTCTTTGCATAAGCTCTGGGCCCAACATGGGGCTTGAACTCACAACCCCAAGATCAAGAGTCGTGTACTGTACTGACTGAGCCAGCGAGGCACCCCACAAAGCAATCATTTTTAGGCAACATTTTGAAGTTCTAAAACTCAAATATTAACAAGTGTTATTTATGGTGAAGGGAGTAGAGAAGAGGCAAATTTTACCTTTTACTTTATATACTTCTCAGCTTGAATTCTTTGCAACAAATGTGTAATATATATATTTAAAGCTATTCCCTCAAGAAACATCCAAATAAATCCAGATTGAGGGGCACCTGGGTGGCGCAGTCAATTAAGCCTCTGATTCTTGGTTTCAGCTCAGGTCATGATCTCATGGTCGTGGGATCAAGCCCTGCGTTGGGCTCCTCAGTGTGGAGTCTGCTTGAGATTCTCTCTCTCCCTCTGCCCCTCCCACTCATGCTCTCTCTCTCTCAAATAAAAAATAAAATCTTAAAAAAATAAAAATAAACCCAGATTGACATTTTAAAAATAACTGGCTTGTATACTTCAAAAATGTTAAGGTTATGGAAGACAAAGACAGACTGAGGAACTATTAAGGGAGACTAAATTGGTTTGACAACTAAATGCAACTTGTGAGTCTGAATTGCATCTGGTTAAAAAAAATTTTTTTTTGTTTTGCTATAAAAAAACATTGGAACAATAGGCAAAATAAAAAGTCTGTAGATTAGAAAATAGTATAGTATCAGTGTTAGATTTCCAACTTCGATCATTGAACTGCAGTTGTGTGAGTAAAAGTCGTTCTTAGGAAATACACATCGAAGGGCATAGAAGGGGCATCATATCTGCAAGGTTACTCTTAAGTGGATTAGAAGAAAAAAATTACCATATGTGTGTGGAAAGACAGGGGAGGGAGAGAGAAAGAAAGACGGAGGGATAAAAGATAAAGCAAATGTGATAAAATGGGTGAAAGGTACACAAGAGTTCTTTGTACTCTTCCTGCAACTTCCTATGATAAAGTGTTATCCCCAGTTTTCCTTCTCTACCTTCAGAAAAGATCAGAAAAGTTTCCTCCTCATCTGGCAATAGATATAAATAATAGTACTTAAGCTCTTGGTCATGTGGTGATTAAATTAGGTCATGTAGGTAAAGGCACTACCATGTTACAAGACAAAAATTGAACCGTCAACTTCCAAAATAGTTGAGAATAGAATCCTCTCTAGCTAGTTTAAGTACAAGCAGATTTATTGAGGAGTATAGCGAGCTCACAGAACCATTGAGAGAGGGGAAAAAAGGAAACCAAACCCAAAAAACTCAAAATCCTAGACCCACAAACCAAAACCACACTAAGCAAACACCTGGTCTGCCAAGATGGCTGCTCCTCCTTGTGGCGACCAGGAACCTGCAGACTCAGGAAGCCACAAACACAGCTGCCGTCGGACTACACTGTCTCGCCATCCTTCAAACCAGCCAAGAGACGACTCCTAAGCCTGCCTCTCTCTCCATCGTCTTCATTCCAAGTCAGCATTTCGTTTGTGTTCATCTAATTTGGGAAGCCTAAAATATATCTAGCTCCTACCTGCAAAGGATTCTGGGAATATGTTTTTGGTTTCCAGGCTTGTGGTATGGACAGCCATAGCAGCGGGTGGTTGGAATGGGTGTGGAAAGTACAACTGTAGCTACTTTACCTCTGAAACATCTCATACGTCGATTTCCAAACGACAGAGTACCTGCATAACCTAAATCTCTCTCCTTCTCCCCAAAGTGGGAAGCCCAAAGCTACATGAGTCCCTGCCTCTGTCTCTAGGGGATTTGTATTCCTCTTCTAGTTTCATCGCATCCCGTCTTGATATCCTGGGACCTGGGGACTGAATTAAAACTTAACTCAAACCAACACATTTATAAAGCAATAAGGAAAACTGGTGGCAGGAGAGGAAATAGGACAGGGCAGGGGAGGGAAAACCATATTAATACATATGAAAACATATGCCTAACAGAGTGAACAGATACACAAATCGGCTGAATGCTTAGTGGCCAAGTGTTAAAATAAATACTTTGACAAAGGCAAGACCAAAGCTAAATATTGCCAGCATAGGAGGGACTTCTTAGACATAAGAATCAATCCCAAATATTATCAAAATGTTTAAATTATTGTTACAAATTTTAGTGGCCCACTCGAAAGTTACCAAAGTGCAGAACAACGTTCTCCAGGCCCTGGGTTACTCTCATGGCCACCATACTGCACATGAGGAATACTAAATCATCACTTGCTCTCAACTGTAGTTGGAAAGGCAGCAAGACTGTTTTTTTCTAGCTCTGCCAGAGGTCTTTGACGGATGGGATGTTACCATTGTAGGATGAAGCTTTCCTTCTTCTCCAATCACAATTGGCTTATTTGCAACTCCTGGCCTTGAAGAGCAGTAGATCATGATAATGCACTTTCCCTAGAGCAGTCTCACAAACTGAAGCTCTGTGCACTGTTTGGATAAGCTTGCTGCATAGTTTTAGAAGTAGAATTATGATTGTAGTCGTGATTCGCGCTCTTCTGTTCCTAATATTTTAGCATGCACTTTCAGCTTCAAACAATCACTCGAGAAAATTTTGTCCTTACATATTGGAAGTAGATATTTTTTAGTGGAAAGTACAATTCTTTGACTCGTGAGAACAAAATGTGTTTTCTCCACCCACCTTCTTCTCTTCTTCATACTTTGTCTATTCTTTATTATTCATGGATCACAAATGACAGTCATGCTCCGTGTGATTTTGGAGGGTTTTTTGCTTGGGAAATTTTGAGGTGGCAAAGTTGATATTCTACTTTAAAATTAAAATGCAGCCTCACAAAATGTGAAGAAATCTCTAATAGAACTTCAAACAAAAACCATGGCCTAAATTTAATTAAATACAAAAAATTATATAAATTCTTAAAGGAAACACGTTTGCCTGCCATTATGCATCAGCCCATTATAGAAGGGTAACATGAGAAAGAGGTACTAAAGACAGAAGATAGTGAGACAGATGTGGGAGCGGTAGACAAACATCTACCCATGGGGATCTAAATGTTAGGAAGCAATGGGGTGCTGAGCTTGCACTTGAGACTAAGTGCGTCCTTAAATTTCAAGCCCTGAGCACCTTGCTTGCCTCACCCTGTGTTAGCACTTCTGAATTTCCATTAGTAAACATTGAGCAAGGACACAGTTGTGAGACAGTGGTCTTCTGTGGGGCTTGCTGTGGTAGGTCAAGGTGACCCTACAGCAGAGTCTAGGGATGTGCTACTGGGAAAGTGTGTAGAACAAAGGACTTTGCAGAAATTCAGAGAATGATGGGGTACCTGGGTGGCTCGGTCATTAAGCATCTGCCTTCGGCTCAGGTCATGATCCCAGGGTCCTGGGATCAAGCCCCGCATTGGGCTCCCTGCTCTGCGGGGAAGCCTGCTTCTCCCTCTCCCACTCCCCCTGCTTGTGTTCCCTCTCTCGCTGTGTCTGTCTCTGTCAAATAAATAAATAAATCTTAAAAAAAAAAAAAGAAATTCAGAGAATGAGAAGGGAGAGTGAGCCAGTGCTCCCCAAGAGCTCTTTTTTCTCTTAGATTATTCCCTCTAGTAGCCCTCCATCCTCCTGCTCCAATATGGACTAGTCTCAAGCCACATGTACAGTTATTATTGTGTGACTTTCAACACCTTCTCTCCTGTGTGGGGTCCCTTCTAACCTGATCTCATGGGTTTCTTCTTATTGGTGTACTACTAGGCTTTCTGAGAAAATGTTCATGACAGGTTCCTTTTTTTTTTAAGATTTTATTTATTTATTTGTCTGTTTGTTAGTTTGTTTGTTTAGAGAGCATGTGCAAGCAGGGGAGAGGCAGAAGTAGGGGGAAAGAGAATGCCAAGCAGACTCTGCATTGAGCACAGAGCCCCACTCAGGGCTTGCTCTCACTACCCCGAGATTGTGACCTGAGCCAAAATCAAGAGTCAGACACTCAACTGACTTGAGCCACTGAGGCACCCCAGCAGGTCCCTTTTTGAGACTTTATATGGCTGGAATATTTTTTATTTCATCATCAAATCTTATTGATAATTTGGCTAGGAATAGAACGATGCATTGAAAGTTGTCCATACAGAATGTTGAAAGCAATGCTCTTCTGTTTCCAGTACGTACTTTTTCATATTTATTTTACTGGATAATCTGAGAATATTAATTAAAATATTTAAAGTTTTCTCTTAAATTCCTCTTCAAAAAAGTTATTTGTTTAGGTCTCTGTTTTTTATGTTGGAGACAAATCAAATAACTTGGTGATCCCAAGCTACCCATTTATGATAAAGAGTGGGGCACTAAAAATCTGACTGACTTCCTCTGTTCTGGCCACAGTGCAGTAACAGTGACCAGGTTTACTCCTTTGCTTAAAACAAAGACTTGTATACAAATGTTCATAGCACTTTATTTTTAATATCTCAAATGCCCATCAATCAGTCAATGGATGAACAAAATTAGGTATATCTGTATAATGTACTAGAACCCTACTCTGAGATATAATAAAGCAAATTATTAATATATGCAACAACTTTGTTTGAATCTCAAAATAACTATGGTGGATGAAAGAAGTGAGACTGAAAAAAGTACATACTGTGTGATTCCATATATATAAAATTCTAGAAAGTACAAATCAATTTGGTGGGAATTTGGTGGAAGAAATGGGAAACAAATCTGTAGTTTGATTAGTCCTATAACTTCCCTGCTCCTGGTCTTCCCCACCTGGTCCACATTCTAGTTTTAGAAATTTTTATAAATTGTGGGACGCCTGGGTGGCTCAGTCAGTTAAGCGTCTGCCTTCAGCTCAGGTCATGATCCCAGGGTCCTGGGATCCAGTCCCGCATCGGGCTCCCTGCTCAGCAGGGAGCCTGCTTCTCCCTCTGCCTGCCACTCCCCCTGCTTGTGTGCTCTCACCCTCTCTCTGACAAATAAATAAATAAAATTTTTAAAAAGAGAGAAATCTTTCTAAATTGCAAATCTTAACCATTGTTCTCATCTGATTAAATCTATTTGTTTTTGTTATAGAAGAGTAATAGTGAGTTGCCCTAAGACTTGAAAATAAGAGTTAAACACTACATGGAATGAATGTGATTAGCAATTTAAGATCCTAATATGTTTCGGGCAACCCTCTTGGGTCCCCTCCCTCTTTGAGAGCTTTGTACTATCGCTTAAACTTTGTTTTACTATCCCTCATTAAACCTTGCTTTGCTGCCCACCAAAAAAAAAAAAAAAAAAAAAGTTCTTAAAATGTTGCCCTGAAGGGAAGAATGAGCCCATCATCCCAGCATCCCCACCTGTGGAAACTCACAGGTGCAGAAAGCCACCATTGCTAATAGACATGTGTTGTATCCCTGGATGTATTGCAGATGAAATGGTGATTAGGAACCACCTTTTAAAGAGATTTGTGCAAAAGGGGAGAGGAATGGAGCCAAGAAGAGGTGAACAAGTGAAACATGTCAGTAATGAGCTTATTCTTTCACCTGACATGGCAGAGCTGGACAGAGTGGTTTCTCATTTGGGAAGAGTGAAAGGTCATAATAGTGATTGTGACTTTCACTGTGATGTGCTACCAGAGACAGACTTCTGCTCATCAGTTCCTTCCAGAATTACCTAAGCTGCATAGAGAACGGTGATGCCCCTTCTTCAGGAGCCCAGATCCAATAACTGGTTGATGAAGGGTGTCTTAGCCCGGACCATTATAACAAGTGCCATAGACTGAGAGGCTTACACAACAGATGTTTATTTTCTCACACTTCCGGAAGTTGGAAGTCCAAGATCAGTGTGCCACCATGGTCAGGTTCTTGGTGAGAGCTCTCATCCTGAGTTGTGCATGACTGCCCTCTCGTTGTATCCTTACCGGGGTGGGAAAGAGAGAGCTGTGGTCTTTTCTTCTTACTACAAGGACACACTAATCCCATCATGGGGCCCCACCCTCAAGACCACATCTAAACCTAGTTACCGGCCAAAGGCCTCAACTCCAAAACCCACATGCTGGCAGTTTGGCTTCAACATATGAATTTGGGGAGGACACAAACATTCAGTCCACAACAGAAGGGAAAAAAAGGACTGGCCACACTAGCCCTATTTGGGACAATCCCGAAGGGCCATTCTAGCCTCAGAACTCACCATGGAACCCGCCGCAGTTGTTGTTGCTCTACTCATCCTGCTTCCTTCCGCAGGTGCTGAGCCTCAAGCCTCCTTAATAGACAAGATGGTGGTGAAACTCCTAAAGATGGCCAGGGGGAACCTCCTGTGGAACATTAACTTAGACCTGCTTTGCACTTTACAAGTAGCTTTTGACCACATGTTCCCATTATCTCCTCTAGTTCTCATGAACAACATCATGAGGTATCACTATTTTTCTGCTTTCAGGATAAGGAAACTGAAGGTCAGAGAGAGTACTTGCCTGGGGCCATATGTTAGAAACAGGGCTGGAATATAAGTGTGGCTTCCTGACTCTGACCTTTAGTGACTGGAGTGAGTAGCTCTGAAAAAAAAAAAAAAAGAGGAAGGAAGGAAGGAAGAAAAAAGAAAGAAAGAAACAAAGAAAAATAAACTACAAAACAAGCCTTTGTCACAGGCCAGGTCAGAAAACTTGCTACCCACAGCCTGTCTACTCATGCTATTTTCTTTTTCTTTCTTTTTTTTTTTTTTTAAGATTTTGTTTCTTTATTTGAGAGAAAGAGGGGGGAGGGCAGCAGGAGAGGGAGAGGGACAAGCAGACTCCGTGCTGAGCACGGAACCCTACGCGGCCAGATCTCACAACCCTGAGATCATGACCTGAGCCGAAATCAAGAATGGGACACTTAGTTGATTGAGCCACACAGGTGCCCCACTCATGCTGTTTTCTGTAACAAAGCTGCACTGTCATTTCTGAGAGTATACTCATTTAGATGCCAACACGTTCACAAGTTATACTCCAAGGCCAAAGGCACTGAAAATATTAAAGATACCAGCAGAATCTTAAAATGTTGGCTCCCCTGACAAGTTTTCAGGTTTTTTTCTCTGGGAAAGTAACAGGCGAAATTGCTGTAATTCTTTCTAAGCAATATGGCACCTAGGACATAGAGATGCCAATAGTCTCCTTAGCAACCATGAGCTGCTAGAAGATGAAATCCTGATCTCTATTCATGCAGTGGATCACATGGGGTCAGGTACTGTTTATCTCTCTAGCAGAAACCACAAGTCACTGGGATTTTAATTGCATCCTTAAGATCAGTAAGAAAAGAAGTAAACGGGAGAAATGAGAGCAGTTACTAATGAGCATGTAGTGAACATTAGCTTCTTTGAAGCATGTGCTTTTGTAAAGTATGCTTCAGAAGCCATTGCTTACACACACACACACACACACACACACACACACACACACGCACACTCTTTAGGGCTTCAAACACTGCCTTCTCTTCATTAAAATTCTAAACTCACAAACCAAGCTCATTAAGTGAATGTTTGGTTTGGGAGAATTTTCCAGTTACATAGCCACTTGACCATTATATGTTTGCCTCAGCCAGCATTGCTTTTAACAATCTTGCTTCCCCAAAGACCATAATATTGAGCAATCCCAGAGTCGAACTGAAGCTAAAGGATATAAATCAATGTTATCTCTTTTCATTAAAATAGCCTTGCTGAGGTAGCAGGTGGTGACTGGTCATATAACCAACTGCTGAGTCCTTGACAGATGGGGTCTAAATTACATTTTCTGTTGTCTTTCTGAACGCAATTTCATTTATTTATTTAACAAATATTTATTGATGTGCTCTTGATATTTATATGTATCAGGGCCTCATTAAGACTTAAAAGTTCTATACACAGTAGCATAATTCGTTTAACACAATTTCTCCACCAACAACTCATGTGAGCCGTATTGTTTAATCACATTTATGTAAATTTACAGGACTAGAGATGTTACAGCAGAGTAGCACCCTGTTTCTCATATGCAGAAAAGGAGTAATACTATTTGCAAGGGTCCAAAAAAGAGCGATTTTATAAAGTTGACAAAGTATCTTGCCTTACAAATCAATTTTTTCCTTCAACCTTTAAAAAGAGTTGCTTTGGAAATCTGACCTCTGAGGGAAAGGAAATGACATTTAAAAATAATAGCTGTAGCTTTTTCTTTACTGTCTGCTAAATGAAGGAGCCAGACCAGAGGCAGGCCCGAGGCACCTGGGACCACTAAAAGGAACAGGAGGTTAGTCCTGATGGTATTGTACTTCTCCCTTTTGTCTTTTCCTTTTATATGTTCTTTTATTTTCTTTTTTCCTGCCTAAGTTCCTATTAATGAAAAAATTTTAAAGATTTATTTATTTATTTGAGAGAGAGAATGAGCAAGAGAGAGAGCATGAGCGGGGAGGAGGGGCAGAGAGAGAGGAAGAAGCAGACTCCCCACTGAGCAGGGAGACCAGGAGCCCCGTGCAAGGCCTGGCTTGATCCCAGGACCCCGAGATCATGACCTGAGCCCAAGGCAGATGCTTAACCAACTGAGCCACCCAGGCGCCCCCTTATTAATGGAATTTAAAAGGTAAAAATCTTTCTAACTCCATGGCTGGTGGCAAATATCATTTTAGATGAACCTCTGCCACTTTTTCTAGCATTCTCCATGGGTTATTGTTAGAGATGCAACACTGGAAGACACAATAGTGGGTGCTTGACATGCTGTCAGATTCTTACTGTTTCCAAAATACTGTGAAATTTCCCAGGGATTTGTGGAGCAATTTTGAAAGTCAAGTCAGAGAACCTTGGAATCCTCATGCAGGCAGTTTGTACCGAGTTGTCAGGATGAGCAGTGGATGTTTTAATGTATGTGCACATACTTCTCCCATTTTAGGTATGGGGAGTTCTGATCTTAGGGGAACCCCCCCCCCTTTATCTGGCACCTGCCTTCCCATGAGAAGTTGAATGATTCTGCAACTACTATCGTATAATCGTAGCAAAAATCCAGAGAACAGTAATCCTACCTGTCAAGGAATTAGATTTAAAAAATATAAAACTTGAGTGCTGGAAGAGAATGGAAAGTGTTTGATTTGCCTTGTTCACTGCTCTATTCCCAGCGCAATGAATAGTCAGGGACTATTTATCGAATAACTTAAGGTATGAATTAACCACCCCCATTCTCAAAGTTTCATGTGCATATGAATCACCTGGAGATGTTAAAGTGTAGACTGATTCAGTAGGTCTAGGGTAGGGCTCTAAATTCTGCATTTCTTTTTTTTTTTTTAAGATTTTATTTCTAAGTGATTTCACAACGTGGGGCTCAAACCTGCTCTACCAACTGAGCCAGGGGGGCCCCCCCTAAATTCCGCATTTCTAACAAAGCTTTGAATTGATGCGATATTGTTCTCGGGAGGACCACTTTGAATAGCAAGATTCTAAACCCTAAATTTCAAACTTCCCATTGGTATGTCCATCTTAAAACATACACCACTGAATTTTTCTGCGGTAGCAGCTCTTTTGTTTTATTCGTTAGACTGGCAACGTAAAAATTGGATTGTGTTATAATTGGCCCAGTTGCATTACAATTTGGGGGTCTGTATCCTAAAGAAACGGACTTACCTAGTTGCTAAGGGCATAGTTAAAAGATAAAAGCATTCATCTGCTTCCATTCGTGAAGTTGTCATTTCTTTCATATACGACAAAATTATGACTGATTTAGTTTCTCAAGGTGCATACTACTCGAGGAGACCAGCTTATTTTCCCAGATGCTATCTCATTCACCTTTTGAGGGTTAAGAAGAGATTTTGAAGAAGCATGGAGCTGGGGGGTGTTTTCACCAACACCAATATGCCTGCGCGTTGAGAGGAGGAGCCTGGATTAGTTATCTATCACTGCCTGCCTCTGCTTTATGATGTCTGGGGTCTCAGCTGGAGAATTCAAAGACTAGAAGGCTGAAGCCTTCTCAATGCTTGACCAAGGCAGGAGGCACTTCTTCCAAGGGGGCTCACTCAGGTAGCTGGCTGCTTGGTGCTGCTCACCTGCGCCTCTTTATACATGAACATCTCTACCCAAGGACATAGCCACAGGGCTGCTGCAGTGTTGATATGGTGCTTAGCTTTGCCCAGAATGAGTGAGCTGACAAAGACTAACACAGACCTTTCTCCGGTTTCCTGAGCTTGCTGACAAGGCAGACCTTTCAACACGATTCTTCAGCTTCCCATTCTCTGTTTCATGTTTGATTCGCTATAATTAGAATGGCTTTGTCCCCCTGTTACCAGCTCACCATAGAAAAACTTTTCCTTTTCAGATAACTGACTGAGACTTCTTCTCTTCGCAAAAAAAAAAAAAAAAAAAACCCAAACTCTAAATCTGTATCTCGTTAGCCCTCCCTATGAAAGTCTAAGATAAAATCATCCTGCTGAGACACTCTGATCTCAGATTTAGGGTGCTTCCCCTATTGAATAGCCTGAACAAAATAATTTATGTGTGTGTGTGTGTGAGAGAGAGAGGGAGAGGGAGAGGGAAGGAGGGGAGGAAGAAGGAGGGGAGGAGAGCGAAACAGGTGGAAAGTTATTCTTGTTATGAACTAGCCATGGTAATCATAGAACCACATTCTATTTGTTTAAAGTGAGTCAATAGGTGTAACCTATATCCTATGTCAAGGAAGAGGGGTACTAGGCTTTGCATTTTGAAGGCAAGAGTATCAAAGAATTGGAATATGAGAAAGAAAAGAAAAAAAAAAGAAGGGAGGGAGGGAGGAAGGGAGGAAAGGAAAGGAAAGGAAAGAAAGAAAGATTTTAAAACCACCCCAGAGTTATAGCCAATGGCATCAGAGGGAGATGTCCAAGAAGATAGGCAGTGACTCATACCCAATAGTAGTTTGTTCAGGCATACTCTCAATGTAAGTATTATGGTTTTAATTTTTCTTGCCTGGTGGAATTTAAATAGCACATAGAAAGTTCATCTAGATTCAAATAGTACTATAGCAGGTGCAACATATTTGCTCTCGTCTGCCTCTTCACACCAGAGGATGTTGGTTACATCTGTCTGGATATGGAGAGGGATTTTTATCGTAGCATTTCTCTTTCCACCACCTGCCAACCCCACCACGACACCCAAGACAGAAAGTCAGGGCTGTGAAGTGTACTTTGTAAATCCTCAGTAACCCACACTTTATGCTGAAAAGAGAGAGGGGGCTTTAGTCATTGAGTGAAGAGATTCTTGGAATAAAGCCTCATATAGTTAACCAACATAATGAATAAGCTGAGTCAAAAGATTTGCAGTAATCACTTCATTTAGAAGATGTCAGAAGAAGAGGGAAAAAATCTATCGAAAACAAATTTGCATCAGAATTAAATAAAAAATTCCCAATTATAACTCTTGTAATACTAACAGTCAATTCTTCCTCTGGGTTCTTAACAGCTATTGGATTCATGATTTACGAAGAGGATGCTTGACCCCAGCGAAAGCAATTAACATCCCTTTCACCACAAAGCATTCATTGCTCAAGGTTTCTGAAAGCTGGGAGGAATTGTAAAAGAATCAATATAATAAAATCAATTTTAAAGTGTGATTTACATAATACTCTTTAGATTCAGGCAATACGAAAAATTCTGATTATCTTATTAATGAGGGGTTACAAAGGAACAAAAGAATATACAATGATAAGTAACTGCTAAGGGTTTTCTCCCCAGCCACAGTTAAATCTGAGCCTTGAAGCCAGAAAAACAGATAGCAATGGAGCAGAAATATCACCACTGTCTCCTCTCAGAAGTCATTCCATCTTTTTCTTTTTAAGATTTTGTTTATTTATTTGACAGAGAGAGACATAGTGAGAGCAGGAACACAAGCAGGGGGAGTGGGAGAGGGAGAAGCAGGCTTCCCGCGGAGCAGGGAGCCGAGCAGGGAGCCCGATCCCAGGACCCTGGGATCATGACCAGAGCGAAGGCAGACGCTTAACGACTGAGCCACCCAGGCGCTCCAGAAGTCATTCCATCTTGATCAGTTCTGTCCTCCCAAGTCTAGCTTATTTACTAGTCCCGAGGAATTACAGAGATGTGTCCACGTGGGCCAGCTAGTTACAGAGCAAAGACTCGTGACCCAGTCTCATTTATCCGCACCCAGAGCTGAAATTGTGTGCACACTGAACAGGTTAACTTGGTACTTAATTCTCTACCAATCACAGAAGAAAGATGGCGCCTTTCTCTCTGGATGCTTGACTGGCAAATGCTGTAGGAATCCATTATATACAGGAGTAAAAACAATTAGGCAATCAGCCAGTTGCAAATTTGGGGGCTCCAATTTTAATGGGCCATGCAGGCTCTTCTTGATGGGTGATCAAAGGATGTTGTAGGGAAAAATAAAAAAGACTATGGCTTTGGGCTTGAGGGACAAAGAGCATATGAGCCTGGAAATCAGAGTATTGCAGGTGGATTGCAAGCTGCTCTCCCTGAGGTACTCTTCTAGTACTCAGGATATACGTTTTTTTTTTTTTTTTTTTAAGATTTTATTTATTTATTTGACAGAGAGAGAGAGATCGAGCACAAGCAGCAGGTTGAGGGAAAGGGAGAAGCAGACCCCCGGTGGAACAGGGAGCCCAATGCGGGGCTCGATCCCAGGATCCTGGGATCATGACCTGCGCCAAAGGCAGATGCTTAACCGACTGAGCCACCCAGGCGCCCCCAGGATGTACTTTTTAATCCAAGTACTCATTGGCCTATTACCCAACCATCACATGATGAAAACCTCACTCACTGGCCTTCTCTCAGGTCTGTGACAAAATCAAGTTTTTATCTTTCATCTCATGTGAATGATGCTTGGAAATTTTTTTCCAAAGAATAAATGATAGAATTTGAATATAACAGTTTTGTAATCCCTAATGAAATGCTGGGTCTACAAATAATCATTAATGGCTGCCAACATCACACACACCAAAAAGAAAACTGGGCATGATATATCTCATGCTGAAAGTGCACAAGAGCCCGTATGAAGGAAATAGTCTTCACCTCCACCAAAATAGAACCTGGGTCTGATTATACTTCAAGATCTAACTACCAATTTGTAGAAAATCAAAGGGAAGGAGAAATATCATAAATGACACCCTGTGGAGGATACAATCAATAAAATACAGAATGTAGAAAAGTGTACAGTTTTTATCTAGTTTTTAAAAATCTAGTTTATAAAAAATTTTTCTTTTTTTTAAAGTTTTTATTTATTTACTTGACAGAGAGAGACACAACGAGAGAGGAAACACAAGCAGCGGGAGTGGGAGAGGGAGAAGCCGACTCCCCACTGACCAGGAACCCGACACAACACGGGGCTCGGTCCCAGGACCCCGGGGGTCATGACCTGAGCTGAAGGCAGAAGCTTAATGAGCCACCCAGGCATCCCTAAAATATTTTCTTTTAAAGTTTATTTATTTTCTTGGTAATCTCTACACCAACGTGGGGCTTGAACTCACAACCCCGAGATCAAGAGTCGCTTGCTCTTCAGACCCAGACAGCCAGGCACCCCTAGTTTTTTTTTTTTTAATAACAATGAGAGAGAAAGAGAGAGAGAAAATGAAAGCTAAAAGACATCTCAACCAATCACAATGCATGACCTTTGGATCTCAATCTAGACTATAAAAATTTTTTATTTTTATTTTTTAAGATTTTTTTAAAAAAATGCGTTTTTAAAGTGTTTTTCATAATTGCCGTAAAGGGACGCCTGGGTAGCTCAGTCAGTTGAGCATCTGTCTTCAGCTCAGGTCATGATCCCAGAGTCCTGGGATCAAGTCCCGTGTTAGGCTCTTGCTCAGCAGGGAGCCTGCTTCTCCCTCTCCCACTCCCCCTGCTTGTTCTCTCTCTGACAAATAAATAAAATCTTTTTAAAAATTGCAGTAAAATACATATGACACAAAATTTAATTTACCATCTTAACCATTTTCAGGTATACAATTCAGTGACATTAAGTACATTCACATTATTGTTCAACCATCATCATCCATCTCCAGAATTCTTTCACCTTGTAAAACAGATACTCTGTACTCATTAAATAGTAACTCCTCATTCCCTCCTCCTTTTACTCCTGGCAACCACCATTTTACCTTTTTTTCTACCATGTTTTATGAAGTTGACTACTCTAGGTACCTCATATAAGTGAAATTGCACATATCTGTCCTTTTGTGACTGGCTTATCTTGCTTAGCATAATGTCCTCAAGGTTCATCCATGTTGTAGCATATGACAGAATTTCCTTCCTTTTTTAAGGCTGAATAATAGTCCATCATGGGGTTTGTGTGTGTGTGTGTGTGTGTGTGTGTGTGTGTGTGTGTATTTGTGTGTGTCTGTTTATCCTTTCTTCCTCCCATGGACACTTGTGTTGCTTCCACCTTTTGGCTATTGGGAATAATGTTGCTATGAGAAAAAAATTATATTTTTTAAAGATTTTATTTATTTATGTGAGAGAGAGAGTGAGCACAAGCAGGGGGAGAGGCAGAGGGAGAGGGAGAAGCAGACTCCCTGCTGAACAGGAGCCTGATGTGGGACTCAATCCCAGGACCCTGTGATCATGACCTGAGCTGAAGGCAGACGCTTAACTGACTGAGCCACCTAGGCGCCCCGAGAAAAAATATTTTTAAGATCTGGACAAAATGTTGTATAATCTTTTTCCTCTTTCCCTTTTCCTACTGGTTGGAACATGCAGACATTGTGGTCCACCATGTAGAAAAGGGCAACACCCCAGAGATGGTGAAATAGTAAGATGGAAGAACCATTGGCCCCCCAACTACTTCATGGAACAGAGTCAACTCAGCTGTTTACATGGAAGAGAAGAAAAAGTTACGTTGGCAAACAAGCAAGAACTCTCCTTCCAAAAAGGAGCCTTAAACTAAATTTGTCTCCACTTTACCCATTGATGGGGGAAGCAAGTGCTTGCTTTAGCTAAAATTGTCACCTAACCCTCCCTGTGGAAACTACCCTGCCCATAATGTTTATGTATTGGGGGTAGGAAGTCTGATGCATCAATATGGAAACCCCTAGATCTTGCTCTTAGCAGGAATGTGGACATAATTCCTCATTGATATTCAGCACATGTGGCTTCTCTGGCTTTGAAATCTGAACACTAGTGAGGATCCATCTGTTTAATATGGTATTTTAGGACTTACTGTTATTTGAGATTTTTATCTGGGTACTTTGACCAAGTATTTCAGCGCTATTTCTTAAACATAATTTTATTTAATACATAAAATATGATACAAAAGTTTTGGTAAACCTATATGAAAACAAATTGCATTTCATTAGAGCAATGACAAATTAAATTTTGTCATACTTTATTTAATACTTGATTCCCAGAGTAATCCCTATCGGACAATTAACTTGACTTACTGAGAAGGAGGGCTTCTCGTAGGCCACAGCAGCCGTATGTTACATCACACATGAGGCACTTAACACAAGCAATTCAACTGAATTATGTCATCTGTCAGGCAAAATACATCCAGAGTCTCATCTGAACTCCCAAAAGGAACAATACTTTGTGTGTACTCTGTGTGTTTCATGTTCTGGTACTAAGTTATCACTTGTCAGATGGTCTTATTCTGTTACACAGCAAGGAATCACTAAGCCCCGTCAGTTCTACCTCTTGAATCTATCAATATATGTCCTTATTCATCTATTTCTCTTCATCTCCGCGGCCACCTCCCTAATCCAATCCACTGCCCTCTTCCATTCGGATTAGTGCAAAAATGTCTGAGCTCGTTTCCTGGTTTCCATTCTGGTCCCTTCCAATCCACCTTTTTCCATAGCAGTTCGAGGAATCTTTTTAAACATGTAAATCCAAGGGGTGCCTGGCTGGCTCAGTCCTAAGAGCGTGGGACTCCTGATCTCCAGGTCATGAGTTTGAGCCCCATGATGGGTATAGAGATTATTTAAAAAAAATAAACTTAAGGGGCGCCTGGGTGGCTCAGTCATTAAACGTCTGCCTTCGGCTCAGGTGATGATCCCAGGGTCCTGGGGTCGAGCCCCGCATTGGGCTCCCTGCTCAGTGGGAAGCCTGCTTCTCCCTCTCCCACTCCCCCTGCTTGTGTTCCCTCTCTCGCTGTGTTTCTCTCTGTCAAATAAATAAAATCTTAAAAAAAATAAAAATAAATAAACTTAAAAAATGTAAATCTGACTATTTTGTATTCAAGCTTTAAACTTTTCTCAAGTTTGGGGCACCTGGGTGGCTCAGTCGGTTAAGTTCCCAGTCTTGGTTTTGGCTCAGGTCATGATCTCAGGGTCGTGAAATCGAGCCCCGTGTTGGGCTCCGCGCTCAGCATGGAATCTGCTCGAGGTTTTCTCTCCCTCCACTTCTACCCCCCCCTTCCTCTCTCTCTCTCAAATAAATAAATAAAATCTTTATAAATAAATAAACTTTTCTGCAAGTTTATATTTGATTTGAACAAGGCCTCCAGGGTCTTGCGTTGTCTGATCCCCCCATTCCCTCTCCAATGGTCACTGCCTCCGCACTCAGCCACTGAGCCCTGCCCATGGACATCCTTTCTGTTCCACAGACACAAACACACAGGTCCTTCTCCCGTTAGGGTTTGCAGATACCACTACCTTTTTCCAGAGCACTAAACGATTGAATACATTAACCACCAAGCTAATAAAAAAAACCCAAACTCATCACTTCTGAATGATTTTACTATTATCTGTGCTCTTGAACTTATTTATGTCTCATGGATCCATAAGGTGAATACTGTTCAGAGGCATGCTACTATGCATTTCATCCAGCTCTGCACTACAAATCAGGCAAACACAACAAACCAGGGCTTTTTCCGGGGTTTAGGAGAAGCCAGTTGTGAAACTTTCACTGGCACACCACTGCTGTCTTAAATCCTTTTTGTGCTTCCTTTCAGTTATTTGACCCAATATAATTAATGCAGTTACCCAATAGTTTTCACAGTATAGTGTTAAATCCTTTTGATTTGTTTCCTCATTCAGTCATGTAAGAACTCTATCCTCATAATCACCCCATTTTATAAGCTAGGAAATAGGTGTAGAGATGATAAAATAAGTAGGCAAGTAGGCAGCAGAGCTATGACCTGAAAATATGTTTGACTCCAAAGCTCACGTTCAACAATATGGAAACTATTTTAGGGAGTATTTTTTTCTGATTGTGCATAACTGGGGAAACAAGGAATCTCCCAGGGAAGATGGGTATTCTGTGGAAGAGAGAATTGATGAGGTGAAAGGCAGCGCAGGGAGAATTTAGAGATGGGGTTTTAGGAGCAGCTGGCTGTCTCAGTCAGTAGAGAATGTGACTCTTGATCTCCGGGTAGTGACTTCAAGCCCCACATTGGGCATGGAGCCTCCTTAAAAAGAAAAACAACAAGAGATGGGGTTTTATAGTTTGGTATGACACTGAAACAAAATTATCTACCCATGACATCACTTTTGTAGGGGAAATCTAATTAATTACCACATTTCAAAATGCATTTGTAAATTTTGAATGAAAATCTTTTTTTTTTGTTTTGATAATTGGAACCACATTTTACCCTCCGCTTTTTTATTTAAATTCCAGCTAGTTAACATCCAGCGCAATATTAGTTTCAGATGTAGAATTCAGTGATTCATCACTTACATACAACACTCACTGCTCATCATATCAAGTGTACTCCTTAATACCCATCACCCATTTAACCTCTAGACTGTTCTCTGTAGTTAAGAGTTTTCTGTTTCTTGGTTTGCCTCTCTCTTTTTCTCCACCTATGTTCATTTGTTTTGTTTCTTAAATTCCACATATGAGTAAAATCACATGGTATTTGTCTTTCTCTATTTCCCTTCGCATACTACTAGTCTCTAGCTCCATCCATGTCATTTCATTGCAAATGGCAAGATTTCATTCTTTTTTATGGCTGAGAAATATTCCATTGCATTTATATATGACATCTTCCTTTTTTTTTAAAGATTTATTTACTTATTTGAGAGAGAGAGCATGAGCAGGAGGGGCAGAGGGAGAGGGAGAGAGAACCTCAAGCAGACTCTGTGCTGAGCACGACCCCACTGCGTAGCTGCATCTCACAACCCTGAGATCGTGACCTGAGCTGAAATCAAGAGTCAGATGCTCAACGAACAGTGCCACCCCAATATACCACATCTTCTTTATCCATTCATCAGTGGATAGACATTTGGGTTCTTTCCATAATTTGGCTATTGTTGATAATACTGCTATAAATATTAGGGTGCATGAAAATCTTAATATTAATAACCAATTCAGGGGCACCTGGTTGACTCAGTAGAGCATTCAACTTTTGATCTCACAGTTGTAAGTTTGAGCTTCATGTTGGGTTGTAGAGATTACTTAAAGAAAATAGGAATCTTAAAAAAAATAACCAATACATGGTAAGTTTAGTTTATTAAGGAGAGTTCTATGGTGGTGTTCTTTGCCTTGCTAGAATGTTTTTGTGTATGAACAAATAGAATCTCTGGCCTGGAAAAACACTGGGCCCATGTGGTATGGCCAGGGACAATATCTGCGAGTGGACTTACAAGCAGAAAGAGTTAGGGTCCCCAGAAAAAGAAAGACTTGAGACATAGCTTTCATGACATAAGCGAAGTCATTTTAGGTCCCCAGCTAGTTTCTGTGATCTATGCCTTAAGGCTCTACTTGCCTTAGCACACTTCTTGCAGAACTTCCTAGGAGGTGTCAGAATTACAAAGAAATGCACAAACCTCAGTAGTTAAGGATTTTTAAGGGAACAAAACAAATGCATAGATGAAGAGTCTCTACCAGGCCAGGAAATAACTTAACCGTATCAGAGACAATACATCAATGGTAAAAGTCCCAGTGCTGTTTCAAAAGTAAGCAAGACCCTGCATTCCTTACCTAGGAAAATGATGAGATGAGCCAAGGCACCATCTAGTTTGTACCACTCTCAGAGCATGTCCAAAGCCCCACAGTTACCTCTGCTTCATTATAGTGTTCAAGTCTCTGCCCAAGGAGGAACACAAGCTTCATTGACATAACATAGGATGCCTGCAGCATAGGCATGTTTTCCTGTGCAAACTTTTCCCGCCTTTACGTGCAATGACAAATCTCCCCTTTCTAAATATTCATCCCAAACCCTAAATAAACAGAACCCATTCACCCCTGCTCCAGGAGTCACAGCTTTGGAAGTTATTCCCCGTGATCTCCATATTTGTTGCTAATAAAGATTACATTGTGTAACAACTCTACCTGGTGTGGTCTCTACCTGTAACTCACCAAGGAACTCAGGTTAGTTTGGTTACAAGACTCAGCTACTGTTAATATTCTAATTCTCTCAACTCACTTGTAGCATCTCCTCTAATGAGAGTGTTGATTATACTGTAGCGCCTACATGATAGAATTGTGATGTTCTGAATTTACAAGGTCTGGCAGAATTCCCTACTGACTTCTTGGGAAAAATTTCAGCCAGCAGTGAGTTCTTGAGCCTTCCCTCTTTGGCTTGCATTTGTGCCTTAAAAGATTTAACAAGAACTTGACTAGTCAATCATCTGGGAGAGTAAAGGACTTTGGAGTTATCTTTTTTGGGCACTGAACCCTGTATCTCTGATGATCAGTTTTATCTGTCAGCTTGACTGAGCCTAGGATTGCCTAGATATTTGGTCAAACATTATTCTGGGTGTGTCTGTCAGGGTATTAATGAATTGATTAACATTTGAATCAGTAAACTATATAAAATAGATTGTCCTCTCATGTGGGTGGGCCTAATCCAATCCACTGAAGGCCTAATTAAAAAAAAAAATGTTCAGCGGAGGAGAATTCCCTTTCTCTGCCTTTCTTCAAGCTGGGACATTAGACTCAGACTGGAACTTACACCATTAGTTCTCCTGCCTCTCAGGCCTTGGGCCTCAGACTGGAAGTGTACCATCAGCTCTCGTGGTCTCCAGCTTGCCAACTGCAGGTCTTAGAACTAACTCTCGGAGTCCATAATCATATAAGCCAAGTCCTTATAGTAGGTCTCTATCCTTGTCTCTCTGTATAATTTAAATTAAATTTCAGGCCCAACAAGGAGTCACTTTGCCAGGCCAAGTTATCAAACTGGGGCTGAATACGTCACCTAACTGCAGTTTCAAACCCCCTCAGAAATGTAGTTTTAACTGATCAGTCAGGAATTTTTTGGTCAGCACCAATGAGGTAATCTGTCACATGAGCCCTCTCTATCCCCCAAAGTAAGATCAGGCGATCCACCTAATAAGACCTCCCTACCCTCTCCCTAAGGGAAGTGACTCGCCTGGAACCGGAATGATTCTTTTTTCTTTTGCTGGTAACTTCCTTGCTCTACCCTCCTTCCTATAAAAAGCCTTCCATTTTGTGCAACTCCTAGGAGCTCCTCTCTACTTGCTAGATGGAATGCTGCTTAATTCATGAATTGCTTAATAAAGCCAACTGACTTTACTCAGTTGAATTTTTGTTTTTTGTTTTTTTTTTTTAACCGTGTGCGTGTTTGTTTCTCTGGAAAACCTCAACTTATACAGATTTTGGTATTGAGAGTGGTTCTAGAGGAACTGTATGTTTAGGATGAATTTTCTGAATTGGTTCTGGGTTTCTAGAATTGGCTCTCTAAAGGTTGATTGATTGATTGATTGATTTGGTAAGCTTTATGCCCAACATGGGGCTTGAACTAAGAACTTGGAGATCAAGAGTCATGCTCTACTATTGAACGAGCCAAGCACCCCACCCTCTGTAATCACTTTACAAACTTGCCCTTTTTCTTCTAGCCTTTTCTTCTTTACCCATTTGTTCTCTCTCATTCCCTGTATACACATACACACACACACACACACACACACACACACACACACTCATTTTAAGTCTTCCCATGACCCACAGATCAAAGGTCTTTAAAAAAAAAGATTTTTTTTAATTTATTTGAGAGAGAGAGAAAACACAAGCTGGGGGGGGGAGGGGAGAGGCAGAGGGAGGAGATTCCCTGCTGAGCAGGGAACCCAATGCGGGGCTCCATTCCAGGACCCTGGGATCATGATCTGAGCCAAAGGCAGACACTTAACCGTCTGAGCCACCCAGGCACCCCTAGATCGTAATCCTTTAAAGTCCATTACTAGGGTGCTCCAGGCTACATTAATTCCCTTGTCTCATGGTCTCATATTTCAATTTATTCCTTCTGTTGGATCACAGCTCAAAGCAACTCTCTTCACCCTTTATATGTTTTAAGGCCTTTTTGTAAGCTGTGACACAAGACTGTAACCTTCCTTTTCAACCCAGGCCTGGTCTTCCATCTTTCCTATCAGTTTTCTCAGCTGATCACAGAAACCTGACAACTTTTCCTGGCTCTATGCTGCACAGACATGGAATTTCCTCAATTATGTGTATGGCTCTGATGTTTGATTCATACATCACTTGCCATTCTTACAATATTTTACTATTTGTTTCTCTTTCAGGAAATGTTCATTCAGCTAAAGCCTATTGAAATCTGACAGTGTGTCAAGTAGTGTACTAGCTGTTGTGGTACAACATGAATAAACATGTATTTTATTCATGTGGTCAACATGAATAAAACTGTATTTCCATCTAGGAGGAGCTCATAGTCTAGAAAGCAAAGGCAGCATGTAAACATGTATATAGTAGTGCAGGGTGATAAGTATCACACTGTGATGTGAAAAAAAAGCACTTCCTCTGGGGAATTTAATAAAAGGTTTTCTAGGAAGTGACATTTCCATAAGTCTTGAAACCCAAGTAGGAGTTTGCCAATCAGAGGACAGAGGTGAGAAGGAGGGTAAGGGGGGAATAGGGTATCTATCTATGAGTAAAGGGAGTGTGCAGATCTCTGAAATAATGAGGAAGAAGATCCTGATGTGTTCGGGGAGGTCTGACGGTTCGGTGTGGTTCGATGTGTGATTAAGTGGCAGGGATCAAATGGAGAGGGCCTTCGAAGAGAGGATTGGGAATTTTATGCTAGAGGCAAGAAGACAGAGAGGAAACTGTTTAAGCCCGGGAGTTTGACAATCAGGTTTGTCTTACAGGTCTAAGGTTTGTCGTTGATCTGATTATATGGACTCTGCGTTTTGGAGTCTGAAAGGGGTGTGCTCTGCTTGTTGAATTGGAAGTGCTCAAGATAGCCTCTCACCTGAGACCCTCCTTTTTTTTTTTCCGGATCTACGAACACTGAAAATGTTTTCAGTATTCCCAGCGCTGCACTGTCCGATCCCAATGCCCAAGTGTGCTAATTCACTTACTCTTTTTATTATTCCGCCCCCCTACCCGCCCCGTCCTCGAAAATGTTGTTTCTCTCTTCTTGGCCAGGGATGGACACATACTGACAGCTTTTGTCTCTCTGAACCCCATTTTTCTGTTTTGACGCTGCCTTTCTTCACTTATGCTGACCTGGTCTTTAAATGGATTGTGGACATTTTGTTTCATCCTGGCGGGTGTCTTAATCACTCAGACGCAACCGGCCACCATAACCACGCCCACTCAAGAATGTGCCTAACTAGGACGTTTGTCCATACCGGCGCGCCGTACTGACGGTGGCAGCGCGCAGGCGCAGTTCCCGCCTCCCAGCGGCCTGTTTCTGTTTCCGGGGATTCCCTATATCTTGGCGGGTGGACTCGGTTTCTTCATAGTCGCCGTGGCATACACTGTTCTGCGGTCCTTTGCACCGCAGGCCCCAGCTTCCGGGTCGCTGTTCTCGTCCGCTCGTCTCAACCGGCAACAGACCCATGGCGGAGCGTGGGGAACTCGATCTGACTGGCGCCAAACAGAACACCGGAGTGTGGCTGGTCAAGGTACGTTCGTGCGGCTCCGGCTTGCGCTCCTCCTAGTTTAAGTAGTTTAAGTGACTTGAAACTGTCCCACTCCGTAAGCCTTTTAAAGTTCTCTACGGCTATCTCGTTAGAGCTACACATGTGCAAACTGGTTTGCAGGCGAGGCAGTTAGTTGAGGGACGCAGTCTTTGAGACAATTAAGAGTCCGAACCTGCCTGGAACGCATTCCTTTCCCCACTGTGTGGTTTTTCTGGGGTCTTGTGATGGCGTTCTCCGACTTGAGCGGTGTATTTTACCCCAGGCTGAAGAATTTCTGTATCTCCTTTTGGTGAAAGTGATTTTAGTCGTGAGTCTATATAAAGAAGTTGAGTATCTGCTTCATGTACAGTATTCTCGGCCAGAAAGTAGAACGGGTCCCTGTGTACCCTTAACGTGTTCTTTTAGGTTGATGGCCCTTATTGGAGTTCTCAGGAGAACTGAGAGAGCTCTGAACGCACCAGAAGGAGAGGCCATTGAACTGGAGTGTTTTTTAGAGTATTTTTTGTAAAGGCAGCAATCTTGATTAGCCCTGAGTGAGCACAGTATTTGTCTTTAATTTTTCATATCGAGGAGTGTTGCCTCTTAAGGGACTTTCATGAGACCTGTGTACAAAATGTGATTATGGCAGTCTTTGAACTAGGACCTTTGGTTTTTTAATTTTTTTTTAACTTTTATCACATGGCTGAATTCTCATCAGTTAAATCTGAGGGGCGCTTCCTGTCCTCCTCTCTAAAAAAGCTCCCTTATGATCAGTTGCTAGCATGTCAAACCTGTATTATATTTTTCAAAACACTTGTCACAGTCTAAAGTGATTGTATGTTCATGTGTTCAGTGTTGGTTACCTCCTTCTCTCTAGTGTGGGTGCACTCAAACACATTCTATGAGAATGGGATCCTTGCCTATCCCAACCAGAATTGTGTTTGACACATGGTAATTGCTCAACAGATATGGAATGAATGAATGAATGAATGATCTCTTATCTATTATTCTTCAACCTCAGCTTTACTCTCTGGCACTCATTTGACTTCTCACAGATATATCAGTATAACCCAAAAGGCTGGGGTGAATTTCTCCTAGGGTATTTCTCCTACCGCATGCCAAATGGAGGAGAATCATTAAGGAGATCTCCCTTGCAGATTGAAAGAGCTTGAAAAAATGGTGAAACTTGAGATGATGCATTAATTCTTGGAGCACAGTAAATGCTTAGTGAATATTGTTTGCCTTACACAATTGGATGGGTGGACAGAGGCATTAGCATAGTCTATTATGGAGAGTGGAACAGAAATGCAAGACTGAAAATGCATATTAACATGGTGTGTCCTGGAAAACAAAGGAGATTATTATGCCTAGAGCAGAGGGTTTGTGTAAAAAAAAAAAAAAAAAGTTTGGAACTATATACTCATATTATACTGTGAAATAGGGATGTCTTAACTTTAGTCTGCAAGAAGTGAGGAACCTTTTGTAGGGTTTTGAGTAAGGCAAGGATGCAAATAATGCAAGGGGGGGAAGCTTGAAAGGAAGATAACCAGAGTCAAAATTAGAAAATGATCACAGCATCATAGGTATGTAATAATGAAGTCTGGGGAGTTAGGGAAACTTTTTCAGTAAAAGTTGTTGGGATTTGGTAACTGACTATATAAGAATGTGAAAAAATGTAATCTAAAAAGAAGTTAAAAAATGAAGTTTAGTTCTTTCTCATGTCTGGGTATTTGAATACATTTTATCTCTTTGAAAAGAACTCAAGCCAATGATTTGTGCTTGTTTTGTAAAGGTAGTTGTTAGACTATTTACGGTTTACAGTATTACTGTTTCTTCTTACCAGCTTGGCATACAGTATATCTTTTTCTAATCAAAAAAATTAATAACACACTTGCAGATAGATCTTTCCAGGGTGTGAAAGGACTTTCTTACCAGTTCTTGTTCTTTGACAAATTTATCTCTGAAAGATGATGAGAATTGCTAGCAAATACTTTCTGCCCTAAAATCCACTCCTGTTCTTTATTTGACAACTTTTGTTTCTGCTCCATTAAAGGACACCCGATAGACAACGGGGTTTGATTTGCATAGCTGTCAGATAACTTGAACTTGTTTCATTTGCACTGGACTTGGTATCGAGTGTGATTTTCATGCCCATACTTGAGCATACTTGGATTTTCAACTCTGAATTATAGGAATAAATTATAGGACAGCATCAAATTGTAATAGTCAATTTCATTTTCGGCTTTCTTTGCATGATATTAAAATATAACATATTAGAATGTGTGTCTTCATTCTTATCCAGTCAGAATTTGTGAACAGAATTACATACTGATTTCACGTCTTTTCTCTGTATGTTCATATTTCTCATTGTAGGAGCACCTGAGTCGCTCAGTCGGTTAAGCATCTGCTCAGGTCGTAATCCCAGGGTCCTGGGATTGAACCCCACATCCGGCTCCTTGCTCAGCAGGGAGCCTGCTTCTCCCTCTGCCTGCCATCCCCTGCTTGTGCTTTCTCTCTGTCAAATAAATAAATCTTTAAAAAAAATTAAAGGAGACCTCCCCCCAAAACCCCTATATTTCTCATTATAGATAATACTTTGAGTTCTGTTCTTTGAGGATCATTTGCTGCAAAATGTGTAAATTTCTTCTTAGAGTATCTCAAAGTTTATGGGCCATCTTGTACACATTAATTCCATCACTAGAAAGGTATAAAACAGAAGAAATACACTAAGGTGTAAGATACATGTAAGATCTCTGAGTGTTTTGAGCAGGAAAATAGTTGTTTTTCTGGCTGAAACAGGGAAGACTTCATGGAGAAGGTGACATTTAAGAAGAGCCTATGGAGTTATTAGTTAGGAAAAAACTCAACAGGGCTGGGGAGAACTAGAGTGTGTTCAAAAAAAAAATAGCAAATATAGTAGAAGATTGTGTCCCAGAATATCCAGTACCTGTACCTGGCTTATGAAAGGCCATTTCTGGGTTTTTGAGTATCTTAAATCTACAAGAGATTGATGATCCAAACGAGTTTTGATAGGTAATAGACATGATTGGATTTAACTTTATGATAGATGTCATCTGCTAAAACATAAAGTCACAGTTTTTACCTTGTCAGGGAGCTAGTCCTTGTAGTTTGCATTACCCTGTTCTGTTGTTCAGTCTGTGCCACTGTTAGGTTGCCAATTGGTCACACTATTACTACATACCTTATACCAAATCATGGTTTAAAAATTGTAGAATGTTTAAGAATATTTTACCATAGTTCTGTTGTTTGGTTTCCAATTTTTAGACTTCTGGAAAAATCATCTCTAGTTATGGTTGGCTGGAGGGTAAGGTACATATAGGATGGGGAGGAGGAGATAAAGTTAGCAAGGTTATTAGGAGGGGTGGGATTTTTCTAAGTAATGAATATCATACTGAGGCCTGATTTATAACAAATGCTACCTCTTTTTTGGGAAAGAACAAGTGGAGGTATTGAGAAGGGCTGTGGTAGGTCTAAGCAACAGCTTTCTAGCCAGTAAAAAGTTGTTTCCAACCCAGTCAGCCTTCCTCTTCTAGGCATTTTGGACTACTGTTTGTTGGAGGAGAGGGTCAGGACAGGAGACAGGCGAAAAAGGAACTTAGCTTTCATATGTACCAGGTATTTTATACAAAGCAAACCTGTGAAGAAGATACTAAATATCTATGTTTTTTCAGATGATGAAATTGAGGCTTAGGGAGGTTATCTTACCCAAGTATGGAACAGTGTTTCAAATTTAGGTCTGTTTGGCTACACAGCTTGTGCCAAGAATAGGAAATGTCTTTTTTCCAGCTTAGGTCTCTTTCATGAGTTATCTCCCTGAGGAATAGAGGTGATGTGGGGACTTCATTTCTTTCTTTGAGAGAGAAAAAGCACAAATGTGAGGGAGAGGGAGAAGCAGACTCCCTGCAGAGCAGGGAGCCCAATGTGGGGCTCAACCCCAGGACCCCGAGATCATGACATGAGCCGAAAGCAGATGCTTAACCGACTGAGCCACCCAAGCACCCCTGGGAACTTCATTTTTGTGACCTTGGATCTTGTCAGTTCCATGTGGTGATGATCTTCAAGAAAACGTGGGAGTAAAAGCTGTGTGTCACAGATTGGGCTTCTTGGGAAGCTGATTTTGAGATGATTAGGTTTACCAGGGAATGCTCTTGGGATCATCACCTGTGGAAGGAAGAAGACTTGAACAGGACTGGTAAGAGGGTATGATGCAGTTTCAAGGAAGGCTGAGGATGTTTCCACAGGGAGTCTTACAGGTGTCCTGATTTGGGGTGAGGTATACCCTATGTTGACCAATCATTGCATGTTGTTTGTCCCAGGAAGAGTGTGATCTTGGCTAGAGGAAGGAAGAAAGAAAAAGAAATGAAGCCCCCACATCACCTCTCTTCAGTGAAGCCAATGCCAAAAAGGGGCTAACAGCTAGGGCTCTCTGTGGCCACACTCCCAGCAGCTGGGAGAATAAGACTTTCAGTCCTAAAGGGGGAAATGGGTGTCATATCAACAGTGTCCATTACAGTCCCTTAATTTGCTTGTATTCTGGGAGAAACAGGGTTTGGAGACTAGTAGTTGGGGAACTAGATATTCGCTGAAGCAAAGTTGGCAAAGAAGCTCAGGGGAATAACTGTCTATACATATGACCATAGCACCTTGGCTTCAAAGTCATGGTTGACCTTACTGCTCTGCCTGCCATGAGTGAACGGGTACGTGGGTTGATTCATCCCACAAGTCTTCAGTGATTGCCAGTCATTGTGCCAGGCTCTGAGTATGTTATGGTGAGCAGAAACAGACATGGCCCGTGCTCTGTGAACTAGGATTTATAGTCTACTGCAGGAGACAGACAGCCATCAAATATTAGTCCTAATGAAAGCAGTTACAGACTTATCTGTCTGGACATGGAAGCCAGGAATACTGTTCTGTGAGTGTGGATAATAAACTTGATCTAGTCTAGGGGGTCAAGGGAAGTTTCCCTGAGAAAGTAATGCTTAAGTGAGTCATTTTCTCTTACTGTCTTCAGAAATCTGAGAAAACATCTCCTGTTGTACCTATTATCTTGTCTCCATCTGATTTTCTTTAATGAATGTGGAGAGGGCGGAAACAACATATATCTCATAAGTGATATGTTGACATGAATGTTTTGGGAAAATTTACTAAGAGTAGAATTCAGGTATTCTTATAAAAAAGTATGTGAGGAGATGATATGTTAATTAGCTTGACTGTAGTAACCATTTCAATATATCAGATCATCATGTTGTATACTTTAAATATATACAATTAAAAAAAGAAAATGTTTTAATTAAAAATATCAGCCATTCAAAATAGTATTTTGGAGGCTTGGGACCATATATGCTATGAGTTTTTCTTCCTCATCTCCCTCCCTTTTTTCAGACTTAATGCTAATGGGCTGGAACTTCTGGGAAGCTCATTTCCATAAGCTCTTGGTGTAGAGAGTTATACGTATATGATTGACATACTATCCTCAATGTATTCAGTTTTTCATTGAAAGAGTATAGTATTTTGGCAGCCTTTTGAATTAAATAAGCTGGTAGGCTTCCCTGGGAACATATGACTTTATTATAATGATGATAATGCAGTGTGAGTTCCAAACTTATCTTTATCAATTGACTTCTGCAACATAATCTTTTTTGTAAGTTGTCAGTTGCTTGTAGTAGGTACAATTTATTGTAGTGAATTTGATTCTTAAATTTGTTTTAGTGTATGATACAGACTTCACTTAGAACTTCTGGTTGTTTGGTGGCTAAAATTGTAGTCTCCAGCAGTTTGATCGGAGACTCTTCTGACTTGGCTAATGTAGTGAAGAAGTGTGGTCTCCTCAAGAGTTCCAGTGCTCCAAAATATTCTTTTCTCTCGTTTATCTTAATAGCATCTCCAGGAACCAGCAATAAGTGGATGGAGGCAGACTGGAAAATAATGCTATCCATTATTGGCATTTTCCTCCTTCCCCCTTATTTTAAGGTAGATCTCTGAAATAAAGTTTCTCTCTGAGAATGCAGTGAGGTTTATTAAAATTAAATTCTGTATCCCAGATATATCCCAATAATGTCATCATTGTTATTACATTAACATTAGCTAATGTTTCCTCAGTATCCAGTCATTAAAATAACTTCCTGCTATGTGCTAGGCTATTCTAGATGCTAGGGATATGGCAGTAAACAAAACAGACAAAATACCTGCCTCCTGCAGATTACATTCTTAACGGGGAAGGAGAATAGACAGTAAATGAACACCTATATAGCCCATGATAAGTGCTCTGAAGAAAAATGAATAAGGTAAAATGTATAGTAAGTATCTGGGGATACTGTTTTAAATAGGGTGGGGGAAGGGCCTCACTGATAAGGTGGTCTATGATCAGAGACCTGAAGGATATTATGGGGGCATGCCCTCCACATATCTGGGGGGAAGAGTATTCCAGACAGAAGTAACAGCATTTCAAAGGCCCTCAGATATGAGGTGCTGGGAATGTTCACAGAACAGTGTGGTTAGAGTCAAGTGAGAGAGAGAAGGTAGTAGGAGATGAGGCCATGGGCTACCAGGGGGCTGAAACACGTCAGACATCATAGGATTTTTACTCTGAGTGACATGGGGAGGGAGTAGCCCTAGAGCAGCAACATGGCATGGTGATTATGGAGCTAGACTGCTTAGATTAGAATCCTGGCTTCACCACTAGTAATGTGAGACCTTAGGCAAATAACTTTTTGGTCTCATTTTTTAATCTGCAAAAATGGAATGATGATAATAGGGGTGCCTGGGTGGCTGGTCAGTTGAGCATCTGGCTTTTAGTTTCAGCTCAGCTTATGAACTCCCTGTTGTGGGATCCAGCCCTGCGTCAGGCTCTGTGCACAGTGCGGTGTCTGTTTCAGATTCTCTTTCCCTCTCACTCTCTTCTCTCAAATAAGTAAAATCTCTAAAAAACTGGGATAATAATAGAGTTTTTTTTTAAGATTTTATTTATTTGTCAGAGAGAGAGAGACAGCAGAGCAGCAAGCAGAGGGAGAAGCAGACTCCCTGCTGAGCAGAGAGCCCGATGCGGGACTCGATCCCAGGACCATGGAATCACGACCTGAGCTGAAGGCAGACACTTAACCAACTGAGCCACCCAGATGTCCCAGTAATAGAGTTTTTATGAGGATTAAGTGAAGTAACTTTTGTAAAGTGATTAGAAAAGTACCTGGCTTGTAGTAAGCACTATGTAGATGTCTATTAAATAGGCTTTGAGCAGAATAGGATTATTTGACTTATGTTTTAAGATGATGACTCTGGCTGCTATATTAAGAATCAACTAGACATGGACAAGAGTGGAAGTTAAGAAATCCAAAGGCTATCAGAATTATACAAAAGATGATGGTAGCTTGGACTAGGATGGTAACCTTGGAATTGGTGAGAAGGGGCTGGAGTCCTGATATAATTTGAAGATGTTGCTCACAGGATATATCAGTCGGTTGGATGTGGAATGTGAGATAAAAGTAGCTATTCAGGGTAACTGCACAAAGTTTCAGACTGAGTACCTGGAAGAATGGAGTTGACTTTTACTGAGGTATGGAAAATTGCAGGAGGAGCACGTTATGAGGGAGAAATTAAGAGTTCTGGTATGGATATTTTAAGTCTGAAATGTCCACGGAATTTTCAGATGGAGAGCTTGAGTAGGCAATTGGATATATAAGTTGGAACTTGAGGGGAGAGCCTGGACTTGCTCTAAATTTGGGAATTGTTATTATACAGATGGTATTTAAAGTCTTGAGCCTGGATGAGATTACATAAGATTGATTGCAGGTAGAGAAGAGAAGAGGTCTGAGGACTGAAACCAGAACACTACAGGTGAGAGGCTGGGAAGACAAGAATCTAGATGTGTGGGGACCAAAAAGGAGAGTCCAGAGAAGTATGAGGAAAATCAAGAGAGATTGTGGTGACTTAAAGCCAAGTGAAGAAAGTGTTTGAAGAAGGAGGAAACAGTTCTCAAATATTGTTGATAGGTATTAAAGATGAGGACTATACATTGACTTGGCAATGTGGAGATATTTGGTAACTAGGGTCGTCACTTTCCGTGGAGTGGTAGAGAGGAAGTCCTGTCTAGAGTAAAAAGAAAAAAAATATGGCAGAGGAGGAATTAGTCAGCCAGCAGGGACAACTCTTTCAAAAAGCTATGCTGAAAAGAGAGGTGGAAAATGGGACAGTGTGTGGAGAATTATAGACTCTGCTCTTACTAGGTGTGTGATCTTGAGCAAATTTGCTAATTTCCCCATGCCTCAGTTTCCTCATTTGCAAAATGGAGGAAATAACAGGATTATGTGAAGATTAAGTGGTTAATATATTTAAAACATTTAGAAGAGTGCTTGTCATTTAATGTATCAGTTATCTGTTGCTATATTACCACAGACTTAGAAGCTTAAAACAACATACATTTATTATTTCATGGTTTCTGTGGATCAGGAGCCCTGGCATGGCTTAATTGGGTCTCCTGCTTCAGAGCCTTTCACAGGTTACAATCAAGATGTCAGCCAGGGCTGAATTCTCATCTGAAGTCGTGACCAGGGAAGATTGTTTCCAAGCATGTGTGGTTGGCAGAATTCAGTTCCTCGGGGTTATTGGACCCAGGGCCTAGGTTTCCTGCCTGCCTGCTAACCGGAGCCTGTCCTTAGTTTCTTGCCACCTGGGCCTCCCCAACATGGCAGCTTACTTCATCAAAGTGTGCAGACTGAAAAAACGAGAGAAGCAAGATAGAAGTCACCATCTTATGTAACCTAATCACGGAAGTAACATCCCATATGGAGAAAAAGGAACTCTCTTATGCTGTTGGTGGTAATGCAAACCGGGCAGCCACTTGGAAAACAGCATGGAGGTTCCTCAAAAAGTTAAAAATAGAACTACCTGATGAGCCAGCAATCACACTACTGGGTATTTACCCAAACAATGCAAAAACACTAATTCAGAGGGGTATATGCACCCCTATGTTTATAGTAGCGTTATTTATAATAACTAAGATATGAAAGCAGCCCAAGTGCCTACTGATTGATGAATGGATAAAGAAGATGTGGTACACACATGCGCACGTGCGGGCACGCACACAGTGGAATGTTATTCAGCCACAAAAAAGAATGAAGTCTTGCCATTTGCAACGACATGGATAGAGCTAGAGAGTGTTATGCTAAGTGAAATATGTCAGAGAAAGACGAATACCACACAATATGAGTCATATGTGGAATTTAAAAAACAAAACAAATGAGCACAGGTGGGGGAAGAGAGAGAAACCAAGAAACAGACTCTTAACTATAGAGAACAAACTGATGGTTTCCAGAGGGGAGGTGAATGGGGGGATAAGTGAAATAGGTGATGGGGATTAAGGAGTGCACTTGTGATGAGCACTGGGTAATGAAAATAAAAACTTAAAAAAAAGAGAAAGAAAATGGGTGCCTGGCTGGCTCAGTCGGTAGAGCAGTTGACTCTTGATCTCAGGGTTGTGAGTTCAAGCCCCATGTTGGGTGTGGAACCCACTTAAAAAAAAAAGACCTGGACAAATTTTATAGCCAAAAAATATAAATAAATAAAAGAATCCTAGCCAAAAGGGAAGGGGAGTAACATCCCATCACCTTTGCTATGTTGTATTGATGAGAAGCAAGTCACAGATCCCCTTCTCACTCAAGGAGAGGCGATTACACAAGGGTGTGAATATCAGGAGGTGAGAATCATTGGGGGCCATCTTAAGAGTGTTCTGCCACATGTAGTAAGCACTCTAGTGTTAGCAGTTATCATCATGGTCATCATTCTGATGGGGGGATGACTAAGTAGAGAGGAGAGAGGAGAAAAATGGTAGAATTGAAGGAAAGATGTCCTTGATTAGACTACAGGGGAAGAAATTAAGTGCACAGTGGAGAGATTGACCATTGTTCAAAGAGGAAGTCAGAGTGAAAGGCCTTAGCTGTGGCTGCATGGTAGCTGTAGAGGTTCTCTTTTGATCCTTTCCCTAGTTTGAAGAGAAGTCAGGGTAGCACCACCGAAGGAGAAGGGAGGGAGAGGTGCTGTTGGCTTGAGAAGTGAAGAGAACTTGTGACTCAGCTGTAGCGGGGGAATGGATTGACCAGGGAGATGGAGTTCAATTGCCAAGCATCTTGTGAAGGGCTTACTTGATGTTGGTAGCCATATATTTCAAGTGAGACTAGTTAGCATCACTGTGAATTTTTCTCCAGCTGCTCAGGTCCAGTGTGGAGAAGTAACAAAATGAAATCAAACTAATTAATTAAGTAGCAGTAGAGATGGGCTTTAATCGGGATTAAGGTTCTGCCAGGCCAGCATGATGAAGGAGGTAGGGGCAAGGGAATGATTGTGAAGACAGGACATACACAGCTTGGGAAAAGGGCAGAGATGTTAAGAGTCAGTGATTTGAAGGGGTGGAAAAAACTGTTGAAGTACTGAGGAGAGAGCCAGGAAGTTAGTGGTTAGTGTGATTGCTTGAAATACAAAATTACGGAAGGGATACCCTTACTGAAAGGGAGAAAGTCTTAATGGGTCTATATATGTAAAGGACTCATTTGAACCAGTAACTTGGAATGTGATGAAGAAAAGACACCATCTTTCTCCTATGGGCTTTATTAGGGAATATGACTAGTGTTCAATAATTTTGATGTAAAGAATGCATATGTAATTGAAGAAATACCATTAGAATTTTTTTAAACCTTTTGTTCGTGAATTTTTACTATAGCTAAACAAAGCAATGCCACTTGATAATCAAGTGGTTCTTTTTGCAAATGAAATCTTGGTTAATAGAATGTTTTTTTTCTTTCCAGCTTTGGAAGCTCTCAGTTCTACACTCATGTTCATGTTATTCCAAGATTGCTGAGGGAAATAGTAGTGACACCTGACATTCATTGAGTACTTGCCTTATGTGAGGTATTATGCTTCATGCTTTATCTGTGGTATCTCATTCCTCACAATAGGCTAACCTTGAAGGTGTGTGCTGATTCCACAGTTCATACTGCCTCTTAGAAGAAATAGTAGTGATTCAGCATATATTCTCTTTTGGGAATTAAAACCCTTCTGACTATATGTATCTAGTTACCCACACTGACTGGGTTTGAATCCTGGCTCCATCATTTACAAATTTATAATCTTGGCTAAATTATATAATCCCCGGGTATCCCAGATTCATAATTTGTAAAATGAGGGTAATTAACAGTACCTACCTCATAGAGACGTGAGGATTAAATGTGTAAATATATGGAAACTGCTTATAACAGTGTCAGGAAAGTAGTATTATATAAATGTTAGCAGTGATATTTAATCATTTATTTCAGCAGACCCTTTATCATTGGTCAGAGTTATCTTACAATAAAATTTAACTTTTGAAATCATCTTAAACTTGGTGGTATCTCTAAATAATATGTTAGAATATTATACTCCTGAGAAAACTTTTCTGGTAGCCTTTCTGATGTCTGAACTTTCATTGGACTTATTTGGGAACATAACACTTTGTTTTGTTAAGATATTTGACTCGTGTTAGTTATTGTGTCACCAGCTTGATTGACTTTAAGCTCTTTGAAATTTATTTATTTATTTATTTATTTTGTAAAGATTTTATTTATTTATTTGACAGAGAGAGACACAGCAAGAGAGGGAACACAAGCAGGGGGAGTGGGAGAGGGAGAAGCAGGCTTCCCGCTGAGCAGGGAGCCCGATGCGGGGCTCGATTGCAGGACCCTGAGATCATGACCTGAGCCGAAGGCAGATGCTCAATGACTAAGCCACCCAAGCGCCCCTAGTTCTTTGAAATTTAAAATGTTTTCTTGTATCCCTTATAGTGCAAAATGTATAATGGGAGCGTGATACTTAATGATTAGTTACTATAGGCAGAAAGTAAAATAGAAGCAGTATATGATTTTATGTTCAGGAAGTTAGCATCTAAAACATAGTCTTACTAGTGTTTTATTTATTTTTTTAGGTTCCTAAATATTTGTCACAGCAATGGGCTAAAGCCCCTGGAAGAGGTGAAGTTGGGAAGCTGCGGATTGCCAAGTAAGTTATTTCTATATTTTTGACATCTTAAAAAGCTGTTTTTTGAACATTTTATAAGTGCTTTAAAATGTAATAACAATTCTTTTTCAGATAGAGAATGTACCTGGAAAATGAGAAGTAATGAGCAAATCAAGACTTGTCAAGAGATGGTTAGGTGCGCTCTAAGGAGTTATGTGTGCTCATGGGTATTTCTGCATACGCATATAGATCCCTCTGCAGGCACACACACAGCCCCCTCTGTAGTGATAGGTGTAAATATAAAGTCAGATTTATTGGCAAAACTTATTGGCCATGAAGCAACAGAATATGTAGTTTCCTCATCTCTCCATTGTCTCCACATCTTCTGAGGCGGTATGCTGGGTTGGTTATGCATCCCATTAATTGCTTTGGTAGAAAGATTTTGCCATTGTGCCACCATGTCTATCTGTAGGGGGCATTGGAAAAGTGTAGGGAACACCTGGTAAGCAGTGTAATGGTGTAGTTTCCTGGTTGAAGAAATGGTCTTGTTAGAAAGGGAAGCCTCCAGAGCTCAGTTGGTATCAGCCAGAAGCCTTGCATTCCACTCTGTCCATTCATTCATTTTTTTGTTTTTGTTTTTTAAGATTTTATTTAATTGTTTGACAGAGACACAGCAAGAGAGGGAACACAAGCAGGGGGAATGGGGGAGGAGAAACAGGCTTCCCGCCAAGCAGGGAGCCCAATGTGGTCATGGACCCTGGGACCATGACCCGAGCGGAAGGCAGACGCTTAATGACTGAGCCACCCAGGCGCCCCTGTCCATTCATTCTTAACCCAACTCTAATCAGATTTTCATACGTGCTACTCCATTGAAAATAGCTTTAGTTTTGTCATCACTGTCTTTATCAGTTAGCTTTTGCTTCATAACAAATCACTCCAAAATTTAGTGGCTTAGAACAAGAACCATTTTATTTGCTTATTTTTCTTTGGGGCAGTTCTATTTGGGGCTGATCTGGCTGGTCTTCCTGGCTAGAATGGCCTCACTCATGTATCTAGTAGTTGGCTTGCTATCAGCTGGGGCAGTGGCCACGTGTGTGGTTTTTTTTTTTTTTAAGATTTTTTATTTATTTGACACAGAGAGAGAGAGTACAAACGGGGAGTGGCAGGCAGAGGCAGAGAGAGAGAAGCAGGCTCCCCACTGAGCGGGGAGCCCGATGTGGGGCTCAATCCCAGGACCCTGAGATCATGACCTGAGCTGAAGGCAGACGCTTAACTGACTGAGCTACTAGGTCCCGTCATGTGTATTTCATCTCCAGCGTGCTCATTCACATGATGGTGAAAGTGTTTGCATCATGGTTGCCAAAGTCCTACTGAGGATGCAACTCACATAGCCAAGCCCAGATTCAAGTGGCGTGCAATAGACTCCACTCTTGGTGGGAGTCACTGCAAAGGATTTATAGTCCTTTTTTGCAGTCATTCATTTCTATCCTTTAACCCTTTTTTTTTTTTTCATTTCACTTCTGGGACCCCACTCTATTGATTATCGTCCCTAGCAGACTGTGCCTTCTCAGTCTATTGCTGGTTCCTTCTCATCTTCTCAGTCTGTACATGTTATTTGACCCTAAGGTATTTCTAGTTCTTTTTCTTTTTTTTAAGATTTTATTTATTTATTTGACAGAGAGAGAGACAGTGAGAGCGGGAACACAAGCAGGGGGAGTGGGAGAGGGAGAAGCAGGCTCCCTGTCGAGCAAGGAGCCCGATGCGGGACTCGATCCCAGGACCCTGGGATCGTGACCCGAGCCGAAGGCAGACACTTAACGACTGAGCCACCCAGGCGCCCTTTGCTCTTTTTCTTACTTACCTTTGTTCTGACTTACCTACATTTTGTTTTAACAAGGTATTGACTGGAAACAGGCATGCTTTTATATCCAAAATTCTAAAGTTAGATAGGGGCAAGTAATATCTTACTTTCTCAAGAAATGACTACACAATTAATAGCAGAACCAGGCTTGAGTTCAGGCCTTTGAATGGTAAGAAAACTCCAGTAGGTTTCCATTCCAGCTCTGTCACTTACGATCAGTGAGACTTTGTATAGGTCACTTCATCTTTTGAGTTTAGATTCCTTATCCCTAAAGTTGCCTGTTTTGCAGGCCTTTTTTTTTTTTTTTAGTCCCATATACTCTTTTTTTTTATGTTATGTTAATCACCATACATTACATCATTAGTTTTTGATGTAGTGTTCCATGATTTATTATTTGCGTATAACACCCAGTGCTCCATGCAGAATGTGCCCTCTTTAATACCCATCACCAGGCTAACCCATCCTCCCACCCTCTCCCCTCTAGAACCCTCAGTTTGTTTTTCAGAGTCCATTGTCTCTCATGGTTCATCTCCCCTTCCAATTTCCCCCCCTTCAATCTTCCCGTCCTTGCAGGCATTTTTTATAAATCCAGTGACATAATACAGAAATGGTTGTCATTTATTTGTATATTTAACTTTATAAAATGAACCTCTTTCTGGAAAGTTGTAGATAAATCACATTTTTTTGTGAGTTGTACTTTTATTGAAAGAAAAATTGAATGCACACTTTTGCATACTTTTAATTGAAATCTGTGATCTTTTTGCTTTAACATGGAGTCCTTTGTAATGTAGATAATTACCTATTTTTTCTGTTTTGGACTTATAATTGGTTTTACTGAAAATGGGAGCCACTATCAAGATAAAATCTCAGCAATCTATGTCACTGAAGAAAGGCAGACTATAGGAAAAATGCATTTAAGTGATGAACCATGTGGTTTTATGTAATAACTAGACTAGAGCTCCAGACCTGGGGTCTAGTCCTAAGGGTCTCTTGAAAGTTGTTTGGCCTTAGCTTTCTTGTTTGTAAAATGTGGGTAATAATGCCTCACAACCCATAGAGTATTTATGAGACAAAGGAAATAGCTTAGGATTTATTAAAATGCTTTGTAGGGGTGCCTGGGTGGCTCAGTCATTAAGCATCTGCCTTCCGCTCAGGTCATGATCCCAGGGTCCTGGGATCGGGCCCCGCATTGGGCTCCCTGCTTGGCAGGAAGCCTGCTTCTCCCTCTCGCACTCCCCCTGCTTATGTTCCCTCTCTCACTGTCTCTCTCTCTGTCAAATAAACAAATCTTTAGAAAAAATGCTTTGTAAACTCAAATGTCCTTTTTCTGCCATGAATATTACATTCCTCAAAACCTCTGTGTGAAGAAAATACCTGGTTGAGGACTGTAAAATTTTTTTTTTTGGTATGGAGAAAAAGGGCCTAGTATGGGAAATAGGGTAAACACTGAGGTTCAGGGAAACCTCTGCAAGCCCTTTGATCCCTGAAGTAGAATAAAGACAGCATACTAAATAAGCAGCGGTGGGTGTGCCACAGTTTTTCTTTATCATCCTTTGCTGGATAGAAAATTTCAAGCTCTTTTTTTTCCTTATTTAAAGCAGATGGTTTACATGGTTGCATCTAATATTGGGTGGCCATCCCCCCAGGTTTGCCTGAACAGTCCCAGTTTACATGTTTCCCCGTGCAGTTATTATTAGTATCCCCTCTTTCACTCTCTAGAGTATCCTGATCATGACAGTAAGCTGTTTGCATTTAATGTTGTCAGGTGTGCATGTATTTTTTATGTTAGATAAAAGATCTAGCAGATTTTCTACCTAACATGATACGTAGTCTTGTCTTACAGATCTAGATCCTTTTAATGATAACAGATTCATAATAATTAGCGCCCTAAGATTGCTATGGAAATGCTTAAAAACAACTTGTTCCATAGTAGGTCTCCTGGCTGTCTATTTTTTTGTGCTATTAATTCATTTAGTTTTCATTCCCTTTTTTTTTTTTAAGCTTATTTATTTTACTAATCGCTACACCCAACATGGAGCTGGAACTCACAACCCCAAGATCAAGTTGCATGCTCTTCTGATGGAGCCAGCCAGGGACCCCATTTTTCATTCCTTTTACTGAATTACTAAATTCACTGTTAAGCAAGTGTGGGATGATGAGGAATGGCTTCTCAGTGCATGTGACAGGTTATCAAGATTTTAGCTGATTTCAAGCTAAATATGAGTCATCAGGGTTATGTGGCTATAAACAAAAGACTCCATTAATAGATGTTTGTTGTTTAGAATGAAGTGGGATGATAATCCCACTCTTTTCTTTGCCAGTTAGTGTATGGTGCAAACATTATGTTCGGTTCTTAGTGCTGTACTTAAAGACGTGGACAAATAAGTTCCTTTAGTAGAGTGAGACTAGGATAATGAGAAAACTAAAAAGCCCAGTGTCTTATGAGGAAATTATGAAGGTACCATGGCTGTTGAGAGAAGATTTAAGGAACACCAGGTGAAACCATCTTTAGATATTTTTAAGGCTAGGAAATACATAATCAACTATTGATTCTTTGAGGCAGATTAACCAGTTTGTGTATTATCTGTGTGGTAAAAAATGTATATTTGGGTAAAACATGAAAACAGCTAAGGTTTTTAAAAGCTAGTGTGGCCTACTGTTATGAGTATGGACTCAGGAGTCATTCACCTCTGGACTTGTCCAGACCTTTGTCACTTACTATCTGTGTGATTTTAGATGTTACTTCCCCTCTCTGTTTCTTCATCTATTAATAGTAATAATACTAATAAAAGGAGGTGGGTTCAATGCATATAAAATGGCCAGTAGTGTTCACCTACAGTCATGCCACATACTACACAGTATAGACCATTGGCCCAGCATTGTGTTTGATGTGGTTTGGGCATGGGCCTCCCTTCCCTGGCACATCTCCCAAAGATAAGCAGCAGCAGCTTGCTGTGCAGGTGGCCCAGAGCTTGGAAGATCTATGTGGTGTGGTGGTTCATTCTGGCAGAGACAGGGCTGTGGAGTAGAGGAATTGAGAGAGGCAGAGGAAGGGGAGAAAACATGCAGCTGGGAGTGCAGCTTTCCCCAAATTTGGTTCTGTTTACACCTGAAAAAAGACTCTAGCCTTTTTTAACAGCTGGTTTTGTGCCATTTTTCTTAGGCAGCTTATGTGATGTTTCTAAACCATTGTACTTGGATTATTTTTATCCCTTTGGACATCTAATGGGTACTGCATTTTAGTTAGCTTATAGTTTTGCTTTAGGTTGTTTCAGTTTTTTGGGTTTTCACTCCCCTAGGTTGTGTAAGTTTTAAAACCAGCCTTCTGGGGCACCTGGGTGGCTCAGTCGATTATCTCAGGGGTCCTGGGTTTGAGCCCCGTGTCGGGCTCCCTGCTCAGCAGGGAGTCTGCTTCTCCCTCTTCCTCTGTTCCTTGCCCCTGCTCATGCCCTCTCTCTCTCTCTCTCCTTTCTCTCAAATAAATAAATAAAATCTTAAAAAAAAAAAACCCAAAACAAAAAAACAACCTTTCTGCATCATCACCATCCTGCCTCAGAAAACTTCAGTTTTTGAAATGCTTTATATATGCTATATTTTACTGACAGTCATCCAGTCTGTACTAGTAAGGCTTTTCTCAGAGACTTAATATCTAGCTTTATTTCTAAACACATGTAACATTCAAGGTCATAATAAATGTGCAAACAAAAAGTGAGATACAATTTTTCTGTTATAAAGTTGACTAAATTTAGAACAATCTTATACTGATGAGTTTAAGTCAGCACAAACTTTGTGAAGACCAGCCTGGCAACATATATATGCGTACATATATACATTACACAGTCACATGTACTCACACACACATTACTGCTCAGAACAAAATAGAATAATAATCCCATTGTTTTCTCTGCCAGTTAGCTCACAATGTAGTTTGTTCAGTTCTTGGTGCTGCCCTTATAGAAGGACACAGACACAACTCATCCAGCAGAGTGGGACTGGGATAATGAGAAGGCTAGAGATATTAATAATAACATATTCATGTTCTTGACCCAGCACTTCCATGGAACTTACCTCATGGAAGTAGTAAGTTAGTGACACAAAGATTGAGGATATTCATTTCAGCATTGATATAGAGAAAAATTAGTAATATTTTCAGATCCTTAGTAAGGGAATAATGAAGTAACCTGGGCACATTTTGAAATTATTTAATACTTTTATTTTAAAACACTCTCAAGCTACAGAAGAGTTAGAAGAACAGTATAAAGGGCTTTTTTTTTCTTTTTTACTACAAAAAGGATATTCTACATAATCACAGCACATCCCTCCAAATCAGTGGATTAACATCAAATAGTACTACCTAATCCTTAGGATATATTCAAGGTTTGGGAGTTGTCGCATACTGTTTTATAGCAAAAGGATCCAGTACACAATCTTGAATTGTATTCTGTTGTCAGGTCTCTTAGTTTCCTTAAATCTAGAACATTTGGAAGTCTTTCCTTGACTTGTATACTGTGTAAGTATCAACACTCTCCATTATTTTATGGAAATTTGAGTTTGATGTTTCTTCATGATTAGAATAGAGTTATGCATCTTTGGCAAGAATATCAATGAAGGTGAAGCTGGGTTCTTACTGTATTCTAGTAAGGTTTGCATGTTTTCATTTTGTCCCATTACTGGTGGTAACTTTGATTACTTGATTAAGGAGAGTCTTCTATGCTTTTTCACTGTAAATTTACTCTTTTCTTCTTTGTAATTAATAAGTATTCTGTCAGGCAGTACTTTGAGACTGTGTAAATATTCCATTCCTCGGGGGTGCCTGAGTGGCTCAGATGTAAAGTGTCTGCCTTTGGCTCAGGTCATGATCCCAGGGTCCTGGGATCGAGCCCCGCATCAGGCTCCCTGCTCCACGGGAGGCTTGCTTCTCCCTCTCCCACTCCCCCTGCTTATGTTCCCTCTCTCACTGTGTCTCTCTCTGTCAAATAAATAAATAAAATATTAAAAAAATATATATTCCATTCCTCATCAAATTTTCCACTTTATTATTTTTGTTAGTATGAATTCACGGATTCCAGTTTTAGTTAATGGGTCACAATTTGTTACTATCATCATTTATTCTGATGTTCAAATTGTCCAAAATATAGACATTGGAAACTTCTCCTAAGCTGGTTCCCATGCCCCTTTTTTTCTTTATTGTGGTAAAAACACGTATAAAATTTACCATCTTAACCCTTTTCTCAGTGTACAGTTCAGTAGTGTAAGTCCTGTGGCCTTCTGACCTGTCTTTGCCATTCTTTGAGCACTTACTTTTTGTCACAGAAAAAAGGTTTAGACTCATCTTGTATATTTCTTTCTGAGCCTGAAGTTACGCATTTTTCTATGGATCCGACTTCTTTCTAGAGGAGAATAATATTTAGAAACTAAGATCTGGATACCACAAGTGCTCATTGTTGCTCCCAGACCCTTTCCGGGGGCAGAGTTAGGGAGTATATGTATACATACACATTTACATCTATATTAATTTGTATATTTATATATTTTGAAAATAATAAATTCACACCAACATCCAATTCTAGTCCAACACCCCTGAATGTTTCCAGTTTTCTCCCTTTTTATGTTTGGACCTCTTTTCTGAAAGTGAAGAACCTGGTTCCTGTTATATTTAATACACACTTATTTGTTCGGGCCTCTGTTCTTATTTGGTTAGACCCCCCTCTTCCCCACGAGTGTATGAACACCCTCCTCACCTGGCTTGGGCTATAGCAGCCCCCATTAGGCTGCTGCCTTTTGCAGTCCTCCACAGGGATGCTCTCCTCAGCACATTCAGATTGTCATCCCCTCCAGTCCTCATACGCATGCCTACTTACCCCTCTAGGATTCCCAACAGCATGCTTCAGGTTTTCTTCCCATGTGGATGTCCTGACCCTGCTCGTTCTAACACAGTTCTTGTTGAGCCATTCCTTTGTGGGGATGCCCTCCTTACCCTCCTGGGCTCAGACACCTTGCCCCAGGCTACCCCTTCTGCCCCAGGTACTTGCTTTCCATCCCATTTGGGCTGTGCTTACCTTACTCGACCCATTCTGCAGATACCTACCTTGCTTGGCTTCACCTAATGATTTTTGAGCTGAATTGTTCAAAAAGCGGATGAATGAGTAGGAATTAAAAACAAAACACAAACAAATCCAGGGATGCCTGGCTGGCTCAGATGGAAGAACATGTGACTTTTGATCTCAGGGGTTGTGAGTTCGAGCCCCACATTGGGTATAAAAGTACTTAAATAAAACTTAAGAAAAAAAAATGACACGAAGTAATAAGCACTGGGTGTTGTATGCAACTGATGAATCAGTGAATTCTATCTCTGAAACTAATAATACAGTGTATGTTAATTAAATTGAATTTAAATAAAAAATTAAAAAAAAATCCTGGAACACAGTTAAAAGACTTCATATTATTTGGTTGATTTTCTTACCTTGGAAAAAGAGGTGTTTTATCGGTGATCAGTGATTAGTGAAAAGTCTCCTGCCATTGGTGTCAAATCTAAAGTATTTAAAAATAACAAAAAGGAAAGACAAATGATTAATTTTTTAAAAAGGCAAGAGGAATGGGCTGGAGTCTAAAGAAATAGCTGGGGGTATTGAGAAATGGACCCAGAGTAATGAAGGAGAAACTAACGGCACAGCCTTATGAGGCATTCAGTGAAAGGATGAGCTACATGTTTGCTTCATTCATTTCTGAAGATATTACTATGTTTTACAATAGTTGATGTTTATAATTTTAACCACAGGTCATCATGGAGAGGATGTCTTTTATTGGTAATATTGAACAACAAAAAGTCATGTATACTTAATACATTTTTATACACCAAACAAAAGAATATGTAATCCTTTTAAAATAAGTCTTAAGTCTTCAAGGACTAGTTTTTATTCTGGAAAATGAACTCATCCAGAGTTTGTCAATCTCATCATTCCAGCTAAGATGATGTTATAAATAAATACATGAAAATAAAGTTGTCATCCCCTCCTGTGTTCCCTAATTGCATCTGGGTGATTTTCAAGTCCCCCAGACTGGAAATGTCAGCATGATCTTTAAACAGTCCTTTCCCCCTTGCTGCCTCCTTGCAGTCATTTCCGCTTCTGTCCGTTGTGACAGCTCAGATACCCTGCCACACAGTCCTCCTTCCATTCTACCAGTACCAGGTTCAAGCCTTCATTACTTTTTATGTGGGTTTTTGCATTAGCCTCATTCCAATTCAGTAAACGTTCTGGAAGTACCTTCTCTGCATCTTCGCCTTTGTTTTGACTGCAGCACCTATGTTTGGGGAAAGTTAGCTAAACTAAATGCCTCTAGAAACCAGGTTCAGGAGTGATAGGGAAGGGACTGCGGTGAATTCATTGCCTGACTGCATGTCAAAGGGATTGTTGTCATGCTGAATTAGGGGGTAGGGGAGGGCATTGCTGCCAAATCTTCCAGTCTTTTGAGAGAAGCTGGAAATGCATATTTTTATAGGAAATCTTAGAATTTCTTCACTTCTGTTCTAGGTACTTCCCTAACAGAGAATCAGCATTGCATTTTAATAAGTGAAAGACTGAGAAGTCCTGCCGGGAACAATTCTGTTTAAGATTCTGGACTCCTTAGTCTGGCCTAAGAGGCTCTTTACCACTTGACTCCTGCCTGCCATTCACTGATGTTAGAAAGAATGTGCTAGGGATGCCTGGGTGGCTCAGTCGATTAAGCGTCTGCCTTCAACTCAGGTCATGGTGCCAGAGTCCTGGGATCAAGCCCCACATCACTCTCCTTGCTCAGCAGGGAGCCTGCTTCTCCCTCTGCCTGCCGCTGCTCCCCCTGCTTGTGTGTTCTCTTAACCTGTAATGCCTCCATGTTGTTGACCTCATCCCTCATTCAATTAATCCTTGCTAGCTTTCTCATCTGCATTTTTATGACAGTATGTTGTACCTCTGTCATAAAGTTATTATCCAGTGTATGTTGTATATGGATTGGATCTTTTTTCGTTAAACTAGGACCTTCTTGAGCATAAAGACCTATGTTCATACTATACCATGCACTTGGCACAAGGCCTAATAGATGTAGAGTAGACACTTAATGACAGAATGAGTGGTTGAGCCACTGAATGAAGGCAGGTTGGAACTCAGCCTGGTGTTATGGAGAAACATTAGTATTCTAACTGGTCTTCATATCCATTTTATATATATTTTCTGGTGCAAGTTTCTAGGAGCATGTTTTGTACTTTATTTTTTTTTCAAATGAGACTTGTGGCTCTCCATTCCTTGAGAATTAGTAAGTCCATGCTCTGTACTATGATATTCAAGATACTCCATGGTCTAGCTTCAGTTCTCCTTTCTAGTTATCTCCCACTATTCCTTAGTTTGTATTCTCCCAGCCAAATAATGACTACATTTTCATGATCAGACTCCTTGTGACTTTGCTCAGCTGATACTTCTGATATTATATTCCTGTCTCAGCCTGTTGAGATCCCAGTATCCTTCAAGACTTACCTCAGGTTTTCTCTCAACTCTGAAAATGGAAAAAGTGGGGTCCTATCTGATCCTGGCACATTGGGCTCTTTCTCTCTCTCTTTTTTTAAAAATATATATATTTATTTATTTGACAGAGACACAGCAAGAGAGGGAACGCAAGCAGGGGGAGTGGGAGAGGGAGAAGCAGGCTCCCCACTGAGCAGGGAGCCCGATGTGGAGCTCGATTCCAGGACCCTGGGATCATGACCTGAGCTGAAGGCAGACGCTTAACGACTGAGCCACCCAGGCGCCTCCCCACTGGGCTCTCTTAATTTAAAATTAGTTAAAATGTATCTCTTATCGTTATGGATGTAATTTTTATATCTTTTGGCTGAGGACAGAGATCTTACACTCAGTACTTTGCTTATAGTAGATACGTAATATATTTTTTTTAAATTAGGCTATTGCGTAGCGTGTAGAAATAAAGATAAGAATTGTAATGAGATCATTACTTGGTTAAAATATTAGGCAGGTTGTAATAGTGTTAAGTGATACAAACTCATAATATCGACACATGGGATTAAAGTGACTTTTTTTTTTACTATATGATTTATAAGTAGGTTAGTTGCGGAGAGCCAAGGGTAAATATTAGTTGATCTATGTAAATGTCTTATTTTATGTAAATATGATGTAGTGTTATTTCTTTTAGTTCTTAGTGTACATCTGAAGAAAACATGAAATCTAAATAAAAATTTTTCCTTTCTTTTGTAGGAATCAAGGAAGGACTGAGGTAAGATTATTTCTATGAAAATTTTATTTAAAACGTGAGATTATTTTACTGTGTATTAGTAATAGTAAAGAGAAGGCAGTGTTTGCATTCTGGAAAACTCCACATCAAACTAGTGGCTGATGGTGAGGAGCACATAACAGCATAAATGCCACTTTTGTGTGAATGAATGGACTCCTTTTTAGTTGTTCATTCTTAGCATTTTTCTGCTTTGACCTAAACTATCCCCTCAGTACTGAGGCTTACTGTCGCTTCAGTAATACTTTAATATTATTTCAGTGTGGCAAAGGCATTTGGTCTGGATTTTTCAGGGCTTTAGGTTTTGACCCATTAAGTCCAGGACATAATTGTGGTACCTATCACATGGTAGAGAAATATTTAACAAATGCTTCATAATCTTTCCTATGTGGTTGGGAGGTTAGTATTTTATGTTTATAAATCTTTTGATGTAAAATGTGATGTTCCTTTAGGGAGATCTAGTATATAGTAAAAATCCTTTTGAAAGAACAACTGCTGGTATGTGTTTTTATTCTAAACCTCAATGTTGCGTTATCTTTATAAATATTTAGTTGTGGGGCGCCTGGGTGGCTCAGTCGGTTAGGCGTCTGCCTTCGGCTCAGGTCATGATCCCAGAGTCCTGGGATTGAGCCCTGCATCGGGCTCCCTGCTCCGCGGGAAGCCTGCTTCTCCCTCTTCCACTCCTCCTGCTTGTGTTCCCTCTCTCGCTATGTGTCTCTCTGTCAAATAAGTAAATAAAATCTTTAATAAATAAATATTTAGTTGTATTTGTTAAAATATTCAAAAATGAAACAGCACCATGTACTCCTACAGTAGTCATTAAAACCTAAAAAAAGAAATCTATTTTCTGCTTATGGGAGTGTTTAAGCATTCTTAGTTAATAGCTCACTTTTTCCCCCTTTAAGTACAATTGCTTTCTTTTTTGTTTTCTTTTTTTTTTTTTAAAGATTTCATTTATTTATTTGAGAGAGAGAATGAGAGAGAGAGAGAGCATGAGATGGGGGGAGGGTCAGAGGGAGAAGCAGACTCCCTGCTGAGCAGGGAGCCCGATGCGGGACTCGATCCTGGGACTCCAGGATCATGACCTGAGCCGAAGGCAGTTGCTTAACCAACTGAGCCACCCAGGCGCCCGTACAATTGCTTTCTTAATACTCTTAAAATACTCACTTATTCAGCAAATACTATTTTCCTTCTATGTGCCAGGCATTTTGCTGTATATTTATTTGTATTTGTTATATATTTAAATATATATTTAAGTATATGTATTCATAAGGATATAAATGTAACAAGACATGATCTCTTGAATTCACAGACCTTAGGGAAAAAAAAATTATTTGTTTTGGAAATAGAATTTCTTCAGCCATAAACCAGAGAAAACATTTGAAAGCTGTCACCTATCTATAATGGTAGATTAGTCCCATTATTCTGACAAATGGGAATATGTTCTCTCTCTTTTTTTAAGATTTATTTTATTTGGGGTCAGGAGGGGCAGAGAGAGTCTTAAGCAGACTCTACGCTGAGTGCGGAGCCTGATGTGGGGCTTGATCTCACAACCCTGAGATCACGACCTGAGCCCAAACCAAGAGTTAGATGCTTAACTGACTCTACCCAGGCGCCCCAGATTCTCCTTTTATGACTAAGTATTAAGGATTTTTTTAAATAAGGTTTTAGATAAATGTTTAATAAAATGTCTAGAAACGAAGATTCACATATTTAAAGAAGTATTTGATTTAATCAGAATTTCTGTGAAAGATACTTTGAATACATAAGTCTGTTGTAATAAGCTCTTGTTAATGTGTCTGTTAGGTGTCATTTACTTTGAATGAGGATCTTGCAAATATTCACGATATTGGTGGAAAACCAGCTTCAGTCAGCACTCCTAGAGAACATCCATTTGTCTTACAAAGCGTTGGAGGACAGACATTAACAGTCTTTACTGAGAGCTCATCAGGTAAGTGGGAATAGAATTATTTAATATGATTCCCATACCTGTTGTATAGATCTTCTGTCTCAACATATATTTTGAGGTCATTACCAAGGCTGCTCTACCTGTTGTTCTGTCTACCTCTATTCATAGCATGCTACTTATTTCTCTAAGTACTTTCCTGTGATTAATGAAATTTTGGCTGTTATTCGAAGGGTTTAGTTTCCATTTGGGGCATGAAGAAATAGAACAAAGCAGATGGAAGAGTGTGGTGCATCAAGCTGTCTTCTAGGATGTTGAAGAAACACTAATGTGAGTTTTGCCAAGATAAGGCCATACTTGCCTGTTTTGGTAAACTGATATTCAGCAGTTATAAGTTGTGCTTAAAAAAAGAATACTGCTTAATATTAGGGAATATTTTAGTCTGAATTTTTGCTTTTGTGGGTTTTGATACTAAGAGGGCATTTTTAGTGCAGAGAGATGAACTGTAATGTATTTTGGTTTTGACTTCCAAGAAGCTCTGTGTTAAGTATAGTTTGTAAATTTTGTGTGTTTGCTCTCAGATATTTTACCAGTTCAATAAATCAGGAGCAGGTGTTTCAGTTTGTGAATTAAATACAGAGGAAGCTTTTTTGCAGTGTACATCTATGTTTATTTTCATTGTTACTTGATTTTTAACCTTACCTGAATTTAGAATATTACTATTAACGCAGCAGGGCTACTCATTTTAATGGAGCTAATTTCTCATATCTAATTTAAAAAGCTTAGGGGTGCCTGGGTGGCTCAGTCGGTTAAGCGGCTGCCTTTGGCTTGGGTCATGATCCCAGGGTCCTGTGATGGAGCCCCGCATTGGGCTCCTTGTTCAGCGGGGAGCCTGCTTCTCTCCTGCCTGCCATTCCCCCTGCTTGTGCTTGCTCTGTCTGTCTCTCTCTTATTCTCTCTGCGTCAAATAAATAAATAAGCATAAAAAAAATTTTTTTCTAAGTTTATTCGTTGTCTAAAGAAAATGATTTGTGATTTTGAATCTTCATTAAACATTACAAAGAAAGCTGTAAGAAATTATAGTATGTTAAGAATGTTACTGTTTTAAAAAATATGTGTTCAGATAAAATCTTTTGTGGTGTCTTAGATTACCAGTAGCTGTAAAAACTGATCTAAAAAATAAATCGGTTTCCCCCCCACCCCTTGGACATAGAATGTAACAAAATGGTAAATTATAGGGGCGCCTGGGTGGCTCAGTTGTTTGAACATCACACTCCTAATTTTGGCTCAGGTCATGATCTCAAGAGTTGTGAGATGGAGCCCCACATTGGTGGTGGTGGGGTTTCTCTCCCTCTGCCCCTTCCTCTGCTCTCTCTGTCTTTTTCTCTGTATAAAATAAATCTTTTAAAAAAACCAAAATCGTGGGGCGCGTGGGTGGCTCAGTCGTTAAGCGTCTGCCTTTGGCTCAGGTCATGATCCCAGGGTCCTGGGATCAAGCCCCACATCGGGCTCCCTGCTCTGCAGGGAGCCTGCTTCTCCCTCTCCCATTCCCCCTGCTTGTGTTCCCTCTCTTGCTGTAGCTCTCCCTGTCAAATAAATAAATAAAATCTTTGAAAAAATAAAATAAAATAAAAAACCAAAATCGTAAATTATAACTTTTCTATCATGTGGTTTAAGGTAACAGTTTTGTTTAATTGCATTATCCTGATGCTACAATAATTTGTAGTGTAGTATTATGGGAGGTAGAAGAAGTTGAACACATGCATTTTCTCTTGGAGAGGATTCAACTGTTCAACAAATATTTATTGTATGCCACATTATGCAGGGCATAGCATAGGTGTATCCAAGGATTCAAATTTGTCTTGTGATTGGTAATATTCAGTAAGACCTATTGAACCTGTGAGGTTTTCTCTACTTTTGTGGTTGTCCATGGAGAAGAGGCATATGGCACCAAGACAGTAAACAGGAGGCAGAGCCTTGAACAAAGTTTGAACTACCTTTGCAGAGAAAGGTACCTTATTTCAGTTTTTTTTTCATTTTACTAAGTTGTTGGTTTTTCCAACGCGTGGTTTATTATACAAAAGAGTGATTTAGAAAGGTAAGGTTTCTACCAAAATTCATCTTCCATTTTTAATCTTATAAATCCTTTAGTTAGTATTGTGCTCTTTTTGAACATTTTGTGTTCACATTTCTGGTTACAGTGTACTCCAAAGTGAATATGGTATTACAAGGATTATCTTGGCAGGGATGTGGAAGAGGATCAAGATGGCCATCCTTTTTCTGGAGTTTGGACAATATGTTCTTTTTTGTAGAACTCTGGTAATACAAATGCAGATCTAAGTTGCTGTTAGATGCTGCACACTATAAGGAATTGTTTGCTTCTTAATCTCTGTAATTTCTGTTTTATGTCATTGTTCCTTGGCTCTTCTTGTACCTTTCTGTGCTTTAATTTTCCTTACTTGTAAAATGTAATAATAATTATTTACATTTATGTATAAATAGTAATTTTTTAAAACACTTAGAACAGTACTCTACATAATGCTCAGTAACTATTATTATTACTGTTATTAATTTCAGATCTTATTTTCTAAGATATATGGATATATGGATATATGTACACGTATGTATGTATGTGTGTATGTGTGTTTATTTTTTTTAAGTAAGCTCCAGGCCCAATGTGGGGCTTGAACTCATGACCCCAAGATCAAGTGTTGCATGCTCTAGTGACTAAGCCAGCTAGGTGCCCCTATATTAGATCTTATTTTTAAACACTTTAGGTTTCAAGTTTATTAAGGCATGTGCATGCATTTTTAGCTCATCTGTGTGTATATCATTTGATGAACTTCAGCCAGTAGAGATTTTTATGTTTGGTGTTTTTTGATTGCCTCGATGACCGAGAAGAAAGCTCTGTAGAGTTGTAATTAACAGTTTATTTGCTTTTCGGAGGAGCATTATGTCATTTGCCATTTCTAATCTTTAAGGTCTCAGTTCTACAGCTGAGTTCTTTGAATCTCTAGGAAGTCATAAGTAGACAGCAGAGGCTCGGTGACTGCATGACATATTTAAAATGCTAGATATAGGGTTGCCTGGGTGGCTCAGTCTCTTGAGCATCCCACTCTTGATCTCAGCTCAGGTCTTGATCTTACAGTTGTGTGTTTGAGCCTCGTATTGGGCCTGCCACTGGGCGTGGAGCCTACTTAAAAAAAATGAAAAGATATATATGTATGCATATTCTTCTGTGGGACAGGACTGTAGCTTTCATTGGAGACTCAGAGGGGTCTGTGACCCAAAAAAGCTTCAGAGTCCACACTTTAGTATTACCTTGGATGATTAGGAACTGGCCAAAGTATGAATAACTGAGCCATTTTACAGTGAGTAAAGCCATTTATTTTACAATGAAATATACATAAAGCAGGCATTATCTTAAATATTTTTATGTTTTCCCTCAAGCATAGAGCTGTATTAGCTTATAAAAAATTGCTTTTTTAGGCTCTTCATTTTTTTTTAATAGTCCATAGGTCTGTAAAATGTAGAATTTATTAAGAAGAGTTAAAACCTCACTTGTTCAGTGTGTTGAGTTTAATTTTAATAACTTTATTCCTTCTATTAATACACATTTTGCTGGTTTTTGAGAGGTCCCCTTGAACCAATTTTTCTAATGATTCAGTTCTACATATTAGAGTATCTTTGTGGGGATGGAATTAGAGGGACTGATGATATCTTTTACATTGTCTCCTTAATTAAAACAATCTGCATTTCATGAGTGTTTTATGAACACAATTTGTTTCTAGTTGAGTATTCCTATCTGAGGGAACATGTTTTATTTTTAAGGACTATTTGGGGTTAGCCCTTTTTCTACTCCACATTTCTCTATGAAATTCTAAATCTATTTCCCTATTAAATATTTTTATTAGCTAGTATCCATATCTCTCTACCCTTGTCTAGGGAGAAATTCCTCATGTGTTTGGTCTTTATTTTTTTTCCCCTTGGGTCTTTGGTTTAGTATTTTAATCTACCATTGGTAATTAAATAACTTAGATTTCTTTTATAATTTACACCCTTACCTTTGTTCAAACTTAGGTTTTCTTTATAATTGCAAATTCTAGACTAAAAGTTGTTGTTCATTCATCTGTTTAACAGATGTTTTTAATGCTAGGTCCTGTGTTAGAATAAGACTAGACTTGGAGTTGCCTGGGTGGCTTAGTTGGTTGAGCGTCGGCCTCTGGCTCAGGTCATGGTCCCGGGTACTGGGATCAAACCTGTCGGGCTCCCTGCTCAGTGGGAAGTCTGCTTCTTGCTCTGCCCCTTGCCCTGCTTGTGCTGTCTCTCATTCTCTCTCTCTCAAATAAATAAATAAAAATCTTTAATAAAAAAATAAGACTAGACTTCTGTTCAGCTGGGCAACTGGTATGTGGAAAAAATACTACAGAAAGTGTTCTAATGGAGCTGTGTATAAAGAAGAAAAAAGTACTTTAATTGCAAGAACTGGGAAAGACTTCAAAAGTGGAGATAATATTTGAGCTGGACCTTGAAGTAAGCGTGCCTTGAATAGGAGGAAAGAAAGTAAAGATAAAATACATTTTTCTTTCCTTCAGATATCCTGTTCTTCACTTTGCTTTCTCCTACCTGTCATGCTTGGTCATAATCTATCTAAAATCCATTAAATAGTCCTGGTTACATCAAAGCAAAATAGCTCAGTTGTGTACTTGATAGTCTAGAGATGAAAAAGTTTGATTTGGTGCAGTGGGAGTGGAAAAGAGAATCCGGTTCTAGAGATAGTAGACAGTTTTTGGTAATGAATTAATTGGGGGAATTGGGTGAGTGGGAAGTCCAGAATGGTTTCCAGGCTTTTTTTTTTTTTTAAGATTTTATTTATTTATTTGAGAGAGAGAGAATGAGAGATAGAGAGCACGAGAGGGAAGAGGGTCAGAGGGAGAAGCAGACTCCCTGCTGAGCAGGGAGCCCGATGCGGGACTCGATCCCGGGACTCCAGGATCGTGACCTGAGCCGAAGGCAGTCGCTTAACCAACTGAGCCACCCAGGCGCCCGGTTTCCAGGCTTTTTGGGCTTGAGCATCTTGATAAGTGGTGAGACCATTACTGAGTTAGACAATATTGGAGGAAATGGGCAGGATTAGAGCTGATAGAACCACGGTGGTGTTTTTGCTCTAAGTTTTCATTATCTTTGACCCCTCTGCAGCAGTTCGTTAATTCAACAAACTGATATTTGTAGCTACTGTTTGCAGGACCTCTTTTATTTAGACTTGGGATACGTTAGTGAGCAAAATCCCAGCCTCTTCATAGTGCTTACATTTTAGTAAGAGGAAACACCAACAAATAATAAATGTAATGAGTAAATCGTATTGCAGTCTAGAAGGTGGTGAATTATCTGGGAGAAAAGCAGAAAGTGGGATCAGGAGTACTGGGTCGAAGGTGGGGCTATCAAGTTTAATATTTTATTTTATTTTTAAGTAAGCTCTGTACTCAGCCAACATGGGCTTCAACTCTTGACCCCTGAGATCAAGAGTTGCATGCTTTACGGACTGAGCCAGCCAGGCACCCTCGGGCTTGCAAGTTTAAACAGTGTTGTCAGCATGGGCCCATTGAAAGAAGATGGTATTTGAACAGCCTTGAACTCCTTCAGATGACTTAGCCATATGGAGTTAGTTAGCCAGCCAGGAGTTTTCAAGGCAGAGGGAACACATTTGCCCTAAGGTGGGAGCAAACCTGGCATGTTCCAGGAATAGCAAGGAGGTCGGTGTGGGGTGGAATAGATGGGCCAACGGGAAGAGGAATAAGCTATTAGTAATAGGAGGCTGGAGAGGAAGGGAGTTAGCAGTGGCAAATCATGAAGGGATTTGTAAACTGGAAGGATCTGGGATTTTATTCTGAGCGAAAGGGGGAGCCATTGGAGGTTTTGAGCAGAATAGAGATTTGATCTGATTTACGTTTTTTTTAAGATTTTATTTATTTATTTGACAGGGGGAGAGAGAGCGAGAGCAGGAGCACAAGCAGGGGGAGTGGGAGAGGGAGAAGCAGGCTCCCCGCTGAACAGGGAGCCTGATGTGGGGCTCGATCCCAGGACCCCGGCCGGGATCATGGCCTGAGCCAAAGGCAGACGCTTAACGACTGAGCCACCCAGGTGCCCCTGATTTACATTTTAAAGACTGCCTCTGGCTGGCAGGTTGAGAAGAGACCAAGAGGGCAAGGGTGGAAGCTAGAGGCTAGGGCGGTAATCGGGAAAAATGACAGAGACATGGACCAGAGTGGTAGCTGTGACAAAGGTCTAGGCTCTCATCTGATGTCCAGTCCCATCTTTAGTTGTCTTAACAGGTAATCCGCTTGGATTGTTGATATAAAAATCATACTGATTTTCCCATTCTTTTATTCTCCGTATGTTCATATTTCTGTCAGTGATATGTCATCATTCTTTTGTTCTCCTGGCCATTGATAAGTCTTAGTCTCTTACTCTCACATTCAGTCAGGTGCCCCATTTGATTCTATGGTAAAAATCACATGTAAATGTTTAGGCAGTCCTCTGAAGCAGTCCTGTGAAAACCACCCATCCTCTCCACCCTCTCTGGTCCAATCTGCTGGAATCTCTTCTCTTTTACAGTAGCTTCCTGGCATCTGCCTCTGCTTTTCCCCTTGTTTTTCCCCTGTCAGGGATTTGTTTGCCTTTTTTAGCCAAAGCCACCCTTCCTTTACTGCTCTCGTCTTTCTTGATTCTTCCTTCATCTGGACTCTTGGCAGTAAGGTTTGTATTAGTCATTTTGCCCCTGAATTAAACTTTGTGGGCAGGATACTATGTCTCATGCTTATCTCCATCGTGTTTGGGCTAGGATTGGCCAATATTGGATGGGCTTGTTAAAGCAGAGGTGTTAAAATACTTTATTTTCTCCTAGGAATTACTACTCTAAAGGTACATTTTAGAATGGTTTTTAAGTGAGATGGCTTATTAGTGACTTCTTCAAAGTTTCTTAAGACAATTGAGGTTCAAAATTGAATATTAAATTCCTTTGTTTCTCACTTTATTTCTTGCTCATTATATTTTTATTTTGGCACAGTTGATTACTTTCTTTTTGCTAATCAGAGTAGTTTAGCAGTGTGTCCTGTAACACTTGGTTAACCACTGTACACATTATAATAAGCCCTATTCCCTGGATACTGTAGCAGCTGAGATAATTGGAAGTATGTGAGAATTTATTTGGTTGTGGCCTGCCTTATTTACTTTCAAGCCTGAATTCGGTAACATATACCAACACCTATTTGTCTTAGAATGTGTCAGTTTGAATTTGAAGAAAACTGTTATATCTGTGGGAATGCTCTTTGAAGATGCTGAATTACCAGTTATGTTGGAAATACTGTAGAATTTATAATGTGCCTTGTGTGGATTATCCGGCAAGAATGGTAAGTGAAGGATAAATATGGGTAGTATTTTTATTTCAAGTTGAATTTTTGTTAGTGGGAAACATTAACTTGATACATTTCCCCCATTTGTTGAGAATGGGATATTAGTTGTAAAATTTGCAGAGATTTGAATTAAGTTTTACTTAGATGTGTATGTGGTTCTTAGTGTTCAAACTACACCTGTTTCTTCTTCTTCTTCTTCTTCTTTTTTTTAAAGATTTTATTTATTTGTCAGAGAGAGAGAGTGAGAGAGAGAGAGAGCACAAGCAAGGGGAGCGGCAGGCAGAAGGAGTCCGATGTGGGACTCGATCCCAGGACCCTGGGGTCATGACTTGAGCTGAAGGCGGACACTTAACAGACTGAACCACCCAGGCATCCAAGCAGACACTTAACGGACTGAACCACCCAGGCATCCCAAGCTGTTTCTTCTTTTGTTGAATTTTTTTTTCCTATCATTGCCTTTAAACATGAGTTACGTTCTATTGCTTAAATCTGCACCATGTGCTTATTACTAGTTACCATGCAATGGGACTCAGATTTTATTTAGCCTTGTGTATCATAATTGTAATTATTTTATACTCCTTTAGTGCAGTGGTTCTTGAACTTTTTGGTTTCAGGAAGTAACATTTTTATGAAAAAACCCTGTTTTCAACAAAGAACTAGGGGGAAATGTGGCATTTTGCAAATCACATTAATGTCTGGCTTAAAAAGACAAGCTGGATTCTCCTGTCCACTTCTGCCTTCAATCTATACTGGTATATTAATTTTGGTTGAAGTAACTGACTTCTTACAAATATGAAGTTACAAAAGGGAGGAGTAATTAATGAAATTTTCTGATAATTTTGCATATTCTTTTGATATCACACCAAAATTCTCTAAGGGGTAGTTTCTTAAAGGTTTGTTACAGTATAAACTTTTTATACTCTGTTACATTGAAATCCATAGGTTTTGGGGTGCCTGGGTGGCTCAGTCTGTTAGGCATCTGCCTTCTGCTCAGGTCATGATCCCAGGGTCCTGGGATTGAGCTGTGAATTGGGCTCCCTGATCAGTGGGGAGTCTGCCCCCTCTTGTTCTACCTGTGGTTCCCCCTGTTTGTGCTCTCTTTCTCTATGTCAAATAAAATCTTAAAAAAAATCCATAGGTTTTATCTAGTACTTTGAATGGATCTTTTACCTGTGCATGATTTTGTAACATCATATGTCCATCATTTGGAGAATGTTGGTTCACTGAGTTATGCACTTCTTCTACATGTTGATATATAATATCAAATTTTGCGCTCATTAACATCACTGAGAAAGTCTTTAGGTTTAAATAGTTGTCAAGCTTATGGTGGGTATACATTTTTCAAAACTGCTAATTTTCATTTTGAAAGTTGAATTTTATTAATGGCATCAAGTACTCTTGGTTTTTTCTTTGAAAAGTTGGGCTTAGCGGCACCTGGGTGGCTCAGTTGTTAAGCGTCTGCCTTCGGCTTAGGTCATGATCCCAGTGTCCTGGGATCGAGCCCCGCATTGGGCTCCCTGCTCCGCGGGAAGCCTACTTCTCCCTCTCCCACTCCTGCTTGTGTTCCCTCTCTCGCTATGTCCCTCTCTGTCAAATAAATAAAATCTTTAAAAAAAGAAAAGAAAAAGAAAGGTTGGGCTTATCCCATTCGTTTTTGAGAAAGTATCTTCCAGATACCTGAGTCTAATAACCATAGTTTGTGTGGCTGCCCCCAGGCTTTCCACTCTTCCTAATTATGTGCAAAAATCCCTGTAGAAGGAGTAAGGAAGCCAGATTTTTTGCTTACTCTTGAGTAACGGCCATGCCACTGAACATTTGGAATCATACCAGTTTCTGGCAATCTTATACTTCTCAGGAAGAGCAAATTGAACCAAAAATGTATGACTTTAGTGTTTTGTGTATTTCCTGAACTGCCACCAAGTTTTGTGGCTGGTTCAGCTTTGAAATTTCTACCAACTGCCTAAGCCAGGTCTACTCTCTGAAGTTAAACCTAATAGCAGAAAATGTTCCTTTATTCAGTGCCTGGAAAGACAGTAAAAGACATGTTTATATTCTTTTCATATTCAGGTATGCGTGCATAAATACATGTTTGGTATACACTGTAGATTTAATAATTTGGGGATGAAGGTGAGGAGAAAAAGAAAAAATTGGAATTGAAGGATAACATTAAGATTTAGAATCACAAATTAAATTCATTAAGGCCGATTTACTTTTTTTAATGAAATATTTCAAACCTATAATAAATTGTAGAGAATAGTATAACTAGTGTGTAACAGCTGTATTTCATAACTGTTGATATTTGCCATATTTGTTTTAAGGCTATAAAATGTTTTAGGTATAGTTGACATCCCATTTTCTTTCTCCTGGTCCCATCCCATCTCCCTATCCAGAGATAACCATTGTCCTGGAGTTTAGTGCATATTATTGTGACTCATTGTGAGAGTCTGCAGTCCCTTACAACAAAAATCTTATTAACAGTTTTACTAAAGAAAACAAAATTCTTTTTTTATACATAATAATTATTTTATTTACTTTAAGATTTTATTTCTATTTGAGAGAGAGAGCATGAGCAGGGGCAGTGGGAGAGGGAGAAGCAGACTCCCCGCTGAGCAGGGAGCCCGATGTAGGACTCGATCCCGGGACTCCGGGATCATGACCTGAGCTGAAGGCAGACACTTTACCGACTGAACCACCCAAGCGCCCCACAATAATGTATTTTAGAAATTATCACTTAAAAAGGAGAAAATAGAAAATAAGGATAATTTTTAAAATTGAGATATAATTGACTTGTAACATTGTAAGTGAAAGTGTCCAACATACTGAAGCAATACGTTTATTCTGCAGTATGACTGCCATTGTAGCATTAGCTAACACCTCTATCATGTCACATAATTAACATTTCCTCTAGTGCTGAGAACATTTGAAATCTAATCTCTTAGCAAGTTTAATGTTTACAGTAAAGTTTTGTTGTCTGTTGTCCCTGTACTGTATTAGATCTCCAGGACTTATGTATCTATTAGAAGAAAACAAAATTCTTTAGAGATAGTTTAAGCAGTGTCATCCAAATTTATAGCAATTAGGAAAGTTCAGTGCTTATATTGAATAGAGCTTTTTTTAGTGTAGCATATATCTTGACAAGTCTTTTTGTTGTTATTTCTTTTGTTTCTTTACTCTGTGAATTTTTTTTATTCCCTGGAATTTAGTATAAAATATGTGATCAAAAGTAATTATGAATGAGAAACTTAAAAATTCAATCCCATGTGAGAAATACTGATTTATCAGTGAAAAGTATAAGGATAGGGGCGCCTGGGTGGCTCAGGTGGTTAAGCGACTGCCTTCGGCACAGGTCATGATCCTGGAGTCCCGGGATCGAGTCCCACATGGGGCTTCCTGCTCAGCAGGGAGTCTGCTTCTCCCTCTAACCCTCTTCCCTCTCGTGCTTTCTATCTCTCATTCTCTCTCTCTCTCAAATAAATAAATAAAAATCTTAAAAAAAAGGTATAAGGATAAAAGAAGACATTTAAGTGTTTTTTGTTTTGTTTTTGTTTTTGTTTTTTTTAAAGAGAGCATGAGCAGGGGGAGAGGCAGACAGGGAGAAGCAGGCTCCCCATTGAGCCAGGAGCCCGATGTGGGGCTTGATCCCAGGACCCTGGAATCATGACCTGAGCTGAAGGCAGATGCTTAACCATCTGAGCCACCCAGGCGCCCTGAAGACTTTTAAATTTTGTGTTAGCCTTGCCACCCATGCATTTTTTATTTTGGTAATGTAGTCTCTTCTATGTCTGTATTGTGGTAATCACACTGTCAATGTTTTGAATATGAGTTAGATAATATTTATAGTATTATTCTTCAGAAGAATTGATCTATAATTTATGCAAGGAATATTAACACATTTGGCTGTCAGTTTTAGTCATTGCTATGAATTTGTTAAAGTAACCTAAATTTCCAGTTCTGTTATTCATAAATTCCGCTTAAATTTTATTGCCTAAAATCTCCTGGAAGTTTGGGTTGTGATTTCTATTAAATAACTAACTTTTTTTGGACCTCTGTCTTTTCTGTATCCTTGTTCGTGATTTTTATGGAGGATGTCAGAAAGCATCGAGTTTTTATCTTTATTGTATGTTTTACTTGCCTGTTCCTAAAATTCTGTGATGCTCATTTTTTTTTTAAAGATTTTATTTATTTATTTGAGAGAGAGAATGAGATAGAGAGAGCATGAGAGAGGGGAGGGTCAGAGGGAGAAGCAAACTCACTGCTGAGCAGGGAGCCCGATGAGGGACTCGATCCCGGGACTCCAGGATCATGACCTGAGCCGAAGGCAGTCGCTTAACCAACTGAGCCACCCAGGCGCCCTGTGATGCTCATTTTTTATCATCAAACCCAATTTTCTGTTTTGTAAAGCCATTAAGAAGAACTTAGGAGGTTTTTATTGTACCTGGAGGGACTGATTGGCTGTACGAACATGTTTCTCTTTTTTCTTTTGATTTTCTATAGCTTCCAGGCTTTAAAGTTGGTTCTTTGTTTTGATTCATGTATACTTAACATCTTAGGAAGACCTTGGCTTCTTAACAAAACAAATACAACAGGGTAAAATCAATTTTACAGTGTATAGTACTTGAGGTATTAAAACTAAGTCTTGGAATGATGTTAATTTAAAACTATCTTAATTGTTTTAAACTATCTTAATTTTTTGAAAGTCATTTTCTTTGGCTGTTTCAAATAACTTTATTGCCATTATTTTTTTATTTAAACCTCATCCAAGATTGTTGCACAGAGACACGGTTTTGTCTCTAGTTCTTTGAGCATAAGTGTATTATTCTTACATCAAAATTTAAAATGGAGAAAATGCAGTGTAGCTGATTTTTCTTTCTCTGTTTCATAGCCTCTCATAGAAAGAGAAGACACATTACTTGGTTGGCTTTATACTTTTATTGCTTGAAACTGTATTCTGTTGATATGGTAATAGTACTGATACAGTAATTCCCTACAGAAAAAAGAATCTGAGACTTTAAAATTTATTACTTTAAAAAGCAATTCATATTTTTTTTAATTTTTATTTTTTTAAGTAGGTGCCTCACCCAGTGTGGGGCTCGAACTCACCACCCCAAGATCAAGATTCGCATGCTCTACCAACTGAGCCAGCCAGGTGCCCGTATACATGTTTTTATCTTATTTTATTTCATTGTATTTTAAACATTTATTTATTTGACGGTGAGCGCGCATAACAGAGGGAGCTGCAGGCAGAGGGAGAGGGAGAATCAGGTTCCCTGCTGAGCAGAGAGCCCAACATGGGGCTCCATCCCAGGACCCTGGGATCATGACTGAGCCACCCAGGCACCCCCTTATACATATTTTTAAAATAAAGAATATGAGGGGCACCTGGCTGGCTCAGTCAGTTAGAGCATGTGATTCTTGATCTTGGGGTTGTGAGTTTGAGTCCCACATTGGGGGTAGAGTTTATTTTTTAGAAAAGTACTGTCCAGTAGAAATAAGATGCAAGTCGTAATATATTTGTATATTTTAAATATATATATAAATATGTATTTAAAAATAAACATGGATATGGGCGCCTGGGTGGCTCAGTTGGCTAAGCGACTGCCTTCGGCTCAGGTCATGATCCTGGAGTCCTGGGATCGAGTCCCGCATCGGGCTCCCTGCTCAGCAGGGAGCCTGCTTCTCCCTCTGACCCTCCCCCCTCTCATGCTCTCTCTCTCTCTCAAATAAATAAATAAAATCTTTAAAAAAAAAAATGGATAGAGTACTGAAGGCTTCCATGTAAGAAAAAAAAAAAGTAGCAGCCCCTTTCCCTACAGTCTCATTAGTCCCACTTTTAGGGTACCCAGAGCTGACAAAAAGCTACCTCATAACAGAATAGGAAGGGCTACCAAAATGAGTTTGAAGCCTACATTTGAACTATATTCTTGATTACACTGACCATGATACAAAGTGCCTAGTGTCATTTTATATTTTCGTAGCTATTTGATTTGGAAGAATTGAAGGAACTTTTTATTGAGGCGTAAATATTTATAACATTTGTATCTTTATAGCTAACAGAAATAGGTAACCCACTGAGACATATTTTGTTCACTATTGTGAGCACTTTACATGAATTATTTCATTTATTTCATGCAATGAACCTGTGAGGTGTAGGTACTGTTGTTATTTTATTGATGAGAGAAATGGGGTTTACATAGGATATAACTTGACTAACATCGTGCAGCTTATAAGCTTGTGCCCTTGATCCTCATATTAGTTGTTTACAGTGTAAATGCAAGATCAGTTTTGTGATTAAAAGGCAGCATCAAAAAAAAAAGGAAAGAGAATGGAAGAAATTTAACTTTTTATTTTGGATTTTACACATACACTGAAGTAGAATAATAAAAGGAATCCTGTATGTCTCCACCCAGCTTGAGGGATTTATGGTAGATTTTTTAACATTCTCTCAGTGATTAAGAACAAACTACTTATGTAAAAAGATATTAGGTTCACTTTATTCATACATATTTGCACTCCTCCCCCATCATTGCCCTGTTGAATTTTGCTTCCCCAGGCTCTATAAGGCTATGTACCCCTGTTACTGGTTTTTTTTTTTTATCACAGTGATAAATAGTTTTACCTACTATAAAGCTCAGTTCCTTCATAAATTACTTATTGGATTTGCCTTGCAGAAACAAAAATAATCTGCTCAGTTCCTTCATAAATTACTTATTGGATTTGCCTTGCAGAAACAAAAATAATCTGTCTAATCATTGTCTGCAGATGATGAATATATTTTTAATCTGCTGCTTTCTAGGTGTGTATCTTTATATAATTAGTACAGTGGTTCCTACCTGGGGGCAACTTTGGCAGCTGCTGGAGACATTTTTGATTGTCACAGCTGACTGCTACTGGCAGCTAACTAATGGTCAGGAATGCCACTGAACAGCCTACCTGCACAGGACAGCCCCTCACAACAAAGAACTCCCCAGCCCAAAATGTCAGTAGCGCCAAGGATGAGAAACCATGGTCTCATATAAGAGAAGCTATTTTTATTTTTAGCAGACAAGCTATTTGATATAACTACTGGTGATATTAAAGTCATAAAATAAATGGGGTTTTTTTGAAGGTGCCAACAGGAGTGACCAAAACCTGTTTACCTCCCCAGTAATTGTTTTTGTTCTTCTCCTCCTCTCCCTTTCCTCCTGCTGCTTTTCTTCTCTTATTGTGTCAGAAGAAATTGGTTTGCTTTTAGGAGACTACCCTTGAGGTTTTATCTTTATACGGATTTTTAAAAAATATCTACTCTTAAGCATCATATTTTTTCACTAGCCATTGTTTGTCACATTACTTCTTTAAAACAATTTGGGGTGTTTACCATGATCACAAAAGCACATTTTTCTTACTTTGTACAAGTTCTGACTGAAGAAAACTCTTAGAGCAAATAAATATTGTGATTTACACATGGCTTTTTATTGCTCATGAAAAAATTCTTACATTTAGAAAGATATGGCTTGTCTCCTCCTACCTTATCCACTTTAATTCAAGCTTGATTTAATTCTTCAAGCTTAAAGATTCATATTTAGTAAAGAGAAAAAGCAATATAAAGTCGAAATGTGGCTGATTTCTCACTTATATATTAGTATATTAGTAGAGCAGAATTATCTGTATTCATCTCTATTCATGGTAAAAGCTTACCAGGAAACGGTCGCCTGGGTGGGTCAGTCAGTTAAGCATCCGACTCTTGATTTTAGCTCAGGTCATGATTGCAGGGTCATGAGATGGAGCCCAGGATCAGGCTCTGTGCTGGGTGTGGAGCCTGCTTAAGATTCTTTCTCTCCCTCCCCCTCTACCCCCCTCCTCTCCTTATCTCTAAAAAAAAGAAAGAAAGAATAATAATGAAAGCTTACCAGGAAAGAAAAATAAACTTTCTTTTCCCTTCCCCCACCCCCAGTTTTTTCTTTAACTTTTCATTGTGGAAAATCTGTAAGCATATACAGTAGTAGAGAAGTAGTACAGTTAATCTTGTTTCAGCTATACCACAGCCACTGCCCTTTGTATCCCACAGGATGACTGATTGATTGATTAATAGATTTATAGAGAAGAGAGAAAGAAAGGAGGGGGGAGAGGGGCAGAGGGAGAGGGAATCTTAAGGAGGCTCCTCGCTCAGCACAGAGCCCGATGCAGGGCTCGATCTCATGACCCTGAGATGATGACCTCAGCCAGAATCACCAGTTGGATGCTTAACTGACTGAACCACCCAGGAGTCCCATGGATCATTTTAAAGAAAATCTCACACAGTATATCATTCTGTCCTAAAATTCTTCAGGACATGTCTCCATAAGGATTCCTTTTTTAAAAGTAAACAACCAGAATACTATTAGAATACCTTAAAAAAAAAAAAAAACAGTAATTCCAGTATCATCATAGATCTAGTCAGTGGGAGCTATCATGCTCAAAATCCAATGTTCCTTGATTTTTTTCCCCTCTTCTGATGTATGGTTCAGTTCTATCTGAAATCACAGTGGTTTGCAGTTGCACAGCTCACAATGTTCACTTGTAAAGGTACCACTGGAGAAAATACAATTCATCAAGTCATTTATATTACTATGAAGGCGTGAGCACCCTCTGTAGAGCTGTTTAAGGAATTTGGCTGATAAAGAAGTGAGAGAACATTGGGTGTCAACTAAAAAAAAAAAAAGATAAAAAGGAAATCATTTCTAGAGCTGTACTGAGGCACTGATGTCTAACTTGTGTCATTGTTGATGGGGGGAGTTCCTGAGCTGTGTTTACTGAATGCATTTGGATTATTTTCAGATTGTATATAGTTAAAGTTAATAAATGGATGCATTTATGAAGAAGAAAATTTTAATGCAATATGACCAATCTCTAAAGAATAGAGGGCTTTTAAAACAAAGGTTAACAATAAAATAAAAGCAGGTGGTATAAGAATTTATATGATGAATGGAATAAAAAATGTTCATTAATTTAGATAGTTAATATGATAGGGACTGTATCACTATATGTCAATATAAACAATGGGGACATTATATACAATTTGTATACAAACCTCAATTTACAGTATTTCTTATTTGCAAAATAAAATAAATTGAGCAAGAAGGATAAACCTCTTGGAGTTTAAGTTTAAAATCTCTTGAAAGTCAGATCAGTTTATATGTCTTTAATGCAAAACAACTTAGTGAACGTTTTTAAGTTCTGAAATAAAAGTTGTCTAACTGGCCTGTCCAGAGGTGAAACACTAATAGAGAGCCAGCGTGTTTGAAAAGAAATGCAGCTGATTATTATTATTTTTTTAAGAGCTCTATGTAGGGTGCCTGGGTGGCTCAGTCGTTAAGCGTCTGCCTTCAGCTCAGGTCATGATACCAGGGTCCTGGGATTGAGCCCCGCATCGGGCTCCCTGCTCAGCAGGGAGTCTACTTCTCCCTCTCCCATCCTCCTTGCTTGTGTTCCCTCTCTGACTGTGTCTGTCAAATAAATTAAAAAATCTTAAAAAAAAAAAAAAAGCTCTATGTGTATAATCAGTCCACACTTTCTTGCTTATATTATATCATTAGCTATTCCAAAAGAAGAAGTGAACAAAAACCCCTACAGACACATTCTGTGTTTTCCCCCTCCCCCTCTAAAAGAGTCTTGTCTTGAGAATATTTTATGGTTAGAAGTTGTAGCCTTCTGGGGCGCCTGGGTGGCTCAGTCGTTAAACGTCTGCCTTTGGCTCAGGTCATGATCCCACGGTCCTGGGATCGAGCCCCACATCGGGCTTCCTGCTCTGCGGGAAGCCTGCTTCTCCCTCTCCCACTCCCCCTGCTTGTGTTCACTCTCTTGCTGTGTCTCTCTCTGTCAAATAAATAAATAAATTCTTTAAAAAAAAAAAAGTTGTAGCCTTCTCTGCTCATACAGAAAAACAGCACACCAGCTTCAGTTTCTTTTCTTTTTTTTTTTTTAAGATTTATTTATTTGAGAGAGCGAGAGAGAGAGTGAGTGAGAGAGCAAGCGCACACGCACATTCATGAGCGGGAGGGGCAGAGGGAGAGGGATAGAGAAGCTCAAGCCAACTCCATGCTGAGCGCAGAGCCCAATGTGGGGCTCAGTCCTCTGACCCTGAGATCATGACCTGAGCCAAAACCAAGAGTTGGTTGCTTAACCGACTGCACCACCGAGGCACCCCACAGTTTCGGTTTCTTTCGTATAACTACAAAAACCTTACTGACTATGAGAATTTGGTAGGTTTTTTCTTACTATGTAACTTGTTATGTACCATAAACAGTTTCTTGAGAGGAACACCTATACTGTTCAGCAAAGGAAAATGCCTGGTGATTTAGAGCAGTTTTTTCTGTAGCCTCTAAATGAAGGATTTTTCTTTTATTCCCGAGTTAGGAACAGACTCCCATGGATTAGGGATTGTGGCATAAATACCATGGATGCTTTCAGCGTCTGCCCATAGTCTTTCTGCCCTTGCCATTTCTGTGCATGCTGGCCAACTTCTAAATCTCTACATCTGTGTCTCTGTCTGAGCTGTTTCTCTGCTGCTAGCCACTCTGCCCTCCTGAAGGACAGGTCAGAAATGCTAGGATATTAACACTCATGCTGAGAACCACTCTCAACCAGTATCTGAGAGGATATGGTGGGTAAATACCTAGCTCCCTTAACCCTCATGTCCCCTCTGGGCATATGTCCTACAATGTCTTATAGAGCTCTGCAGCGAGAACAGTTTTCCACAGTGATATGTAGCTGGTACCAATTTTCTAAACTCATCTCTTTATTAACTCATTTCTTCCTGTCTCTTTTCCCCAGCCCTCTTCCAAAGTTTCCTGGGATCATCTCACAAATAAATTACGTAAACTTTAAAACTTTTTTATAAAGTCAGCTTCTGGAAGAATCCAAACCAAGATAGAGGTAGTAAATTGTAGCTCTACCTTTACTCAGAAAGTGAAAATGATGTCTTTATAGAGATAACCTTGACATATACCCCACCTTTTAAAAGAATTGCGGACCGAATGTATTATAATTCTTATTAAGTTACTTAATGCCATACTTTACAACCTACCACTCATAAACAAGTATTTTTGTGGGAGCACTGATGTGTTTGTTCTTTGATCCTCAGCTTTCTATGTGTCTGTGCATCCAGATGGTTTTAAACCCTACTGTGATTCCTAGGGACGCTGCACATAAAGCATGTTTTAATAGACCCAAATATTCTAAGACTGAGGTTCAGGAAGATTTAAAAGAGGAAGCCAAGATGTAGTTTTAGAACACATTGGTGTTTTTCATGGTTGTGTGACTGCCGACATTGCTTTCTCTCCCCTAGTCACCGCTTATTTCTACTGCCGTCTCAGTCAGCTGTTTTTTTGTTTGTTTGTTTGTTTTTAATTCATGAGAGACAGAGAGAGAGGCAGAGGGAGAAGCAGGCTCCCAAGGAGCAGGGAGCCTGATGCAGGACTCGATCCCAGGACCCTGGGATCATGACCTGAGCCAAAGGCAGACGCTTAACCATCTGAGCCACCCACGTGCCCTAAGTCAGCTTCCTGTTACATTCTGATTGACCCATCATCATCTTCCGCCCTGTCTCTGTTCCCATCCGGTATGACTGACTGTGCTGCTACTGCCTTCACTAGGCTTTCATTAGTCCCACTGATGGGACTCAGTCTCACTGGGTAAACATGTCCTCTCATCCCTGCCCCTCTGTTCATTTGGACGTCCCCAAAGCCTTCATAAACTCTTGTTACGATCTCAAGAAGGCTCTGTTAGATACCACCTCTGATTCTTTTTCTCACTTCAGCCTCCCATCTTTCATATATGCAGATTCTCTATTTCCAGCTTTTTGAAATAACTGCTTCAAAGCAATAGAACTTCTCCACTGAATACTTTACTCAGGAAGACAGTTGCAAGGGGAAAATATTCTGTATACACAGTGCCTCATTAGCTGAAAAAACTGTCATTTGTGAGAAACCATTTCATTCCAAGACTATAAAATTCATGAAAAGTAATTCACATAAATTAACTGCATCACTGATTCAGCTAACATTCACCTCCCCCAAAGCCTTTACTTGCTTCTAAGTCTTGTCAGAAAAAAATATTAAAATATGTTAAGTGGGAGAAAGAAAAATTAATTGGAGCCTGTATAATGGTACGTTTACCAGACGGTCTCACAAAGATAACCATAGTCTGTGTTAAGAAGAAAAGTAAGTAAAATTTTAAAATGCTAGAACCATGATTTGCTTATTTTTAACATGTTAGTCCTTAAGTTTAGGATTTCTAATATTGCAGTATTTCTAAATAATACTGGTTGTGGCACTGTGAGACTTATGCTTGAAAGCTAAAATAAACAATTATTAGAAAGGAAATAAGGTTCCTCGGTATATATAAGAGATTGAATAGAAAATGCTTTAATGGATGCATGAATTCAGAAAGCACAGCTACCAATGTTCTGTATTTTGAACTGAGTGATGGTTACAGGGATGTGTTCACCTTGTGAAAATTCATTAAAGCTTATAAACTCATAACTTGGGTACTTTTCTTAAATATAAGTTATATTTCAATAAAATATTAGCAAAGCACAAGAAAACACATTTTTCTAAAAATCCATCTACCAGATCTCTTAGTTGATTCAAGAAAGTTAATTATAGGTATTAAATCACATTGTATTAGTTTGCTGAGGCTGCCATAACAACAAGGACAGACTGAGTGGCTTAAACAACAAATTTGTTTTCTCACCACGTTCTTGAGGCTAGAAGTCTAAAATCAAGGTGCCAGCATGTTTGGTTTCTTCTGAGGTCTCGCTCCTTGATGTACAGATGGCCACCTCTTTCTGCCTCTTCACGTGCTTGTTCCTCTGTGCACATATACCCCTGTGTGTCTCTGTGACCAGGTTTCATCTTATAAGGACACCAGTCACTTGGATTAGGGTCTACTCTAACTGTAGAGTACAGTAACTGTAGAGTTACATCTTATTATCCCTGATTTGGTTCGGATTTCCCCAGAAGCTCACCCTGTGTTTGGGAACCTGAGAATGACTCTGCAGCACAAGATGGCGTCTGTCCCATGGTTTATGCAACGTTGGAGAGTGGTACATACACGGCTACTTCAGCCAGTAGAATCGTACTGGCCAAATTTATAGAATTAGAAGGAGTGCTGTTTAAATAGTAATTTACTCATGTTATTAGTGGAGGAGGAGACTTGCCTTTTGACCCAGATCATTTCTGAATAGGAGGAGAAAGAGAGAGAGAGAGAGAGAGAGAAAGAGTGTGTGTGTAGTGAGATATTGATTGGAAGAGAACTCATTTTACTAATCTGATATTAAAGATAGTGACTTTGCTGCACAGATAAAAGAGTATATTGGGAAAATGAAAAGTCATAGACTGTAGGTGGAGTTTTAAGTACTAGACCAAAGATGGTTTAGGACAAGATATTCAAAGATGGTGGTTCATTATTAGAGTAAAACAGGGGCTAGCAAACTCTGTTCTATTGAAAATGATCTCTCCCAGATGCAGTGTTCTCTGATTTGGAAAACATGGCTCTCATGGCTCTTTTCTTTGATCTTAATTTTAAAGGTAGAAGAGGAAGTGTGTAAGGATTATCAAATTTAGGAGTGAACTCAGGAGTATAACTCATGAATCTTTGTGTGTTATGGCTACTAAAATAGTGCTGGGGTAGGAAAGTAAATCCATCCTGCAGTCCTATTTTATTTGGCTTGCTTTTTTGTTTTTAATGCATAGTGATGATTTTAGGCAGGGCATTCATTCTTCAGATGGCCAGACTATAGCGTAGCCATTATTCCTTATTTCATATTCACTTGTTTTTTCATATACTTATTTTACCTACCCCATCCCTGACAACTTTTGGGCTTAAGATTGCCTGATTTAAGTCCAGTTTTCTTTTTTGAGGTAGCAGAGTTACTCTGAATGATTTTGAGAATAGAACTAGAGACCAGTTTCCTTTCTCTGTGTCCATGTCTTTCCTGCCATAGAAAGAATAGCAGAGAAGTGAAGACGTGATTAAAAAGCCAAGTTATACTTGTTTGGACACAGGACAGAATGATAATGTGCTCTGTAGTTCTTGCTTTGGGAGTCTAGACAAAACTAAAAGAAATAGGTTTAAGTAATTTGGGGGTCTTGAATGGCTGTAACAAAGCATTCTGATATGGTATACCTCTTAAGCAAATAATAAGGAACCATATTGGAATGCTATAGATTTTCCTTTCATTTGAAGTTAGGGGAGGGGAAAAAAAAAAACAGTTCCCAGATTGAGAATCTTAATATTCCTGAAGGTTACCAGACCCATTTTAGGAATGGAATCTCATAGCTTATTTGGTTAGGGAATTAAGAAATTCAACGGTAGGGACCAGTGGGGTGTTTGTATTTCCCCACTATAGTTTCAGATGAAAAGCAGTGTGATTCACTATCTAAAAGAGAAGTTTAGCCTATAAAAACATCATTTGTGGAATTAAAATTTAAAAAAATGTATGATAAAGCATCTGTACGGTGTGTTAACAAAATACTTCTGTAGTACTACCACATGACCCTCAAGAACTCTAGGAGGAAAAACAGGTAACATGATGTGGGTTGGGCAGATTTAATTTTAATTCTCAGGATCACTATGCCCTGAGAATCCAGTTTTTTGAAAAGATACACAGTTCCTATCCTCAAATAGTGTCTAAAAGGGGGGTAGGAAGGGATGGGGTTCAGTGGAAGCAACCAAATTATCCTGAATGAGACAGAAGCTTCACTGAGAACCTAGAATCAGAGTTAAGACCTGAAGTATTATTTCAGGGTCTGCCATAAGCAAGCAAAGCACGCCTGTTGCTTTCTGAAGCAGCATGTGCAGAGGTTTGAGAGCCTGATGGGTTTGGAACATTGCCAGAGTGTAAAGGCTGAGGCACAGAATGAGGTGACGTGGGACTAGATGTAGGTACGGACTGGAGAGGGAGTCACGCTGTGATGACGACTGCTTTCCACTGCTTTGATGAAGGAAAATGGTAACTCCTGAAAGTGCGTGAATCTCGGTGAAACTGCTCTGGGAGTGTTGAAGAGTGGCAGCATTTCACCGTTTGGGGGGTAGGGGCTAGGGTACGGGGCCTCTCAAAGACTGACAGTGCTACTAGAATAAAAGTTTGGGGAAAGGAGAGGAGAAAAGTAATTATTTCATCCTTGGAATTTGTCAGGCATTCATCTTTTTTGGGCTTCCATGTTCTCATAAGAGACTCAGTTTCATTTTGAAGTTAATTGTCACGCAGCTATAAATATTTTATATGTTTTTATTTCGTCTTTTATTGCTCATACTGAAGAATGAGGAATGTTTTGATCATTTCTGGGTATAGTATTTTTTAAAAGACAGCTGTTAGCTTTATTCACTCTAGCAGGCAAATGCCTCATTCACTACTAGTGACTTTTTTATTCTCTCCCATTACTTTTATTCACACAGTACACAGTACTTCTCATACCTTAGCACTTGAATATTTGTCATTCTAAATTTAATTTGCTTTAAATAACTTTTGTGAAGGATCTTGCATTTTGTGATCATTGTTCCATGCAGTTACTCTTCAGTGGGAAGAATTAGCTTTAATAATGTTTATAATTCTGTATAAGGTCTTTTCAGTTGCATTAATTATTAGTCCTCACTTGCAGCCAACTGTACGGTGTTTTAGAAAGTACTTTTGTAGTACTACCACATGACCCTCAAGAACTCTGGGAGGAAAAACAGGTAACATGATGTGGATTGGGCAGATTTAATTTGACCACCAACTATGGGATCACTATTACACCATGCCCTGAGAATCCAGTGTTTTGAAAAGATACACAGTTCTATCCTCAAATAGTGTCTAAAAGCGGGGGAAGGAGGGGATGGGGTTCAGAGGAAGCAACCAAATTACCCTGAATGAGACAGAAGCTTCATAAGCGCAGACCTGTACCCCTGAAACAAATAATACATTATATGTTAATTAATTGAATTTAAATTAAAAAACATGGGAAAAAAATAAAGTTGGCTATACCTACAAAAAACCAAACCAAAACAAAACCCAGTGCTTGTTAAAGCACATACCCTCCCCCAATGTCCATCACCCAGTTACCCCATCTCTCCACCCCTCTCCCCTCCAGCAACCCTCAGTTTGTTTCCTATGATTAAGGGTCTCTTATGGTTTGTCTTCCTCTCTGGAGAAACAAATTTTATCTGCTTTAGATTTAGTCAAGTGATATATATTTAATACAAACCGTTAAGAGTTTCTTTTATAAAGTGCACGGCCTTGCCTGGGTGGCTCAGATGGTTAAGCGTCTGCCTTCGGCTCAGGTCATGATCCCAGAGTCCTGGGATCGAGTCCCACATCCGGCTCCCTGCTCCTTGGGAGCCTGCTTCTCCCTCTGCCTCTCTCTCTCTCTCTCTCTGTCTCTTTGTCTCTCGTGAATAAATAAATAAAATCTTTAGAAAAAAAAAGTGCATAGCCTTGTTTTGGTTTTTGTTTTGTTTTAAGATTTTATTTATTTATTCATAAGAGACAGAGAGAGAGAGGCAGAGGGAGAGGCATGCTCCCCGCTGAGCAGGGAGACTGATGCGGGACTCGATCCCAGGACTCTGGGATCATGACCTGAGCCGAAGGCAGACGCCCAACCATCTGAGCCACCCAGGCGCGCCATGCACAGCCTTATTTTGAAGGATACTCTAGTGCTGTGTAAGCTCTTTAGAAAATCAGATTTATTCGAAAATCAATTGCTATACCATTTCTTTTCCTTTTTTTTTTTTTTTTTTAAGAGCAAGAACTAGAGTGAGTCGGGGGGGGGGGTTTGCGCAGAGGGAGAGGGAGAGAGAGAATCTTAAGCAGGCTCCACGCCCAGCATAGAGCCTGATGCAGAGCTTGATCTCACAATCCTGAGATCGTGGCCTGAGCCAAAATCAAGAGTCAGACACCCAATCGACTGAGCCACCCAGGCACCCCAATCATTATACTATTTCTGTAGAACTATAGATATCTTTGTAAAACTGATTTTATAATGTTTTAAATCTTTGGAAGTTATAATTCTTTGGAAGTTTGGTGCTTAAGGTTATACTTTGAATCTTTTAAATGGAAATTTTCAAACATAGTAGAGAGAAAAATATATGAATCTCCATATACTTATCTATTGCTCCTTTTCCTACCTGCCTTATCCACTGCTGGATTCCTTTAAAGCAAATTCCAGGTATAACACTTCATCTGTGCATAAGTTAGTATGGTTCTCAGATCCTACTCTCTCTTTATGGATTGCTCTTTTCTCTCCCCTTAAAAAGAATAATAATATAAAATCATAAATAGCTCCAAAATAAAAACTGTCTATTTTTTGCTTAAGCATAGTATTTTTGAATTTTTCATAAATCCCTATTTTCATTTATATTTTATTTATTTTTAATTTAAATTCAATTAGCTAATATATAATACATCATTAGTTTTTGGTGTAGTGTTAATGATTCATCAGTTGCATATAATACCCAGTGCTCATCACACCATGTGCCCTCCTTAATTTAAGCCCATCACCCAGTTACCTCATTCCCCCCACACACCTCCCTTTCCACAACCCTCAGTTTGTTTCCCGGAGTCAAGAGTCTCTCATGGTTTGGCTCCCCATTTATTTTATTTTTATTTTTCAAAAAGATTTTATTTATTGGGGCACCTGGGTGGCTCAAGTCGGTTAAGCGGCTGCCTTCGGCTCAGGTCATGATCCCAGGGTCCTGGGATTGAGCCCCACATTGGGCTTCCTGCTCAGCGGGAAACCTGCTTCTCCCTCTCCCACTAAACTGCTTGTGTTCCCTTTCTCACTGTCTCTCTCTCTCTGTCAAATAAATAAATAAAATCTTAAAAAAAATTTTTTATTTATTGATAGAGAGCATGAGACGGGGGAGGGTCAGAGGTAGAAGCAGACTCCCCACTGAGCAGGGAGCCCAGTGTGGGGCTCAATCCCAGGACCCTGGGATCATGACCTGAGCTGAAGGCAGACGCTTAACTGACTGAGCCACCCAGGTGCCCCCCCTTTTTTTCTTTTTTTTTAGGATTTTATTTATTTGACAGAGCACAAGCAAGGGGGAGCAGCAGAGGGAGATGGAGAAGCTCATAATTCCCTAATTTATCTATGAGTAAACTTGATATTATTTAGTGGTCTTAAAAATGAAAAGGAGTATTTGCATTATATTGTCTTTTTTTATATAACAGCTTTATTAAGGTAAAATTCATATACACCACACAATTTACCCATTTAAAGTGTACAAGTCAGTGGTTTTTAGTATATTCATAGAGACCTGCAGCCAGCACCACACTCTTTTTTAGAGCATTTTTATCATCCCAAAAAGAAACCCCATATGTAAGCAGTCACCTGTTAGTCTCACCCCAGTCTCCCAAACCAAGGCAACCACTAACCCCCTTTCTGTCTCTATGGCTATATTTAACTATTCTAGGCAGTTCACGTAAGTGGAATCATATGGTACATATTTGATCTTTTGAGACTGGTATTTTTCACTTAGCATGTTTCCAGGGTTCATCCATGACTTAGCATTAATCATGCTTAATTTCTTTTTACTGCTGCATAATATTCCATCATATGGATATGCCATATTTTCTTTACCCATTCATCAGTTGATGGGCATTTGGATTGTTTCCACTCTGGGGCTAGTAAGAACAATGCTGTTTAAGAGCACTCGTGTACAAGTTTTTTGTTTTGTTTAAACTTTCATTTTCAAATCTCTTGAATATATAGTAGAATATATATAGAATATGGTATAGGAGTAAAATGCTAGATCATATGGTAACTTTGTTAAACCTTTTGAAAAACTGCCAGACTGTTTTCCACAGCAACTGCACAATTTTTCATTCCCACTAGCAGGGTTCCGATTTCCTCTGCCTCTCCACCAACTCTTGATACAGTCTGTCCTTTTTATTATAGCCATCCTGGTGAGGGTAAAATAGTCTCATTGTGGGTTTGATTTGCATTTCCCTGATAGCTGATGATGTTGCCATTTGTATATCTTCTTAATTTTTTTTTGACTTTTTTTTTTTTTTAAGATTTTATTTGTGAGAGAGAGGAAGAGCAAGCCAGCGCAAGCACAAGCAAGGGGAGCAGCAGCCAGAGGGAGAAGCTCCTTGCTCAGCAAGGAGCCCAGTGTGGGATGCGATCCCAAGACTGGCCAGGATCATGACCCGAGCTGAAGGCAGACACTTAATTGACTGAGCCACCCAGGCATCCCATGTATATCTTTTTTAGAGAATGTCCATTCAGATCCTTCGCTAGGATGTTTGTCTTTTTATTATTGAATTATAAGAGTTGTATATATGTACAAGTCCCTTGTCAGATGATTTGCAAACACGTTTTCCCATTCTCGAGGTTGTCTTCTTACTTTCTTGATGGTATTCTTTAAAGCATACAACTTTTAATTTTGATGAAATCCAACTTGTCTGTTTTTTTCTTTTTGTTAGGTTTTTTTGTTATATTTAAAAGGGCTTTGCCTAACTGAAGGTGATAAAGATTTACCTATATTTTCTTCTACCAGTTTTGTGGTCTTAGCTCTTACATTCAAGTTATATTCCATTATGAGTTAATTTTGTATATGGTATGAAGTAGGAGTCCAACTTTATTCTTTTGCATGTGGATATCCAGTTGTCCCAGCACTATTGATTGAAAAGACTGTCTTTTCCCCATTCAGTTGTCTTAGCATTCTTGTTGAAAATCAATTGACCAGAAATTGTTTATGGACTTTGAATTCCATTCCATCACTCCGTATATCTATCCTTCATGCCATTACCACACAGTCTTGATTACTGTAGCTTTTGTAGGAAGTTTTGACATTGGGAAATTGAGAATCCTCTAGCTTTGTCTTTTTCATGATTGTTCGGCTCTTCTGGGTCCCTTAAGTTTCTGTGTGAATTTTAGGATCAGCTTGTTAATTTCTCCAAAAAGGACCAACTGGGATTTTGGTAAGGATTGTATTGAGTCTGTAGATCAATTTGGAGGGTATTATTACCTTAACAGTATTGTTTCCAAGCCATGAACATGGATGTCTTTTTATTTCTTTTAAAATTTTTTTGTGTTTTCTAATTTTAAAGTATAAGTTTTGGACTGTATTCTTTTTAAAAATTAAGTAATGACTTGTTATTTGTATAAAAAGAGAGATGTTGGGCACCTGGGTGGTCAGTTGGTTGAGTGCCTGCCTTGCCTGCCTTCAGTTCAGGTCATGATTCCAGGGTCCTGGGATCGAATCCTGTGTCGGGTCTGTTGCTCCGCGGGAAGCCTGCTTCTCCCTCTGTCTGCCTCTCCCCTTGCTTGTGCTCTCTGTCTCTGATAAATAAATAAAATCCTTAAGAAAAAGATGTTAATTAAAAAATATATATATAACAGTACAGAAACATTCAGATCACCCAGAGTTCCCTTCACCAAGAAGTAAATAATTATTTGGTTAATATTGCAACTAGACGTCATAAAGGTACATAGATACAGAAATAAGAGAGAGAAAGTATGTGTTCTATTTTTTCAGTTACTTTGGGTAAACTTTTATTTTGAGATAATCGTAGATTCATGTGCAGCTGTAAAAAATACAGAGACCCTGTGTTTTCTTTACCCAGTTTCCGTCAACGCTAATATACTGCCAAACTATAGTACAATCTATTGTAGTACTGTACAGTCCACTGCCATCGGTATCCACATCCATTCAGTCCACTGATATTCAGATTTCCCCAATTTTACTTGTAGTTACTGATGTGTATGCATGCATGTGTTTAGTTCCATGCAATTTTTTTTATCACGCGTGCTTTCCTGTACCCACCACCACTCTCAAGGTACAGACAGTTCCATTCCCACAAGGATCCCTTGTTTCAGCCTTTTGTAACCATGCTACCTTCCTACTAGTCCCATCCCCTACTTTCCCCTACCCCATTTTTAACCCCTGGTAACCACTGATCTGTTTTCCATTTCTGTGATTTTATCATTTAAAAAAATATTATGTAAATGCTTTTTTTTCCACTTAAATTCCCTGGACATTCATCCAAGGTTTTTTATGTATCAATAGTTCATTTCTTTTTCTCACTGAGTATTTCCGTGGAATGGAGACATCACAGTATAATCACTCATTGAAGGACTTCTGTGTTGTTTCCCATTTTTTGCTAGTACAAATAAAGCTGCTGTGAATATTTATGTATAGATTTTTGTTTAAACATAAGTTTTCATTTTTCTGGGATAAATGCCCAAGAGTGCATTTGCTGGGTCGTATGATAATTACATGTTAAATTTTATAAGAAACTGCCAAAATTTTCCAGAATGGCTATTTTTAAAAATAAGTATAGATAATTTAAAAAAATATTTTAAAAAGTGAACACTAACACATACAGGAAATATGTCCAGTCCGTCAGAAGCTGCTGGGTATTGTATCCTTCCTCCATCATAATGCACTCCTTCCTCCACGAAGGTAACCATTATCATTGACATTTATGATAATCACTTTATTTTTCTTTCATAATTCTTAGCATTTAAGTCTTCATTCCTTTGCAATATATTTTTCTTCCTTTTTGATTGTTAAAAAGAATCATACAAAATGCACTCATTTTTAGCATGGCTTTTTAACTGAACACTATTTTCTAAGACTGATTCATGTTGTATATAGCAGTAGCTTATTAATTTTTTTTTCTGTATTCCAAAGTGTGTATTTAACATAGTTTATCCATTTTTACTGTTGGTGGATATTTGAGGTGTTTATAATTTGTGGCTCATTACCAGTGCTGCTATCACATTTTTGTACAGTTGTCTCGGTTCATACATTTTTAAAAGGCATATTCCTAAGTGTGGGCTTTGTATTTATTTTTTCTTCTAGTTGATAATGCTAAACTGTTTTTCAAAGGAGTTATACCAGTTTATATTCCCATCAGCAGTGTGGGTTTTTTGTTTTAACTCTTCTCCAGTAGTATAGTCCAATTTTTATTTTTTTATTTTTTTGTTTTTTTTTTAAGATTTTATTTATTATTGACAGAGAGAGACAGTGAGAGCAGGAACACAAGCAGGAGGAGTGGGAGAGGGAGAAGCAGGCTTCCCGCTGAGCAGGGAGCCCGATGTGGGACTCAATCCCAGGACCCTGGGATCATGACCTGAGCTGAAGGCAGACGCTTAACGACTGAGCCACCCAGGCGTCCCCAATTTTTATTTTTAAGGTTAACTGTTAAAAATGGATGTGTAGTGATTCCTTACTGTGGTTTGATTTGACATTCCCCTGATTTCTAATGAAGTTGAGTCCTTTTCATTATTGTCCATTTGGATTTCCTGTTTTATGAAATGCTTATTGAGATCTCTTACCTATTTTTTATTGAGTTGACTTTTTCTTTTTGAGTTGTAATTCTTTATAAATTGTGGGTATAACCCTTAGTTATATGGGTTGCAAGTGTCTTATTCTGTTACTCACCTTTTCATTCTTTTAAAGGTGTCTTTTGGTAAACAGAAGTTATTATCTTTGGTGCATTCCACTTTTTAGTCTTTTATGATTTGTGCTTTGTGTGTCCCATTGCAGTGCCCAAAATCATAAAGGTATTCTCATCATTTTCCAGAAGCTTTTTTGTATTGTCTTTCATATTTAGATCTATAGTCTACCTGGAATTGTTTTTTCTGTATGGTGTGAGATAGGGGTCAAATTTTATTTCTCCTCAATATTGATGAATATCATGTACATTTTAGAAGACTGTCTTTTTCTCACTTACGCATTGCCACCTTTGCCATAGGTATTTATTGAAGCAGAAGTCTGTTTTTAGACTCCTCTATCTGTTCCATTAGTTGATTCATTTATCCTTATGCTATGCCAAACAATTGTATCTTATACTAAGTCTTGATATCCAGGACAGGAAGCCCCTTGCCATCTTTTTCTTTAGGAGTATCTTGGTTATTTTTGGCCTCTTTACATTTCTATGTATATTTTAGAATCAGCTTATCTTGCATAAGCACTTGATTGGTTTAATTTTTTATTGGAATTGTATCATTCTGTATAGCAGCTTAGGAAAAATTAACATCTTTTATTGATTTTGCAATATATGAACATTTGTGAGGTCTTTAATTTTTTTTAAAGATTATTTATTTTAGAGAGAGCACACAATGGGGAGGGACAGAGGGGGAGGGAAAGAGACTCTGAAGCAGACTCCCTGCTGAGCATAGAGCCCAACACAGGCTCCATCTCAGGACTCTTCAGATCATGACCTGAGCTGAAACCAAGAGTTACATACTTTTATGATTTCTAGATATTTGATATTTTTGACACTACTGTATAAAGTATCTCTTTTAAAAGATTGTCATCACTTTGTTTCTGATATATAGAAATACAATTGAATTTTAATATTGACCTTGTATTCTTCAACCTTGTTCAACTGCCTTATTCATTCTAATAGTTCATCTATAAATTTTTAAAAACTTCATACCTATGTAATCATAAACTCTGCAAATAAAACCTCAGTTTTGCATCTTTCTTTCCAAATACTATACCTTTTCTTTCTTTTTCTTGCCTTACTGTACTAGTTGGGGGTAGTGATGGGGTCATGTCTGTTTAACATTTCATTTTAATGTTTGCTGTAGATTCTAGTTAGTTGGTTGTTTTGGGTAGGCATTCCTCATCAGATTAGGGAAATTCCTGTTTTTTCCTAATTTGCTAAGCATGCCAATGAATGAATGATGAATTTAATCAAATATTTTTTCTGTATCGAGATCTGTTGATGTTATAAAATATATTTATGTGGAAAATTATCTTGATTTTTTAAATTGCTAATCAAACTTCCATTCCTGGAATAACTCTAACTTGGCTTTGATTTATAATACTTTAAATATTGCTAGATTCAGTTTGCTTATCTTTTGTTTCTATTTTTACATTTATGTTCATGAATTTAATTAGCCCATAATTTTCCTTTCTCCTAATGTTTTTATCAAGTTTTGGTATTGAGGTTATACTGTACTCATAAAATGAGTTGGGGAAGTGATCCTTTTCTTGTTACGAAGGTGGTTTTTGTAAGACCGGGTATATTTCTTCCTTAACTATTTAGCAGAATTCACTGATTAGTCTAACTGGAAACGGAATTTTCTTTGTGGGCAATTTTTAAATTATGGAGTTGGGGAGCAAATCTGTATAGCATTTCTACACCTCCTGTGACAACTTTTATCTCAGACTGTCCTTTTAAGAATGTATAACAAGCCTTGAAATACAGAAATAGGGTCTCTCTACAGGGCAAAAGTTTGGGGTTAGGTTTGTGGGCAGCCTCCATAAGAAATTGGTGGTTTTCTAAGCTTGGGGTTCCTCAGCTGTGATAACAAACCGTTTGTGTACGTATTATCTACCTGAGCCTCTTCTAGGTTGCTGCCATGGGCAGATAGGGGCAAAAGGAACTGGATACAAATGTAAAAATCATGCTGTCTGCTTTGTGGTGAATAATAAAATCCTTTTCCCCTGGCCTAGGAGTCTTTTCTCTTCTGTTGGCATCTATGAAATTGTGGCAGGATAACTTGTTAGTTTGTGAGTAACTTGGGTGAAATGTTAGACCCTTCTCAGTTCTTGACATGAAGTTGATTTATTTATAAGGACTATTTGTATCTCCTGTATCTTCTTGTGTCATTTTGGTGAATTTTGACTTTCTTCATCTTATCTAAATTGTCAAAATTATTGGAATGAATTTCCACTCGTTTTCTTTTAAAATGTCCATAAAATTTGTAATAATGCCTTCGTTTTCCATTCCTGATACTGGTAATTTGTGTTTTTGCTGAGTATAAAATTCTAGGCTGATAGATACTTTTATTCAACTCATTGAAGATAGTCACAGCCTTCAGTTGTTTTTGTCATGGAGAATTCTGCTTAGTTTTACTGCTGCTTCTTTGAAGGTAATCTTTTTATTCTCTGTGGCTACTTAAAATTTTTCTCTTTATATTTAATTTCTACAGTTTTAATATGGCTAAATGGAGATTTCTTTTTACATAAGCTGTCTGGGATTCACTGAGCCTCTTTTATCTGTTGATTGCTATTTTCCTGCAGTTGAAAAATTCCAGACACCATCCCTTTAAATGTTTCCTCTGTTCCATTTCTTTTTCTACCCTCCTTCTGAGATTCTGATTAAACTAATGTTTTAAATAGATGTTCAGCCTTTTCACTCTACCTTTTATGTCTCTTTTCTGATTTTTCCAGCTTTATTCTTTTCATGCTCTGTTGTGCTATGTTATATTTCAGCTCACTGAAGTTTTCTTCAGTTATGTCTAGTCTCATCCAGGGAGGTTTAAATTTTACTTATATTTTTTTATTTCTAGATGTCCTGTTTGGTTCTTGTTGAATTTCTGAGAATTTTCCTTATATAGGGATGGAGGAGTTTTTGGCAGTCACCTGCAGAGACAGGTGACCACATTTAAACCATGTTCAAGGCTTGACATTTTTCTGGTAGGGTAGCCAGATGATTGAAACCAGTTGATCATTAGGGTGACCATGTAACGTACCGCCCAACTGGAACATTTTTGAGGGTAAAAAGAAGTGTTATAAACCAGACTGTCTTGGGAAATTAGGACCTGTGGTCATCCTAGTTATGATTCATCGTGGACTTTTCCATGTCCCGTTTACCCTAACCTCGAGGGTATGGTCCTTTGGGATTTTAATTTTTTATGGTAAGAGACTCCTGTTATGCTTTCCACCTTGTGCAGCTCTGGATTTTGAGTTCTGTTTATTTTCCCCACTGCTTTCTTTGGGAGATTGTCTAAATAGGGTATCTCATTTTCTCTGGATTGACCTATGACCTCACAGATTCTTGTTTTCCCTATATTTGGAGATTGGTGATTACTTATCTTGTGGTCTTTTTGATACTTTTAAGATTTTGTTCAGCTTTTATAGTTGTTTTCAGTGGGAGCTTTGATCTAAATAACTTAGGCCACCATTATAGGGAATAGGAACAAGTGTGGTTAATTTACTTGAAGTAACAGAAGAAAGAGAATGGAAAGAATTGTTCAATGTCAAACAAATGCTTCTTTTCCACAAAAAAAATATGCGTTCCCAAGAGCTGCTTCTGTAGTTGGGGAATGAGGCTATGGGTGTGAGAGGGGAGGAATTAAGGTGTTCGAGTCATTATGTTTGTTTTTTTTAACTCCAGGTGCCACTTTTTGACAAACTTGTTAATTCCTTTTTATGAAAAATTAAGTTATTTCCCTCAAAATGCAGTTTCTCAATTTTTACCATTTACATTTTCACTTTATTGAGGCTTTAAAGGTTAACATTCTGTTCCACAGCTAATTCCACTGCTGTTTAGCCTTAGTATTAGCTGTAAATATTTTGTGCTTTTTTTCTAGTTTTCTGATCATGCCATCTTATTCCTGAATTATTTATTTTCATGTGTCTTTATATTGTCTAGATTTCCAAATTAGATCCCTTTATTTTTAAAAAGGGCTCATGAACGGCTTTTAAAAACTGTGCAGTTTTTTTCCGGTTTCATTGTAGAATTTTTGTCTCCATTTTAGACTCAAGATTATGTGTCTTAGATATATAGTTATAATTTTATATATAGAAGATAAATTACATATATTTTTTATTCCTCAAAGAGTTCTAGGCAATTAATGAATGTTTACTTTAAAGCTGACTAAACACTTTTATGGAAGAATTGATTTACTTGTTGGACCACATTTTTCTCTCCATGCTTCTCGTCTTTATTTCCTCTGATGTTGAAATATAATTTTTAATAAGTACATTTTGTCTTAATTATAAGCTCTGATTTAATTTGGTCAGTATGGCTTAAATCATGTGAAAAATGATTGGTCATTTTTTTTTAGTTTTATGTGTTTGTAGTGAAGTGGATTGAATTATTATTTCTGTGTGCTTATATAATTGAGGCCTCTTAATTACTTTAATGTACTGCTTTAATAAATTTTTATGCAATAAAATTGTTCAATTGTTTTTTCACATTTTAATATTTTCTTTAGAAGGATATAGTGATGTGGAAAGCATGACTTTTTTAAAAAAAAAATATATTTTTCTATTGGTAGATTGTCAGTCTTTTTAGTGGTCCTTGCCATATATAGTCATCAAAAAACAAAAGAGATATGGCATCAGTTCTTTATTTACCTCCTTCTCTTCTTGCTGGCTGCCTCAAAAAGGAAAGGGTCACATATTTCAACTAATGACAGCTTGGAATTTATTTTCTTATTAGTAGTGGTTTTAAGGAGAGTTGTTACTATTACTTCAGAATAAGAAATCAGAGGAAAAAAGCTTGGCCCAGAGAGGTTTCTGGGGAATCTTTGAATGAATAGCTGAGTGTTTTAAATGTATCAATTACTTACATATGTAAACATTTCTTTCTACTGTTGTTTTTATTTTTAAGATTTTATTTCTTTGAGAGAGAGAAAGAGAAAGAGAGCGCACAAGTGGGGGGAGGTGGGCAGAGGAGAGGAAGAAGCAGGCTCTCTGCTCAGCAGGGAGCCCAGTGTGGGGCTTGTTCCCAGGACCCTGGGATTATGACCTGAGTCGAAGGCAGATGCTTAACTGACTGAGCCACCTAGGTGCCCCTCTACTGTTCTTAAAAAATTTCCAGGTGAGTTGAACATCTTACCTCTGAATCACATTTATATTATAAGGTTGTTTGATGAACACTCTTTTTCATAGATGGAGGGGGGGAAAAACAATTTTCTACCTTTCAAAGCTAGGGGGAGAATTTAGATTCACAATGTTATGTTGTAGTAGTTGAGAGTGGGTTCTGGAACCTGACTGCTGAATTAAAACCCTCCTCAATCTCTCATTAGGAGGGATGCCTGCGTGGGTGGCTCAGTCCGTTAAGCATCTGTCTTCGGCTCAGGTCATGATCCCAGGGTCCTGGGATCGAGTCCTGCATTGGGCTCCCTGCTCAGTGGGAACCCTGCTTCTCCCTCTGCCTGCCACTCCCCCTGCCTGTGCTCTCTCTCTCTCTCTGATAAATAAATAAATAAAAATCTTTAAAAAGAAAATCTCTCATTAGGAGCTCTGAAACCTTAGACATACTTGGCCAAACTTCAGTTTCTCCATTTGTACATTAGACATAGCAATAAGAAAAGTGCCTGGCATAAGTTAATGCTTAGTAAACATTAGTGTCCTTTTATTCTTCCTTGTTTTATTCTTTTATTTTTATATTTATTATTTATTGTTACTATTTTTCATTTGTAATATGAGCTAGGAATTTGAATAGAGATGAACAGTAGACTCAAAGGTGAGAGTGTTAGGCTGCAGAGACAGTTTTTTTGTTTTTGTTTTTGTTTTTTAGGTTTTATTTATTTATTTATTCGACAGGGAGAGACACAGCGAGAGAGGGAACACAAGCAGGGGGAGCAGGAGAGGGAGAAGCAGGGGGAGCGGGAGAGGGAGAAGCAGGCTTCTGCTGGGCAGGGAGCCCCATGCGGGGCTCGATCCCAGGACCTTGGGATCATGACCTGAGCCGAAGGCAGACACTTAACGACTGAGCCACCCAGGCACCCCTGCAAAGACAGTTTTAAATAAATGTCCAGTTTTTAAACTAAGGGTCTAAGAAAGTGAATTGCTATGGTAATTAAATTACAATGTAACTTAAAATTTAAATCTATCATTAATATGAAGCCAAGCAGAAGATATTATTAATAGCAGCTTTAGTTAGGTGTGTGCTCAGTTCAGAAAGATTGACCAAGCAATGCCATTGATCCTATCCTTCTCTTTGATTTTATAAAAGATTGGTAGGGACTACGTTAGCAGGCATCTTCCTTGATTGCTTTATAATAAGAATATTTCTCAATCTGTCGTCATCCTGTTTGGTTATATTTAGTACATATAAGTGACCAGAAGCTAAAAGATGCCTGGGTTTCAAGGCAGTATTTGGGACTGTTTAACTGTATTAATCTTAGCTGACATCTTTTGTTTATTAGTTTGCCAATTTTCAAAATACTTTTTCCAGTGGACTCCTAATGTATGTATTCTTGTGTTTAAATCTTCTAAGGATTTATTAGTAATTTGCCTCTCAGATAGCTATGTAAAATAAGGTATTAAGCAACAATAACTTCATATTTTATCTTTTAAAGCTATATAATACAAAAACTATGTATTTAGAAGTAAATATAAAATCTATTAATATGTGAGTGAGTGTGTGTTGCTCTTAAAAGATCAACAGATCGTGTTGTATAACCTGAACAAAAACGCACCACTATTGGCCTTTGGGTCACTTTTTATCTGATTTTTTTTAGAAAAAGTATGTGAGCTTTAGCATCAGTGCTCTAGTATTTTCAGTGTAAAAAAAAGCCAGCAGTTGCTCTTCTTCATCCTTCTGTTGACATGTTCTTGGGGAGGTGTCTAATTATTTGAGTAGTTTACCACAAGTTTATTAATTTGGAAAACTGAAGATAAGAATACTAGCTCCTTAGGGAACAAATGGCTGCCCTGCTGGTTAAAGCCTCAGGCCCCTCTCTGTCTGGAGATAGCTTCTTATGTAACTCTTCATGCCTTACTGCTCCTAAGAAATTGGCCATGTTGGTCTGCCGGCTTCCACCAGTTCAGTTTTTCAGACTGTGTTTCTCCTTCCCAGTTTTCTTCACTTCCTCTCAAGACCCTAAAACAGAGCATACAAGATGCTATTTGATCCTAAGTATTTTTTTTTAATTGTTTGATACTACTGGGAAGCAGAAGAGAATTATGCTTTTCTCTGTCCACCCTCTTACTCCTCCTCTACCCCCTAAGTGGGGGTGGGGGTATAGTACAAAAGTTGACTATATCTCAGAAATTTGTGAAGTTGTTCCTTTGCTTACTTTATATAAATACCCTCTCCACCTCCCAACGCCCCCCCCCCCCCCAGTTGTTTAAAGATATTCTACTTTTTCTTAGATGTTCCCATGGAAGAATTTTTAGTTCATTTTTAGCATTCAGTTTGGTGGTTATTCCCAGGGAGCTAGCTATTCTTCTGAATTACTCAGTGATTATTCTGTACCTGAATGAGGAAAATCTCTTGGCTCACAGAGGTTTCTTTCCTGGTTAGACTTACTCCCTGACCTATCAGTCACCTCCTTTCCTTTCTGTGGTTGTGGCTCAACATGTCTCAGTAATGGATTCTCTATCCTAGTTTTTTCTTGCAGCAAACTTGCCAGACTGACTGGATTCCCTTTTGGTTAACTTGGGCATCTTCCAGTATCTTAAGCCAAGTCTTGGCCTAGTCTAATGAGAGGAGCTGCTAACCATCCTTCAACATTATCTTGCCCATTTTCAAGGCTGCGTTGTAACAAGTAAACATATATGTATCATAAATGCCTGTGGTTGTATATTTTGGTTTTGTTGTTTTATAAATTAATCACCTGTGACTTTTAGTTTCTTTGGTTTGGTGTTTCTCTCCAGTAATCACCCAACCCTTATTAATAAATTATTCCTGTACATAGCTATAGTCTTTCCTTTTTCTTTCTGTAGGGGTTTCTATAAAAATATTCATGGATATGGGGCACCTAGGTGGCTCAGTTGGTTAAGTGTCTGACTCTTGATTTCGGCTCAGGTCATGATCTCAGGGTCGTGAGATTGAGCTCTGGGTGGGACTCTGTGCTCCGTAGGGAGTTTGCTTGAGATTCTCTCTCCCTCTGCCCTGCTCACATTGTATTTTTTTTTTGCATTGTTGGAAATTTTTAATTAAATGGAGGTCATTTATAGCAGCTTATGAGATTTATATCAGTGATTTTTGTTTGAGAGAAACTCTTGAACCATTGCGTGTTTTGGTCAAGAAGTAGGAACACCGTCACCTTTTCATAAATTATTTTAGGTAAATTTAAAATTTCATCCTAGATGTTTCCCTCTGCCCAGCACACTTTCCTTTATCACCACTCCCTTGGTGCTTGTTAACAGAAGCAAATTAATTTTAATATTAGCTTAAGCAAAATATGATTAGGAAGACCAGTCTGCTGCAGAAGTAGCCATATATATTTCAGAGCTAAATACAAATAATTTCTAAGTTGCATGCTGTTTTGGATAGTCCATGTTACATCTCTGCTTTATTAGGAAGGATAATTATGATTCAGATGCCCTAATTTTAACCTTGACTGACATCATTGCAGTTTAAGACATTTAACCAGAATTTATTAGATAGGGGTATCTCTAAGATTGTGTTATCACATATATTACTGCTGACTGGTTTTATACTGCTGATGAAACAGCTGCAATGATTATTTTGTTCTTGTAGATTTTGTACATGAAGATAGAATACAAAAGTCCCAGGAAACTCACCATATGTATTTTTAAACCAATACAAATGAAAACTGTGTTGGCCTGTAGCAATTTAAAGTGTATTCTTGTATTTATACTATTCATCAAAGTATTAAGTGTGCATTTGTTAAAAGTTCTGCATTCTGTTCATGTCTGAGTTGAAAGCCTAATTAATGTAAATGTGCATTTTTCTGCATGGTATTCATGGTTATGTCAAAGATATCTTTATACTGGATAAGATAATAACCAGTGCTTATTGAAAGTCTGTAGTGGGTGAGGCACTTTATATATAATTTAGAATTTCATTTAAGTCTTATAAAAGGTGTGTCAACTAATCATTATCTCCATTTTGTTATGAGGATGTTGAAGTTCAAAGAAGTTAAGAATCTTGCTTACATCATGTAAGCAGGTTACTGGAGGTTAATTGGATTTGAATCCTGGCCTGACTCCAGTGCTCATGTGTGCCGTATTTTTTCTTCATAATATGTCCATTCTGCAGACTGTACAAATCCTAAAAAGTTAACTTCCTTTTCCGCAAACTTGATGAAAATCTAGATTTACTAATAGACAAATTTGGGATATCCTTTACTCTTGTGAGATGATTCATCTCATGTTCTTTAAATGACCCAACATGACATTAAAAATACTATTTGCTTTCCCATAGTTCAGTTTGTCACTCAACATTTATGAGTACCTGCATTGTGAGATTTTATCAAGTGAGGCAAACCTGGGTTTTGGCACTCTGTATTCAGCACATACTTCATGAACGCCTGTTTTATGCCAGGTTCTAAGTGTTAGAGATGTCAGTGGCTGGCAAAGGCAGACACAGTTCCTGCTGGCTCTGGAGCTAGTATACCTGGGTTTCAAGTCTTGGTTCCACTTTTACCTCTTAATAACTGTATGATCTTAGGTTCTTAGCCCTCGTAAGTCTCTGTTTCTTCACCTGAAAGAAGGAAAGATTTATAGTACCTTTCTTAGGGTCATTGTGAGGATTAATTGAGATAACGTAGGTTCGTAGTGTTGGTCAGGCATGTAATGAAACAATAAGCGTTACTTTTTTTTTTTAAAGATTTTATTTATTTATTTGAGAGGGAGAGAATGAGAGATAGAGAGCACAAGAGGGAAGAGGGTCAGAGGGAGAAGCAGACTCCCTGCTCAGCAGGGAGCCCGATGTGGGACTCCATCCTGGGACTCCAGGATCATGACCTGAGCCGAAGGCAGTCGCTTAATATCCTCTTTAAAATAGCAGTTGAACTATAAAGAAATTTCTTTTAAAATAATAACAAGCTTCATTAGTATTATTAGCTTCAGTATGGGATGGTAGTCATCTTTCTTACTTGCAAAGTCTCAGTAAGTGTTTCATTTGCTCTGCACACAGCCATATACATTTTAGAAATATAGTACACTATAATCTGTGTTTTCACTTTCCATATTTTAAAGACAGTGCTAGAGGCATTGCATGGGATAATTCCAAATACAAGAGTATGTATGTTTGGCTTGTGGCAAGTAAACTATTTTTTATTACTTTTCTTTTGGGAAAAAGAAAATTAAGAGTCACTTTGTGATTTATTCTGTAAAGCAATGAGAATAATAATTTCTGTGAGAAGAATTTTAAGGAAGAAATTCTTCATTGACTGCAAAGAAAAATATGACAACATCACTCTGACTTATGGTTGACATTTTGTATGATTTCTTGAGTCTTTTTTAATGGAAAGTATTTCTAAATATTTTAAGAAATGGGAAAATTGAAAATGATATTTTCTGTATACTTAACAACACAGTATTTATGCACTTGGCTATGTAAATCCAAATGCAACTAGCTGAATTTAAAAAGGTACATGTATAAAGAGTTGTACAAGAGTAATTAATCTAGCCAAATATCCTTCTAGATTATTAAATTGTTTTAGAATATTATGATCTATCAAGAGTGTGAGGATGAGTTAAATGCATCCAGATATGATTTCTTTTAGAGACATACATTAAAATGAATGACAGATTTCTTTAAGTAGTAGTTTCCATCTGTAATAATTTGTTAGAACAGTTAAATTCTTTTTGTGAATTCATGCAAAAACTCACACTACCTCTAAGGAGATTTGTTCAGTGATATCTCCTGTAAAAAGATATGTCAGGGCTATTCTCATTATCTGCAATGAAATCTTGGTTAGACAAAATCTTGCTTTGACATTAAATCATTCTCATTTTTTTCATTACCGAAGTCCAAATGCCAAGGAAAAGTCAACTCACAAGCTGGAGAGGTATGTAAACAGTTCAATTACAGTGAACTGTTCTGAAGTAGATTTAAGTATATTTTTCCATTTTCATAGTTCCTTTAAAGCCTGATGAAGCCATGTTAAAGCACATAAGAGATAATTTGATGTTTTGTTAGAAACATTTTTCCCATTATACATAAAAGAAGATTGTGTGGTTGATATGGAATTTTGGTGTTTTTTTTTATGTGGATTTTTAAAAGGACTTTATAATAGATTCTAAAATATTTACTATGTGCAGGCAACTTTTGCATTACCTCTGATTTTGTAAGTGGAAGTCAGTTCTGAGAATGAATATTAGCTTTGCTGCTAATTTATTCTAAATTTTTAATGTGTAAGCAAACTTTTGGCATATATGCTAATTTATGTAACCTCAGTCAGGATTTAAATTTATTAAGATTAAGATTTAGTTACCTGTTTTAATGGTTAGATTTTAAAGGAGCAAATTTAAGATATAATTTATTCTTAGAAGCTAAAGAAAATGAGGGGCATAGAAATTATTTAGCTGCTCTTTGGGAGGGAAGAAATGCACTCAAATTTAGAGCTAAGTTTCTGCATTATTTCACTGAGAAGCCAAAATAAAACAATTATAACTTCCTATTTAGCGTGAGGTTAAAGACATTAACACAACTCAGTGAATTTGAGATTTGCATCAGAATAGGTATTGAAAAGAATAAAGTTCTTTCGTAAGAGTAATGTTTAGTGGCTCATTTAATATTTTTGAGCTTGAAAAATGGATTCATAGGATGGTTCTGAAAATGAACTCCTTTATTATTTTGATACCACATAAGCTGTTAAGGCTAAGTTGTCCATGCTGTGTTGGAGCTCAGCCTGCAAAGAAATGAATTTACTGATTTTTGTCACTTGCAAGACCAGCCAGGGTTACTGTAGCCTGCCAGTTGACTGCATCAATGCATAGTACTGTGTGAAATCATCAAGTGGTACTCTTTGTTTTGAAAGTGACACATGTAACTTTTTATTATAACTATTAATACAAGCAAAGAAGCTAGTAGTGCTTTTATTTATTTTTTATTGTCATTACGCAGTTTTCTAGGAATGTTCAGCAATATGTCAATTCAGCTATAATTCTAGTATGAAATACAGGAACTATGAATAAGCTTTTGGTGTCTGCCATTAAAATTAAATCAATAACTTTAATACCTTCTTAACAATTACATTTGGTTTCACTAGAGCTCTGTCTTATTTAGTACATCTGCACATTTCTTTTGCTCTCAGTAGTTAATTTTTACCAGTTCAGTTTCTTTGTAGTTTTATAGAAAAGATTTTAAATCTTATAGCCCCTTAACATATTTTATTACCATTTACTTAAATGAATGATAGATAATGTACATGCTTGTTCATTGTGCAAGTACCCAAGACATTCTGATTGAAAGCTTCAGGGGAAATAAACAAATAGCAAAAGCATTCAGTCTTTATTTACAATATATAGAACATCATTGTTTTCATTGTAAGAGTCTGATCAGCAGGAACACCCTTGAGAAGGACATCTTTAGCAATAGAATTTACATACCCTTAGCTCACAGTAATTGATTAGCAGCAGGGCTCTGAGTACAGAGCTGGCCCGGCACACGTTATTCGGGATGCCTTTGATGCTGTGGTTTTCCGAAGCTTGCTGGCTGCATGCTTGTTGCCTTTGTTCATGACACAGGTAATTACTTGATAAAATGAAGTGCATCGCTGTGAACAATTGACCCTTTGGAACAATCCAGGCTGGTCAGCAGTCTAAAACCACACTTTAAGGCCATCATTATAGCCTCAAACTTAAGAGTTTCCAGGGTACAGACAAAGGTGTTGTCTTCCTTTAGTACTAGTCGAGTGCCATTTTCAGACTTTATGAAGTATTTAAATTGAATGATATTTGATGATATTGAAAACTCCTCTGGAAATCCATCCAGCCTGCTTTTGGACACCAGAACAATGCGAGATTTGATTTTTGATATGAAATCAGGAGCATTACAGAAAATTCTCAGTCCTTGTGAGCGATCATGGTTATCTGTTATTTCCAAGAAAGTAGTCTCTCTGGGTGTTAGCTGTTCTTTTTCCCACCTGGATTTCACTTCCTCCGCCAGTCCCTTGAGCTGAAAGAATTCTGCTTCTTGTGCAAGAAGTTGATTTTCTCGAAACCCTTCGGGCAGTAGAAGTTCTCCATTTCGTAGGAAGTTTAGGACATGCCTGAAGAGGAGTCCATCCCTGTCTATGAAATAATGACCATCAGCATCAAACGGGCAGAGGATTTTTCCATTTACTATACCTTCAAGGAAAGTGTCTGGGTACTTGGTCAGTGTTTGTTTTTGAGTAATGTATAAATATCCACCAACGTTGAGGGTCATCAGTGTGGATTTGCAGTTCTTTCCTCGGTCAGCATCTTCCAAGCTGTTGTGTTTCCCTTCATACTCCTTTTCTTTTTCTCTTCTGTTTATTTTACGCTCCATTTTTGAAAATGCTATTTCAGCCTGTTCTTCTTGGCTTTGAGATTTTTAAAAAAGAAACACTACCACACAAGCACGCCTTTATTCAGCCCCAGTCTGGTGATGGAATGGAAATGCGGGCAGCGTCGCCTGCGCTGTCAGCTCGGTTTTGCAGTAGGTGGCGTATCAGCTATGTGTGCGGGAGCTTTCTGGAGTAAGACGGGGGAAAAAAAAAGATAATTTGCATTTAACTGTGTCGGGGAAGGAATTTGTTGTTTAAAGATTTTCATGTATATTCTTTGAAATAATAAGAGTTACTCAGAATAAATTGAATTTCCTCTTAGCAGTTAAGCAATTACAAACGTTTAATTCTCCAGCTGAGTTTGAGCGTGTTTCCATTTCTAAATGTCTTTGAAGTTTGCTCAATCAGGCAAGCTTAATATTGAATAATATTGTTAACTTTTGGAGAGTAATGTATATTGAATTAGTATCATCTTTTAAAGTAAATCATAAACAGGAAATCTAAAGAAAGGAAGTAGGTGTATAGAAACTTTTCTCCCATAAAAAGTCACATATTTCACAGGGGTGTAGTCATTTTAGAGACCCAAATGAGAATATTTAAACCTATTATTTGTGATATTGCACTTGAATTTAATTGGATTTGCATGTAATTCTGATTTGGGGATTTTTAGCATGTGAGAAAAAATTTTCTTAAAGCCCTTTAACAGAAGAGTCTATTAATGTATTAATTAATTAATTTATTTATTTATTTATTACCCTAAAGGGAAAACATCAAATATACAGGCTTTGCAGTAATCATTTACATTTCTTTTTGGTTAAGATTTCCTGTGGAAAATTCATAAGCTTCTTTTGCCCTAAAGCTGCTCCAGTGCTGAACAAAGACTTGGGCTGCTATAGGAAGTACTGTAACTGCGTGTGTACGTGTGTGCGTGTGCACGTGCATGTGTGCGTGCGTGCGTGCTTTCACACACGTGCATGTGTTTCAGAAGATAAAAGATTCAGAATACCTGCTATAAAATGGTGTCATGGTAAATTTCACTGTTTTTTTTTTTCCATTGTTGGTCTCCCCCCCCCCCCCCCCCCCCCCCCCGCCTTGTTCACAAAGGGGCCAAAGACAGCTTTTTTTTTTTTGGGAACTGGAACAGTGTTGAGTCTGGTGTTTTTCCCATTTCTTTTTTTTTTTTCTTTCCTCCTTCCCTTGTAACTTGCCTTCCAAAAAGCATTTTAGAGATCTGAGCTTTTATTTCTAGAGTTTAAAGGCCCAGTGGTAAGAAGTGTGAACATTTTCTCCTGTACACTATTATTTGACTGGTCTATCTGCTAAATTATTCTGAGGAACTCTACATTATTATCAGAATTAAATTAGATTTAATATTAAATTGACTTCTATTACATTAAAGGTATTTTTAAATTATTCAGCTGTATGTTGGTGGAAATATTGGAGCAGAGTCTTCTAGAAATGCTTATTACCTTGTATTTTCTCTAAACAATGTTAGATTTTCTTCAGATATAAAAAATGATATCCTTAATTATAGCAGGTAATATCTTGATCATTGAGATTATCAAAAGTCCATTGAAATTAAACTAAAATCTAATGCATAAACATTTTTAGAGCTGAGTTTTTGCTCAGAAACCATAAAATTCAACCTCCTCATTTTACCAAAAATAAAATTACATTCTAGAGAGTTTTTATTTAGTGTTTTATCTAGAACTTTACAGCTTGTTAATGGTAAGCCGGCACTTGAACTAAACCTTCCTCTCAGTCCTGCATCTTTTAAGAAGAGTTTACTCTTACATTCTGTTTCTCTTTTTTTAAGATTTTATTTTATTTGTCATAGAGCAAGCACAAGCAAGGGGAGCGGCAGGCAGAGGGAGAGAGAGAAGCAGGCTCACCACTGAGCAAGGAGCCCGACACGGGACTCATCCCACGACCCTGGGATCATGACCTGAGCCAAAGGCAGACACTTAACCCACTGAACCACCCAGGCGCCCCGTATTCTAACAGTTTCATGTGTGTGTTGATTTTGTTGTTTTGGATTCAAGTCTTTTTCTATGGGTCAGACTTAAGAAATATTGAATATATTTTCTTGGTACAACTTTGGAAGTGCATGGGGTTCATATGTTTATAGTCACTGCACCATATTATAAGCAGAATCAACAAAGGCATAATAATTTCATTGATAGGCCTAGTCCTCTTTAAATGAACTTTATGAACATCAGAATCAATAGAACATAACTAGTACAGTAATGGAACCCAGGTTTTGTGCGTTTAAATCAGGTGATGTAGTAGAATACCATGTAATACTAGGCCTTCCTTACATCCTGTTTGGTCCATTTGTAGAAGCCGTCATGGGGGAAATAAAGCTAGTGCTTCCCAGGATGGGAAGGTGAGGCAGGGCTACTGCAGGTTGGACTGCTGCCTCTACAGTCATCACTCCAGGGCTGCCTTACACTTGCTAACTCACTTCTGGCTTCTGCTCCCTGATTTTTATTCTTTGTTTCTGCTGGCTTGCCTTGACAGACTGAGAACCACCCCAGTGTGTGCCTCTGACCCTTGTTTTTCACTCTAGACTTCACTCTGGTGTTCTTGGCTTCTGCACACCTGACATGTATGATTCGTTTGCCACCCCCATGGCCAGGCAACAGGAGTGTAACGGAGGCTTTGTCTTAGTGCCTGACTAGAAGTTGATAGGAATCCCTAGCACTTTTGTGTCCTGCTGCCCCCAACTTGCAGTCTTAGAAAAGACTTAGAAAAGACACATCATCCCCTTTAAAGTAACATGATTGCATCTTAGAGAAGTTGCAGGGGCTTGTTATCACTGCTGCCTGTTGTGGTACACCTGCCCCTTACAAGAAAGCCACATTGTTTCTTTATTCTATTCTAAGTTTGTATTTGCCTGCTTGGGTGGGTGGAGGGTGGGGAAAGCTTGTCCTGGATATTGTCAGTCAGGTCCACATAGCCCTAAGAGTATAAAAATCGTGCTTTAGTACCTATGCCAAGGAAAACATGGTGTGATTATCTTTCTCCACATTGCTGCAGATATAAACTGCAGTTAATCAGTTCAACAGTTTCAGCAAAAGGCTTAACCCAGGGGCGCCTGGGTGGCTCAGTTGGTTAAGCAAATGCCTTCGGCTCAGGTCATGATCCCAGGGTCCTGGGATCGAGCCCCATGTCTGGCTCCTGGCTCAGCGGGGAACTTGCTTCTCCCTTGCCTTCTGTCTCTCCCCTGCTCATGCTTGCTTGCTCTATCTCTGTCTCAAATGAATAAATAAAATCTTAAAAAAAAAAAAGGCTTAACCCACATGTCAAAGATTAGCTCACTTAGATCCACTTGACCACTGGACTTGAGGATTGTGTCTCCTTTGCAGACAGAAGGCTTTTTGTTTTTTAAGGGTAGGGGGGCCCTGCTTTCACTCAGCACCCTAGACCTTTATTAGAATTCGAGCACCTTTATCTTAAACTTCTATAATCACACAAATAAAAGAGCCAACTTTGAGGATTTAAACAGTACCATTGTTACGTTCTTGGTATAAGTCAATCCATTAGTTAGGCCCAGTGCCTAAACGAATTCTAGCAAAATCTTCCACTAATATGATGATGCTAAATCCTCCACTACCTGCATGAGGCAGAACTTACTCCAGGCCAGTGGGAGGAGTTTCCATCTTATCTACCAGCTCCTGATGGAAAATGAGATCATTGTCGTTGCCATGATTGACACAGGATATCCTCATAATATATGCTTGCTTCATTTATATGCCATGGAAGGAAGTAGAACTTCACCAAGAAGGTAATCTCTCTTGGTTGGAAGATCCAAGATTTGATGATCCCCCTTTAAGCTCAACATATCACTCCTCTATGAAATTCAAACATTCCTTTTCAAGGAATAGGGTTGGTCTTAGGAGCTGCCTTTAAAATAAGAACATTGGGGGCACCTGGGTGGCTCAGTCGGTTAAGCGTCTGCCTTTGGCTCCGGTCATGATCCCAGGGTCATGGGATCGAGCCCCACCTTGGGCTCCCTGCTCTGCAGGGAGTCTGCTTCTCCCTCTCCCTCTGCCCCTCCCCCACTCGTGTTCTCCACACACCCTTCTCTCGCTCACTCTCTCAAATAAATAAAGAAAATCTTAAAAAAATAAAATAAAATAAAATAGGAACATTGTGCTTCTGCCTCCACAGTCTCCACCTATACCAGATCTTTTTGGTTGATTTTATCTCCAGGTGTTCTGCCTATCTCTTAAAAAAGATTAGTTCCCATTACCTTAGAAAGAAAGTAAAAGCAACTACAGCTAGTGCAGCTGCTGTCAGTTTCTACTTAAATCTGGCACTCTGTGTCCTGGACTTTGCCACATTTTTTCAAGCTTATTGATCTGGGTCTGTCTTTCTCACTTGAATATGATGCCCACCTCTACCTGACTCCATGATGATAATTTAATCTGTTCATATTCCCAAATCTGGCTAACCCTTGGCCATCTTACTTTTATGTCCTCTGATTCCTCTTTGCTTTGAACTGTGGCTTTCACAAGGTAAGTCTCTCTTTTTTAATGTGTGGCTTACCTCTTTTTCATAGTCTCCTGTTAATAGCATTTAATATGAGAAACATTTGTTTCCATATTCAGCTATGACTATTTTACTTTAGCCTCTGTGTTAAAAAATAAAAATTAATTGAAAATAAAAATAAATTACAGTGTAATGTATTAACATTTTAAGAATCAAGGATTTTTCCATGTTAATCTAATTCTGTTTGAATGCCAAAAGTTTAGTTTAGTTTCGAAATACAAAATCATCTGCATTAGATGTTGTCTGGTACTGGGATTGTACTAATACAAGGGCTGCCTCCCCTGCCTTATGGAGCTGATTGGCCACAGTATCTAAACAACCATGCAGGGTACATGAATCCCCCTAGGAATCTTTGGATATAACCTCTGATAGGAAGGTGATGTGGCTAGGTAATTCTAGTCAGATAAATATGTTTGTGAATGTTTTGTAGTGCTGAACTGAGTCTTCAGAGAAGCCCAGGAATCTTTGCTATATGGGCAAACCTTTAAGCCTCATTTGTGAGTATAGAAAAGAATAAAGCACTATGTATTAAAAGGAGCACAAATAAAAATGACGGAATAAGTGAGAACTTCAAGCAAAATTCCATCCCACATTGCTTTGCTTTTCATTAATTACAGAGATGACTTTGAAAACAACTTACAAATCCTATCAATTTATATTTTAAATATACTTTGTGAGATAAGTGTTTCAGGGAAAGCAGTGTTTTATAATTGCATAAGCAGAAGTCATTTAAGTTTTTTAAAATGAATTTTCTCTTTTTTGAGGGTAACCCATGCATTATTATTCACTGGAAAATTCTGTTGTAACCAGATGAGGACAGAGCAAAGCATTTTCATGAGCCATCAAATGAACATTGCAATTATATTATTGTATAGAACTCATTTTTATAGTGCTGTTTGGCAAAATGGAATTTTGCCTTCTCTTTGGAAAGAAGATTTTTTTTAAAGATTTTTATTTTTTTAAAGATTTTATTTATTTATTTGAGAGAGAGAGAATGAGAGACAGAGAGCACGAGAGGGAAGAGGGTCAGAGGGAGAAGCAGACTCCCCACCGAGCAGGGAGCCTGATGCGGGACTCGATCCCGGGACTCCAGGACCATGACCTGAGCCGAAGGCAGCCGCCCAACCGACTGAGCCACCCAGGCGCCTTGGAAAGAAGATATTTTTAAAATGTTAATAACCACTGTCTACAATCTTAAAATGAGGGACATGACTTTGAAAACTTGTAAAGGTAATATTTTATGAAATCAATGACCAGGGGTGCCTGGGTGGCTCAGTGGGCTAAGCTTTCAGCTCTTGATTTTGGCTCAGGTCATGATCTCAGGTTGTGGGATGGAGCCCCCTGTCAGGCTCCCCGCTCAGTGGGGCGTCTGCTGAAGATTCCATCCCTCTCTCTCTGCCCTTTCCCCTTGCTTGTGCACTCTCTCTCAAATAAACAAATCTGTAAAAAAGAAAAAAAGAAGTCCATGACCAAAAAGGTCTCTTCCTAAGTGCTGTGCCCTTCCACTCACCATTCCTTTTTTAATCCTTTTTTCTTTAGATCCTCTTGGGTCTGTATGGGGAGGTGTGTGGAGGAGAGAGACGGGGGCCTGAGCAGTAGGACAGGGTAGGATGGTTCATTGGAGCAAGTGCAGTTTCTTAGGGAGTACAGTGATTGTAAATTAGGGACGGAGAAGCCTTCTGGGTTGCACATTTTTTCCCATCTAACATTTCTAAAATCTTTTTTTTAAAGATTTTGTTTATTTGACAGAGAGAGAGAGAGCGAGAGCAGAAACACAAGCAGGGGGAGTGGGAGAGGGGAAGCAGGCTTCCCGCCGAGCAGGGAGCCCGATGCGGGGCTCGATCCCGTGACCTGAGCCAAAGGCAGACGCTTAACGCCTGAGCCACCCAGGTGCCCTAACATTTCTAAAATCTTATGTCTTAAAATCATGGCAGTGGTTTGTTTTAGTGGCATATAAAATAACGTATATTATAGTTGATGCTGTCTTAGAGTTGATGAAATATTTGAGCAGTTCTGTGAGCTCTACTATCTTCATACCACCAGAAAATTAATAGAGATGCAGGGAGAGGAAGAAAGAGGGCCTGGAGGTGAGGAACAATATTAGGGCAGCAGTTTTAAACTCTGGCTACTGCGTATTAGAATTATCTACTGACATAAAAACACCACCATCTCTTGCCCTCCTCACAAGCCAGTTAGAATAGAATCTCTGGCTTTGGGCCCAGTAGTTTTTAAAAAGCTCCCCAGGTGATTCTAATGATCAAGCAGAGTTGAAGAACCACCATATTAAGGAAATCAATGAGTTCAGGAAAGGGAACTTATCTCAGAGGAGTTCTTAATGGTGGGTACATAATTTCTACCCTGTAGTTGTGAGGATACTTAACAAAGTATCTTGAAATTCATAAAGAACTAAACTAGTGTATGGCATCACTACTGTTACCAATTAAACATAGTGAAGAGAACAGGAGTTCCTGAAGCTGAAATTAATGAAACTTGAATCATATTAGTTGATTTAAAAATATGTGCCATTGGATCGTCTATAAGTATTTCATTAATATCGTATCCCTCAACTATATATTGCAGTCTTTCTAAGTGCAAGGGTCTGTATTTTTCTTCCTTGGTATCACTCATCTTAACCAGTACAGTGTTTGGCACTATTTAATAGTAGAGCATTATAGTGAAAGTCTGTTCTCTTTGGAGACTTAATCTTTCCTGGAAGGATTTGTTTTTCTTATCCATTTAATCACTTTTGCTATTGTTTTTAAATTATCCCTAATTTCAAGTGCAGCAGCCAAAGCTGGATTGCACCCTTTGAGGAAAGTCTAACTAAAATAAAATGTTATGGTATTAGGATTTTCCTGCCCTTTTCCATTATTACAACACAGCATTATTTCATGTTTTTTATAAAGCTGTATTTTATTTCCAGGTTTTATCCAGCCCCTTATTCTTAAAAGCAACTTTGAGATTAGGGGTTATGTCTGTTTATACATTAAAATGTCATGCCCACATCTGTATTCAAGAGGTTTTTGTATTGGGCGCCTGGGTGGCTCAGTTGGTTAAGCGACTGCCTTCGGCTCAGGTCATGATCCTGAAGTCCCGGGATCGAGTTCCGCATCGGGCTCCCTGCTCAGCGGGGAGTCTGCTTCTCCCTCTGACCCTCCCCCCTCTCATGTGCTCTCTCTCTCTCTCTCTCTCTCTCATTCTTGCTCTCTCAAATAAATAAATAAAATCTTTTAAAAAAAGAGGTTTTTGTATTGGCTAATTATATATATGATGTAACAATCATAAAGGACACTGTAATCTGACGTATGGGAGGAGCAATAAATAACTTGTGGACTTGCTTTGTAAACATTAAAACAAAAATATTTGTTCTTAAGAGGCTCATTCACTAAGTTATTTCTTTAATTAAGCCTGTTATGGCTTCTGTAGACTGATAGAACAGTCCAGATTCCTTTGTGCCTTTAAGGCCTCCATCTTTTTTTTTTTTTTAAGATTTATTTATCATTTGAGAGAGAAAGAGAGAGTGGGGGCGGTGCAGGGAGAGGTAGAGGGCAATGGAGAATCTCAAGCAGACTTCCCGCTAAGCCTGGAGCCTGATGCGGCTCGATCTTATGACGCTGAGATCATAACCTGAGCCGAAATCAAGAGTCAGATAGGCTTAACCGACTGAGCCACCCAGGTGCCCCAAGGCCTTCATCTTTGATTTTGTACTTTAGCTAACCAGTTTTCTCTCTACTCCTGGGCAACCACTCTTGTCAATCACAGATACTTTTTTATCAGCATTACAGTGTCCCTTGTATAGGAATGTAATACAGCCTTCTTTCTTCTAGTCCATAGGTGAACAGTTGAGTAGTACTATGAGTGAGGAAGTTGAGATGTTTTCTAAATCTTAGGTTTAGTCCTCAAAATATGGTTTCAGTATTTGGTTAGAATTGGGAACTTCCAGTTCTGCCCCCTCACTAGTGATGTATGGTGACTAACATAACATAATAAAATTAAAAAAAAAAAAAAAGAATTGGGAACTTCCAGTGTATTAGGCATATTTGTAATTTGAATTATTATATGAAAACATATTACATAGAGAGATAACTTTGGGTAATATGTATATGATTGCTCATTTGTTACTTTTGAGGTAAATAACCATGTAACCCTGTAGTCTTACTGAAATCTGAACATGATCTTTTATTCCTAAAGTTTTTGAAGGTTAAATGGAGATTAGAAAATCAGTTCACAAATTTGACTAGAATAAGGATCACCTTCTTAATAATAAAGAGATTGCAAGTTTGCCTAACTGGTTTGTTAAGATGCCAAGTAGTTTATATTGATAGGCCTTTTGCCACAGGCAAAAAACTAACATGAAAAGATTTTAAATGAAAAGATTGGAAACTAGTAGGAATATTAAAAATGGTTTACCTTTTAAATTCACCTGCTCTGTGGAAATATTTTTTCTTCAGTCATTTTCCAGATGATAGACACAGATGTGATATAAACGAGAACCACAAGTAGCTTCAAAAGTTATAAGGAACAGTCCAAAGTCTTGGTCCTAGCCCACTTATCTGTGTTTTAACTGGAGTTGGAAATGTTCTTAAAGGCCTCCACGTTGAACTGGATCCAGATTGGCCTTGTGGAAATGAATGCCTATAATTTCCTGATGCCCAACATACCTGCTATCATTAATTACATGCCAATGCTAATAAACACCCTCCCTGCTTGTTTATTACTATAACTTGTTTCAACTAAGCATGCCTTTAAACTTGTAAAAAGTGCCTGTTATTTTTCTTGACTTCTTCAACATAGTCTATCTCAGTTGAGCAGGAAGGTCTAGCTTAGAGCAGAGGTTTCTCGACATTTTGTTGTTGTTGTTCCCAGAAAGTTTCTAATTTCTCTTTAAAGAAAATTTAATTATATCTAAGTCTTTTAGAAAATATAAGTGCAAAGTAAACACTAATGAAATGATAAAACATCTCCAGTTGGAAGAGAAGGCCAGATTTTTAAGTGAAAGAGAATTGGAACTAGATCTGAGATATCCCAGTAACTTCATTATGTAGATGCCAAGGCTGAGAGATATGAAGTAGACTTGCCAAAATGTTATCACTATTTAGAGACAGAATCAGAACTAGAAACTCTTCTTTTTTTTTTTTTATGGTATGTGTTTTGTATACTTGCCCTTTAAAATTTTCTCTCAATTTTTTTCTGAAAGTAGGCGATAGGGTATAGATAAATAAAATACTATTACCAGTGGTGTGTGTTCATACTCATTAAGATTCTTTTGGTTACAAGTAACAGAAACCAGTAAGTAAATGGATCTAGCAAAAAAAAGGCGGGGGTGGAGGGGAGAGAAAATTTAGAAAAGATTCTGGAATATTTCCCAGAATCCAATTCTGGTGTGGGTCCCTTAGTTTGAAATTCAGAGAGAGGGATAAACACACACAGAGAAAGAGGGAGGAGACAAAAGCTATTGTTCACTCTGTTCCCACCACCTTCAGTGTCCTTCTGTCTCACCTGTGTGTCTGTCTTACAACCCTTAAAAAATTTTTCTTTATGCAGTGGAGTCCCACAGCCCATAGGGAAGAACCGTAGTCTGTCAGGTAGATTCAAAGTAGAGTATCATAAAATGATATTAATATGCATTCCTACTGCCTTAAACATTTTACCTTAAGGGTTAAGATGTATGTTTAGCTACCAGTGTACATGTAGGATAAGGCCTTTGATTTCACTATAATATGCTGATTGAGCATCTGCTTTCTCTTTCTTGGGAGTATGCAACCCGTAATCTAGATTTACAATTTTGGCTTCTTAGGAGCAAGAATTTAGACATGGAAACAACACGAATGCAGAATCCTTCTAGACTTTTATGTTTCTCTTCTAGTCTCCTGTTATCTCTCCAGTACCTACTTTGACAGTTTTTTTTTTAGCAACTTACTTTTATATTAAGTCTTGCCAAAGCATTAAGCCTGGTTTTCATAGAAACATCTCCTTCCCCGGTACTCATAATTAATGGGGTTATATAATATATAATCGAATTGCATAATTACTAACAATAAAACTAGCATAAACAAGTTCTAATATAGTTAGAGCAGAAGTGTGTGGGAGTACTAGAGATGAACCTAACTACCCACTATGGGCAAGCTATGGGCATCTGTCACTGTATTTAAAAGAGGGGACTTGAGAGCGTTGGTAACCTAGAAGTGGGGTAAGCAGAGGTCTATTAAAAGTGATTCTCCTGTATTAAAATGATTTATATACCTGTCATAGCTTCCTACTAGGCCAGCAGCTCTCAAAACGTGATCTGGACACTTGGGTAGAGGGATTCCTGAGACCTTTTCAAGGGGTCTATAAAATCAAAACTATTATTCATAATAATACCAAGACTTTTTGCCTTTTTCAGTTCTGATTTCTAAACATTTCTTAGTTTTATTTCCTAATATGATAAATAGCAAGAGATACGAACCCACATAAAAGCTCAGTGGGGGCCCTCAGTACTTTTTAAGAATCTCTGTCACAGAAATCATTTGAATGGCTGCACTAGACTCTGAACTCCTTAAGGATGGGAGCCATGTTTTATTCATCTGTGTTATTCCTGATGGGTTTCAAGTATTTGTGGTCTTTTAAACTGGGCCAACAAAGTGCTCCTATTCAAGATTTAAAGCGTTCACACACTTTTTAAAGCCTCATTGGAAAATGTTTTCATACTCTTTCCACTAATCATGCTTCTTTTCTTCTTCAAAACATTGCTTAAGAGTTCAGGGGAAAGGTATTAAAATACTGCATTATACCTTAAAGGCATCTGAAAGCACCCATTTGCACACCACTGCTGTTTATTACAGACCATATTCATTAATAGATAGAACTTTCAGCTTCAGTGGAAAGACAAACTCAAATATAAGATTTGGGAAATTCAGATTTTAATCTCAATCTTACTAAATTCATTAACAAGAGGAAATTATTTTTAGACATTTAAATTTAATATAAAATAATTATGGCTTTGTTTCCTTCCTGACGTTTTGGTATAAGGTAGGCATGTTTCTCATCATTGCTTTTTCCAGAACTCTGATAGCATGTACTTGAGATTTGTTGCATATGTTGCATTGAGGGACTCTTCAACTATTGGATTACACATGCATTCAGAGTTATGGGCTACAGTAAGGAGTCTCCTGGACTTTAGAGACAAAATCAAGAACAGTCACCATTAGGAAGATTTTCTAATATAAATCATGTGGGTGTGGTACTATCTGCACTCTACATTTTGGTCCATTTATCTGTTTATCTGCATCTCCCCGCCCCCCCCCCCCCCCCGACAAACTGTATGCTTCTTGAAAAGAGTACCATGTCTTACTCATCTTTGATTCCAAACACTTAAATGGTGCCCTTTACATAGTAGGCACTTAGTTAATGTTAGGGGAATGCATGAAGTCGTTTGCCCTGAAGAGATGAATCCTAAATGCATTGCTGATGAGCCAAAGGATTTCCTGAATCTCTTCTCAAAACCTGGGTGAATTCTCATGGAATTAAGACTGAACCATAGCTTCCTAACCATAGTTGTACATTTCCAGACTGTAGGAGAGCTGGTGCCATCATGGGATAATATATGTACTATCAAAATAAGGTCTGTAAAGTGACTTTACCACAATGTTTGGTGCCTAGTAGTCATACAGTAAGTGCTAACTTTTGTTTACCTTTTCGGTTTCTCTTGAATTTTGTGTCAGGGTCACCATAAGAATTCTTACTAATGGTAGGAAAAATTGCCCTTCTGTTTGGACAAATATCCATAGCAGTTAAAGTTCTAATTTGGACATACCCAAGTTAATAAATCTGCTGGAAAATAGAAGTCAGAGCAACTAGCAGGCAGAACTGGTACACAGTAGAGCCTAGACAATGACCTGCCCAGTTTATAGTATTTTCTAGACTAGCTATTCTAGTCCCAGTGTATCCTAGAATTTTATTTGCATACATGTGTGTGTGTGCGCTCACCCACACATACAGATATATATTATCTTTGATTTTAGTGGGTTAGACTAGCTGGGTTTTCAGAAGTTACTTCTCTGCCAAAGATATGTAGTCTCCACTCCCTTCACATTTTTGAAATTTGACTTTATGCCCTATTAGGCCACCCTCTTTAGAAAGAGATAGTATATAAAGGTTGTTATTGGCAAGGGGCTGCAGCAGCCCTGTAAACAAACTTGACAAGCTCAGTTTTTTTACTAGCCAAGAGTAAGGTTTTTCTCTATTCTGACTAATGATGCTACTATAAACTTACAAGTTTCCTTGGTTTTTATTATTACATTTAATTCTAATCATCATTACTGTGGCTACTATGTCAAAGTAAATTCTTGAAAATGATCAGTGTTATCTCTGAATACATTTAATTTTTTTTTCTTTTCCATTCAAGATAAACTTTCATTGGAAGGAATAGTGGTACAAAGAGCTGAATGCCGACCTGCTGCCAGTGAAAACTACATGAGATTAAAGAGGTTAGTGTTCTTTAACTTGAAAATAATACCTGATAATTCCTTTTGGGGATTGAAATGCATATATTAGATTGTTTATTCACTGTATGAAAACTGTGGTTATGTTGAAAGTGTTTTCTTCAAAGGCTGTTTTGTTTTAAAACTGAGTAAGAACAAACTTCTAGTTATAAAATAAATAAGTCCAGGGAATATAACATACAGCATGGTGATTATAATTAATATTACTGTTTTGCATATTTGAAAGTTGCTAAGAGAATAGATCGTAAAAGTTCTCATCACAAGAAGAAAATTTGTAAATATGGTGACATGTTAACTAGACTTATTACGGTGATCATTTTGCAGTGTATATATATTTCAAATCATGTTGTATATCTGAAACTAAGATAATGGTATATGTCAATTATACTTCAATTATAAAGAAAAAAAAACCCCAAGTAAGAGTTTCTTTGGCAAGGGAACTTTCAGAACCTGGCCTGTTTATTTGGGATGTTTGAAGCTACTCTCTTAATATAACCTGGAGTCAGACTTTTTATACTTCTTTTTCTAATCATCTTTATAGATCTTGATTTTTTAAAGACCTGTAATAAGGTATTTGTACTATTTTATTTTTAAAGACTGTAATTTTCCCATAATGAACATTTCTGAAATACTCTACATTATAAAGCAAGTATAGTTGCTAGAATATCATCCTTTTCTCTTGATTTACAGAGAACTTTTTATAAACTTACTGCTTTGTTAGAGATTTCACATAAGGTCTCTCCTTCCCCACTGTTGTACATGGTCAGCATTTTGTAATTAATTTGATGATTGCAAATTCTTGATACTCCAAATTTTATGACTTTAAATAAAAGAGCACTTTTTTTAAATCCTGAAGAAAGGCTTTTTAAAAAATTTTTTATTTTAAGTAAACTCTACACCACCTGTGGGGCTTGAACTCACAGCCCCACGATCAAGAGTCATGTGCCCTATCGACTGAGCCAGCCAGGCACCCTTTGTTTTATACTTTATATTGAATGTATTTCAACCCTGTGTACTTCAGAATTATAAGTTTGTTCATTCACTCAGCACTTAACTGTGTGAAAGAGTAGTGAACAAAACAGGCAAAACTCTCTGCCTTCACGGAACTTACATTATAGCTATACAGGGCTCATAATGGGGATTACACTGTTCAGTTGGTAGCAGTAGCCTGCCTGGATATCAGTGTTCTCACAGATAGAAGTGACTACTGGAGAGGCACCTGGGTGGTACAATTAGTGAAGCATCCAGCTCTCAGTTTCCACTCAGGTGGTAACTCAGGGTCGTGCGATCGAGCTCCACGTCAGGCTCCCCACTCAGCATGGAGTCTGCTTAAAGATTCTCTCTCCCTTTCTCTCTGCCCCTGTTCCCCCGCCATGCATGCGCACATGCTCCCCCTCCAAAATAAATAAATAGATCTTAAAAAAAAAAAAAAAAAAGGTGGCTGCTTGAGCTGGATCCTCTCTAATGTCACATCATCTTTTTAATATCCCTCCTTTCTCAGTTAGATTAGAGTGTGTCTCTCAGGAAGGAAACAAAAAGACTGTTTTCTTGTCCAGTAATTCTTTTCATTTAAATGGCTTCCCAGGGCAAGGAAAAGGATGATAATCAAAATGAAAATTTTTTATAACTGAAAATAACTTTGGAACACAGGCAGGAGGTGTTTCTCTCTTTGTGTTTAGCCTATAAAGTTGATCAGACAATGTGTGTTTTTGAAGACTTACCTTCTTCAAATAACCACTGAAATTGCAAAATGCAAAATCTGGTTATTGAGCTGCTTGCCAAGATCTTTTTTTGTGGTCCTAATTTTCTTTAAAGGTTTCTAAAGATTTCTGATGATGAGATTAGGCAAGTTGCCTGTTGTGTTAATGAAATGGCTGCTTTTTTTTCTTACCAAAAGATACAAAAATTGTGGGTGCCTGGGTGGCTCAGTTGGTTAAGCAGCTGCCGTCGGCTCAGGTCATGATCTTGGAGTCCCGGGATCGAGTCCCGTATCGGGCTCCCTGCTCGGCAGGGAGTCTGCTTCTCCCTCTTTCCCTCTTCCCTCTCATGCTCTCTGGCTCTCATTCTCTCTCTCTCAAATAAATAAATAAAATCTTTAAAAAAAAAAAGATACAAAAATTGTTTAGTCTTTTGAGTGTGCTAGGAGACCAGCCATTACATATTTCAGTTACTTAAGTGACTTAAGGAAACAGGTGATTCAGGAGAATGATAATCATGTGAGTTTCATAAAACAGATGATCCGTGACATGTCATGAGCCCTGAGATTTTTTTTGACCAAGTGGAGAAAGACAGGAGTAAGAACATTCTAAACAGAGAGAGATATGCATGCATAAAGCCTTGGGGAAGACATTGGGGACCTCTGTGTAGCTCTGCGAGCCTGGAATGCGGGATTTGTTTGAGGCAGAGCAAACAGAAGCTCCAGTCTAGACCTCTGTTTTGAGCTCCAAACTTGCATATTCAAAAACCTGGTTGAATGTCCAATAAACATTTTAAATATATGAAAAACTGTTCCCCCAGGCTTTCCCCCAAAACCGGCTCTACCAGTGGTCTTTCTCATCTGAGTTAGTACAAACTCTGTTCTCCTGTTTCCTCAGTCCAGAAATCTTGGTGACATTCTTGAGTCCTCTCTCACACTCCCATGCAGTGTGCCAGAAAAATCTTACTGACTGTACCTTGAAAGTATTACACATCTGCAGTCTGACCATTTCTCACCACCCATGTGATCTGCCATGAAGTCTCAGCTAGGTCACTGCAGTAGCCTCCTAGTAGCGTTCCTCCTGTCCCTGCCCCATCTGCTGCCAGCACAGCAGTCAGAGCCGTTCTTCCAAAATCTGTCACGTCATGCCATTGCTCTGCTCACTGGTCACATGCAGGGCTTCCTTCTTACTCAGAGTAAAATTCGAGTCCTTCCAGTTCTCTGCAGGGATCTATGTGATCACCCTCCTACTCCTTCCCACTTCTCCCCATCCTTACCTCCTCTCCCCTCACTCCCCCTTACTTACTCTTCTCTAACCACCCTGAGCTCCCAACAGTCTGAGCACTCGAGGCACTTCCATATTAGGGCCTTTACACCAGATTTTCTTTTCTGCCTGGAGCATCGTTTCTGCAGATAAATACATGGCTCACTCCTTGCCTCTTTCAAGTCTCTTCTCAGATTCTACTTTTCCAAAAGGCCTCCCTGACTATACTTGTATTTTCTTATAGACCATGTCACTCTTAATATACTATATAATTTACTTATATTTATTGCCCACTTTGCCCTAGTGTTAGTTTAAACTTCTGTGGTTGGTTCTTTGGTGTGTATGTGTGTGCATGCACACAGTCATCTATTTTGTTCACTTACACACACACACACACACACACACCCCAAGTGTTTAGAATAGTTCATGACAGGGTGCCTGGGTGGCTCAGTCGGTTAAGCATCTGCCTTTGACTCAGGTCATGATTTCAGGGTCCTGGGATGAACCCCGCATCTGGCTCTCTGGCAGGGAGTCTGCTTCTTCCTCTCACTCTGCCCTTCCCACCCCCACCCCACAACCAGTGCTCGCTCTCTCTCTCTCTCTCTCTCTCAAATAAATTTTTTTTTTTAAAGAATAGTTCATGACATGTAGTAGGTGGTCAGTAAGTATTTATTGAGTGAATAAATGGCAGGAGATAAGGTTTAAAATATTAAAGAACTTTATATTCTTGCTAAATTATCTGTTAAAGAGTCTTAATATGCTTTAGTAAGAAATTTGGACTCTGTGCTTTGGCTGTTAAGGAGCACTGAAGAATTCTAAGCTCTATGGAAAGCAAAGGGATTTCTGTTTTGGATAGGTCATCCTGGCCATAATGTAAGACTGAATGCAGGGAGATAAGCTAGAGGCTGATGTAATAACCCAGGTACAAAATGTCTAAATGACTAAACAAAGTGGTTCTAGTCAGAAGGGAAACAAAAGACAAGGTTTTGAGAAAGACAAGGACTTAATGAACTCATCTCCTACTTAAGTGGTTGTGGGACAGGGGATTTCTCTAGGACCAGACTGATGGTGGTGGCTCTTGTGTTGTGGCCTGTGTCATTTCTGTTATGAATCCTCAGACTGATGAAGGGAGAGGGATAGGAGAGGCCTTATAATTCCCATGTCCATTTTAATGTAAATCCTGGTTGACAGTTTACATTCAAACTTAAAAAAGCAGAAAGTACTTAAACTGCAAGAAGAGTACTGATGGGTAAATTAATCAAAATAGGAAAGTAATATAAGCCATAAGTTGTATCTCATGTACAGTTGACACTTGAACAACAAGGGGGATAGCGTTTCAACCCACAGTTGAAACTCCACGTATAACTTTTGACTCCCCAAAACTAATAGCCTGTTGTTGACTGGAAACCTTAACCAATAAACAGTTAACACATATTTTGTATGTTATATGTATTATTACTGTATTCCTACAATAAAGTAAGCTAGAGAAAAGAAAATGTTAAGAAAATCAGAGAGGAAGAGGAAATGCATTTATGGTACTCCACTGTAAAAAAAAAAAAAAAAAATCCACGTATAAGTGGACCTGTGCAGTTCAAACTTGTGCCGTTCAAGGGTCAACCTGTATTTTGTTTATTGTTATTCAACATTTTCACATGCCTAATGTGATCACTGAGGTAAGGCTTAATTTTATCTTTTTATTTTTTTATTTTTTTTTAAGATTTTATTTATTTATTTGACAGAGACACAGTGAGAGCGGGAACACAAGCAGGGGGAGTGGGAGAGGGAGAAGCAGGGAGCCAGACGCAGGGCTCCATCCCAGGTCCCTGGGATCATGACCTGAGCCGAAGGCAGATGCTTAACGACTGAACCACCCAGGCGCCCCAAGGCTCAATTTAAAAAAAAAATCACTAGTTACTGTTCTTGCTCCATAGAGTTTACAGTTTTTGAACATGAAGGAGAAAACACACACACACACACACACACACCCCATCACTAGTTACTGTTCTTGCTCCAGAGAGTTTACAGTTTTGGAACCTGAAGGAAAACACACACACCAGATTGTCTAAAACATCTATTTACTGACCATATAGTAGGAGGAATAGAAATATGGTGGTGCTATTGATCAAATGGAAAGGCAGATTTCCCGATGGAGGTCACACCAAAGTAGAAGTGTTTGAAAACAGAATTGGCAGGTCAGTACTTAAGATATCCAGCATCTGGATGTTTCACACATACGTTCCAGGGTTTTCAGGGCCTCCTTCTGACTGTCTGATTCCATTTAATGATATTTGAGTTTTTGGATAATCTGCCTTACTTTTTGGCTTTATTTTTAGCTGTTCTCCTTTTGACAGACATCAGCTGGTTCTATCACACTACACATTGTTATCCTGGATGTGCTGGGCACTTTTAAGTTTTATGCTGCATCCTCTACGTAGAATACCTCATCTACCTTCTGCCAGGATCCTTCTGAGCTTTTCAAACCAACCTAGGTGTTACTTACTCAGTGAAACTTTCTCGTATCTTCCACTCCCCATTCCCCACTCCCCACTCCAGTTAGGATCTGCTGCTCCCTCTTCTACATTCCCACATATTTATTTAACGGTACATATAAATGTCTGTTTTCTGTTGTTTAAGCGTGCATGGTTGCATCTTCTACAAGATTATGAACTTAATAAGAACAGGGACTGTGGGTTTATATTTTCTTTTTCTTTCTTTCTCACTCTCTCACTCCCTTCCTGTTTGTATTCTGAGCACTTTGCATAGTGCATTACAAATGATAAATACCCAGAAGTATTTGTTGGGTTGAAATAGAAAGGAATGGCAAAACTAGGTATAGAAATGTGGGAATCCGCAGCATTCAGCTTCTTTAATTTTTTTTTTACTCAGAGCTGCACTTGAAACGTGGACCAATTGATTTTTCAGTTCATATACACATGCGTATGTGCACACACACATGCACATTCATACATACATACCTCCCTTTGAGAAGGGGAAAGTGATGATAAAACAAATACAAAAACATTTCATCAACAACAAAAAGTTTTTCAAAATACAAAGTTAGAATTAAATAGTTTTCCATTTACAGAGGACTGGAAGAGAAAGCCTTTTTATCAAAGAAGACCTTTCCCTAAGTCAATGACGTTTTTTTCTTTAACCAGTGTGTTTTTACTGTATTATATTTGCAGATAGTGGCAGAACTACACTCTTAGCAATATAAATGGGTATATTTACAAAGTGTATTTTGTATTTATATACAACAATCTTTAAGAATGATTAGTGCTACTTTAGTGGGAATTTGATTTTAGTAATAAGTGCTTATAGCTGTCTGCTATTAAATTTTAGCTGATGAATTAGCCACATGTTATGAGAATTATAACTGCCATATTAATCAAATATAAGTAAGATTCTGTTAATTTGTAAGATTCTGTTATTTAGATAAAGGTGGAAATAAGTATTGCAACAAGACGAGGAATAAGTGAACCCTTCAGTCAATAAAATTCAGGCCAAGAAAGAAATTAATCCTATGCTGTAATTTTCCTTTGTCCAATCCCATCACATAATATAAAATCCGCAAGCATCCATTTAGCCATCAAGAAAACTTAAAACACAAAAGGGAAAAAATATTACACTCCTTCTATTACTTTTTCTTTATCTCTATAAATTTGGTTGGATCTAATGATATTAGGAAATTTATTTTGAATTGGTAAATGTAAATATATTCAATATCAACTCACATTTGATATACTAATTAAAATTTATGGGGCACATGGTTGGCTCAGTTGGTTAAGCGTCTGACTCTTCATTTCGGCTCAGGTCATGATCTCAGGGGTCCTGGGAACAAGCACTGTGTTTTGGGCTCTGTGCTCTGTGAGGAGTTTGCTTGAGATTCTATCCCTCTCCCTTTCTCCCTCCCTCTCCCTCTCTAAATAATTTTTTTAAATTATTTAATTTGTGTTTTATTAAGTGTAACTTTAAGCATCTTGAGGGTTTTGTTTTGTTTTTTTTTTTTTAAACTGATCGCTGTGTCCACCATGGGGCTTGAAATCATTACCCCAAGATCGAGAGTTATATGCTGCACCGATTGAGCCAGCCAGGGGCCCCCTTGAGGCTGTTTTTAATAGTCAAATGATAAATTATATATTCACCCCACTTATAATTCATGTTGTACTCTTTTTTTTTTTTTTTAAAGATTTTATTTATTTGACACAGAGAGAGCGAGAGAGGAACACAAGCAGGGGGAGTGGGAAAGGGAGAAGCAGGCTTCCCGCCAAGCAGGGAGCCCGATGTGGGGCTCGATCCCAGGACCCTGAGATCATGACCTGAGCCAAAGGCAGTCGCCCAACCAACTGAGCCACCCAGGCACCCTGTCATGTTGTACTCTTTAAAATATAAAGGGACATAAAGATAAGACAGTCACCCTAATGTGTGTTTTCTTGTAGGGAAGTCCTAGTAATGGGAAAATATGTGGCTTTTTAACTTCTGCATGTTTATGTCACCAACTCATCTAAAAATACTTGTCTCAAAAGTTTTTATTTATCTTATTTTTTTAAATTATTTTGTGGGCTTTCATCAAAAACCTAAGAAAAGCCATTCTCTTTGGGAATAGAACATAGACTGTGGAAAGGTGGAGAAGAGAAAAATCAGTCTTTTTTCTGTGCAAAGACACCAGATAGTAGGAAGCAAGTTGTGATTCACTTTCTTTCTTGGGGAGAGGTTACCAGGCTATACCTACCTAGATTCCTGATGTTTCTACATATTATGGTAAAAGATGTCTTAGAATGTGTTCTTATAAGGGAAGAGGAAAAGGACTTCCTCTCTCAGTAGATCTTTATGTAATTTGTGGGTGATGTGATTCATGTGGGTGAACTAGATTCAGGCCCAAAGAAGTTTCTGCAAATAAAATTTTTGCTCAGTGCAATTACAACACTGAAGCATTTTCTTTTTACCACATTTAAACCAGTATGTGGATATATTTAGTACTTGTAATTTTGACTCTTCTCTGTATATAAATTTCATAAAGAATAATTATTTTAAGTGATTTTTCTTATATATTAGGATGATTATCTTACAACTATGTCCCTTTATATTTAAAAAATAAATACAGGATGGGGCGCCTGGGTGACTCAGTCGGTTTAAGTGTCTGCCTTCAGCTCAGGTCATGATCCCAGGGGATCGAGTCCCGTATCGGGCTCCCTGCTCCACGGGAAGCCTGCTTCTCCCTCTGCCTCTCCCCCTGCTTGTTCTCTCTCTCTCTCTGTCTGTCAAATAAATAAATAATCTTTAAAAAAATAAATACAGGATGAATGACAAATAGGATAATCATATAATTTATCATTTAAAACAGGATACGTTTGGGAAAGAAAGCAGCCACTAAACAGAGAAGATGACACCCTGAGTGAGACAGCAGTGTAAACTGTCCCAGATATAATTGGGATGTAAGGTCAATATGAATAGGCTGGATACACTGAAATGCTAACCTTTTCAAATGGGAACTAAAAGATTAGAGTCAAATAATGAGAGTGCTGGCAGTTAGGAAATGTGTACAATACCATGTACAGTACCAGGAATTCTAGACAAGGTGAAACTGCTATGGCTGAGCATAAACTCTGCGTGCTTCCCAGAAGCCACCCAAAGTTGGGCATACAGTGGTGCTGTGTTAATGTTTTCATGTAAATTTTTATATGAAGTTTATTAAACAGAAAGTCGGTAATAAGCTAAAAATGGTTTTATTAAAGCCATTTTTCTATTAATCCTCAATAAAATTTAAGGTCATAACAGCAACTCAGAATTCTATAAAGATAATTTCATGACCGGGGAAATGTAATATTAGATTTTAGCTTTCTGGTAGTCTCATTTGAAACAGTTTTTGGTGAATATTGAGGTTAATGATTAATATACTTGTATCAGGATACTGTTAGGATACTCTCATTTTCAGGTACCAGAAAACCCAGTGCAGACTGGCTTAAAAATATAAGAAATTCATTGACTCACATAAAATTCAGTGGTATTGTGGGCTTTAGCCATGCTTTATCTAGAAGTCCTCAACATCATCAGTTCTGTAGCTCTGCTTCTAATGTTCTTGGGTCTTTCTCCAGCTTGACTGTCCTAAGGCACCCAGATGTGTGATTTTTAAAATGTGGAACTGTATATCTTTTTTAATCAAAGAATTTTTTAAAGGGCCAGGGAACAGGAAGTCCTGAAGAGCTAACCCAAGAAGGCAGCTGGCCTTCTTTTCCTTAAGCATGCTGTTACCCCTGTACTCCTCCTTTTTAATTATCACTTTAAGTGAAGGATTATGTGAAAGGGGCTGATGTCATCATTTAAATAGTTTTTAAATGCATTATAATAGATAGCTGTAGTAAAAGTACAAAAATACCAGTGCAATAATGAAACTACCCTAAAAAGCTAGGCAAGGTGTTTTACCTAGAATTTTTTAAAAGACTAATTCAGTTCCTCATAGGGAATGTTATTTGGTGCAGGAAGACTTCTTAGTCCATGATAAGAATCTTCTTTAAAAAAAAAAAAATCTTAGGGAGATTGATGGTAAGGATGCTTCCATTTCCTCTGAAGAGCCAGAACAGCTTTCCTCCACGAGCCTTGAGCTATGGACTACACCTGAAGATTTAGTATTCTGATGAAAGAAGGATTTCCAAATGATTGTAAAAAGCTATTGGGAATACATACAAAGCATTGGCATAATTTTTCTTTTATTTTTTTATAAAGATTTTATTTATTTATTGGTGGGAGGGAGGGAGAGAGAGAGATAGCATGAGCAGTGGGGAGAGGGAGAAGCAGGCCCCCCGCTGAGGAGGGAGCCTGCCCTGTAGGACTCGATCTCAGGACCCTGGGATCATGACCTGAGCCAAAGGCAGGCGTTCAACCGACGGCAGACGTTCAACCGACTGAGCCACCCAGGCACGCCCGCATTGGCATAATTAAACAACAAAGTTTTCATATGATTTCTTTCTTTCAAGTTCTCTGGCATTTTCACTGGAAGAAAGAGGAGAGGGACTTTCTGAGTATCTGGGTCTTGTCTCACCCTAAGCATCTCTTGTCTTTGGAGTTCCATACCCCCTCTGCCTGTTCTCTTGGTGTTCCTTGGGGTTCCGGGCTCTTCGTATTCTGCCATTCCAACTCAAGTGTGCACTGTATCAAAACCGGTCACTTTCACGCTTCCCAGATGTGTCCTGTTGCATTCTTCTCCCACTGTCTGCTGTGCTCTGTTCTTGGTTTTCTGCTTGCCAAATCCCTATTTATCCTTTTAAGATTCAGTTCAAATGTGAAATGTCACCAACCATTTTTCTCCACGTAGGATAATCACCATCTCCACCAATCTCCTGCTACACTTTTTTCTAATAAACCACTAATCACATTTTGCTTTTTATTTTACTTTTCATTACTTTTATTTATCTCTACTAGATAGTGAGTTTCTTGAGGTCAGGGAGTATATCTCATTTATCTTTGTTCTAACAGCTTTATGTTCAGTAAATTCTTATAAGTGACAAATCAAAATTTTAAAGTTACGGATTTATAGCTATACCATGATTAATGAATCTCTTAAGAATTAATACTCTTTTAAAAATGCATTTAGCTGTGTTTAAATTTAAATTCTAAGTCCTGAGAAGCAGTACTGGCATGTGGTGGTGTTTGTACAAAGCCTCACAGCTTTGCAGGATAAAAATACCTCAGTACACAATTTGTCTTTGTTCACTCACAGTTGAAAATCAACAGGGCTAACCTTGGGTAAAACTGTGAAGTGGGGAAAGTTTATCTTTATTATCCAGGCATCTCCTTTTATCACTCCTTTCCCCCTTAGTACTGTCTATCTTTAGGCACCCACTTTTTATCATATTCTGATCTTTTCTGTTCTCTCAGTTCTGAATCATTTTAAGAATGAATAGGCATCAGTCAAGCTGGGTATTTGATTTTAAACCTTTTATTACTACATGTGAATAATAGCCAGTAGATTACCTGTTCAAGGTATTTGAGTAGGCACATTTTTTTTTTAAATGGGAAAGGAAGAAAAGTTGTTGAAATTACACCGTGTATAGGTTGGCCCTAAACACAAAATTTGAGTAGTCCTTTTAGTTTGTGGTGGGACTTGTCACCAGGACAACCATCTCTGCTTGCTGGCCGAGTGGGTAGATCTGGCCTGCCTACATTTGTTGAAGATCTGTTCCAAGGATTTAAAACTTGCTTCTGAATGTGACCCACGGAAGTGGCCAAATTCCCTTAGCCAGGATTAGGACCATCACTAGTCCATATAGTGTCTTTGTACAAACTTGTAAAAGGTGACCGTTCCTTAAGTGTTTTTATTTTTGTCTGTCAAGGAATCATGGCGATTTACATATTTTGTTGAACAAGACATTATTACCATCTGCCAGAGAACTGTCACAAGAATTATACAGATCTTTGCCATCTCTTTGTGCTCTGTCAGTGTGACACTATGGTGCACTGCAAAATGGGACCAGCCTGGGAATGAACTGCATTCCCTTGTTTGCTGCAGGCCTAGTTGTCCTTTTTTCTTACGAGTTGGCTTAAAATCTAAGTTGCTTGTCTGGTCCTTGTAGGCACTGAAATTTTCAACCCTTGGTCTGTGGTTTCCTGAAGCACTTGAAGAATAAGAAAAGATATCACATGTTTCTTTATTAGGGAACCAGGGTCCCATTTACCATTTAGTACATTGAATCAGCAGGAATGATGATAAGTCTAACTTACTACTAGGAGGGACTAATTTAGACTTTGGGATGACCAGGCTTCAAATATTCTTAATAGTTTGTAAAGTACAAGAAGACCTTACTTATAAACATCTTATAGACTATCCTTCTTGCTTGAGACTCTAATGAAGCTGCCATGGGATGTATTGTAAAGAAAACTTGAGTTTTGGGGCGCCTGGGTGGCTCAGTCGTGAAGCGTCTGCCTTCGGCTCAGGTCATGATCCCAGGATCCTGGTATCGAGCCCCGCCTTGGGCTCCCTGCTCAGCGGGAAGTCTGTTTCTCCCTCTCCCACTCCCCCTGCTTGTGTTCCCTCTCTCGCTGTATTTCTGTCAAATAAATAAATAAAAATCTTTAAAATAAAAAAGAAAAAGAAAACTTGAGTTTTAAGAAAGAATTCTAGATATAAGTAGAGAAAGAGAAGACCGTGTTTAAAAATTTTTTTAAAAGACTGCCTGGGGGGAAGGGGACATGTCTGGGTGGCTCAGTTGGTTAAGCGCCCAACTCTTGATTTTGGCTCAGGTCACGATCTTGGGGTCATGAGATCTAGCCCCACAGTGGGCTCTGCGCTGGGCATGGAGCCTCCTTGGGAGTCTCTGTGTCTCTCCTTCTGCCCCTCCCCTATTCGTGCACTTTTTTTTCTTTTCTTTTCTTTTCTTTTGTCTCTCTTCTCTCCCTCACTCTCTCAAAAAAAATTTTTTTTTAAAGTCTGCGTTGGGGAACTGATTTTCAGGCAGGACAGCTCAGCCTGCATGGTAGGCTGCCCACTCTTTTTTTCTTTTTTTTAAAGATTTTATTTATTTATTTTAGAGTGAGAAAGAGCATGAGAGGGAGACGGTCAGAGGGTGAAGCAGACTCCCCATTGAGCAGTGAGCCCGATGAGGGACTCAGTCCCAGGACTCCAGGATCATGACCTGAGCCGGAGGCAGTCACTTAACCAACAGAGCCACACAGGCGCCCTAGGCCGCCCACTCTTAAATGGCTTCACATTCTATTAGATGTTCAATTTAATTCTTTTTTTTTTTTAATCTTCTTTCCATTTTCACAAATGAAAAAACTGAGTTATAGTTAAGTGATTTGCCCAGGCTCACAATTTGTGAATGGCAAAGCTGAAATTTGAACCCAGATTCAGTCGATTCCAGTGCATTAGATGACCGGGTACCTCTCTGGCCTTGATATTTTCAAGAGATTGCCTGGCTTATCAGTAGGAAAGGGAAGGGAGTTTGTTCTCTTTCTCTCTCTCTTGTATAGGATGATCCTTGTCCTAATGCCCTGCAACTTAAACTGATATTATTAGTACCATGGTTCTGTTACATTATAAAATAAATAGGGTAACATTTTTAGGATTTATATAAGATATGTAACTGCTTTGTTGTTTCATTTTAGAATTTTTATCAAACTTCAGATCCTAAAACTTAAAGATGAACTTTGATAGCATAATTTAATTTCAAAGCTCCATATTATCTGCAGGAGAGAGGTAGAATATTCAATGATTTTACATGTCTGTGGAGTTTATTATTTTACTTTTGGGAAGTTTATGTAAAATCTGTAATACTTTGGGTAGTTTTGATGTACTAATAATTGTGCTGTTTTGAAGATGTAATTCTCTATAATATGTCCTAATATGACAGTGGTCACATACTGTGTACTGATTTTTTTTTTTTTAGGCCTTTGAAGGCCTCAGAATATCTAAAACCTCTTTCTTATAATGTTTTATATATTTGAGGAAAACTGGAAGGATGGAATTAATAATAATGATAATGTTCAGGCAAAAACTTTTCAGACTGAAAAATAGTAGGTATGTAGGGAAAACAGGAGAGGAAGGTGTGGGCTTAATAAGCTTATATAAAACAAAACATGCCAGTGAATGGTATTTCCACTAAACTGCAGCTCTCTGAGGACAAGACTTTTTGTCTACTTTATTGGCTGGCGTATCTCTAATAACTGGAAGAGTACCTGGCACCTAGTAGGTGCACAATAAATATTTGTTGAATGAAGAAGGAATGAAAGGTAAGAGACTTAGGTTTTATGCCTTTTGTCGTGCAGGTTTTATGCCTTTTGTCGTGCAGGCTGCCCAGGACTTTGATCACAATGAGTCATTTCTATTTAAGCTGTTACATGCCAAGTTGATTTATCTACTTCTGTTACTTCCCCATATTTCATAATTTCAAGGTGTTATTTGTTACTCATTTGTTCAACAGATCTATATTAGGCATCTGATACATCTATTATACTAAGCAGTGTAGCATTAAAAGAAAACCAGAGCTTATCTGTTTTGGGAATTGGATCATAGATGGGTATTAAATAATAATTTAGGATAGTATATTATTGTATACAATATGAGAGGTTGTCACAGGCGGTAAATACCAAGATTTGGAAAATGCTGATTTGGTGAAGTCAGGGAAAAGAGTCATAGGCTTTGAATAGATAAAGAGCAGGAGGGAGAGATTCTAGGAGGAATGGGTACATCACAGCCTGGGATAAGTTAATAGGAGTGTTTTAGGAAACGTAGTCAATCAGCCTGGTAGGCTGAATAGACAAGAGGGCTGATTGTAGGATGTTGCAGTGTTAGACTGAACAGGTGGATGATCCAATGAGTCACAGATTGAGCATCTTTCACTCTGATGGAGATTCATAGGTGTCCTTCAGGGTTCTGTCTTTAGCACATTCTCTTCCGTTGGTTACTGTGATCCTCTTTAATTTTCCTCTGGACTTAGTAGTCTTTGTAGCTTCTGCTTAGCTCTTGAACTCTAGCCCTCCTCCGTTGTATTGCTAAGTGATCCCACCCTTTAAAAAATACATATACAGATACACAACAACTCTGGAATTTGTATCTCCAGCTCAGACCTCTCTTTGGACCTTCATACCCATATATTTACGACAGTTCACTTGAAAGCTGCCCTTGGATTTTTCACAGGCCTCTTAACATCGCTGAAATTGAATTCTTGGTTGTTACCCACCTTCCCACCCCTAAGGCAATTCTTTCTCCAGTCTTCCCCATTTCCACTCAGTTACTCAGGTGTAAAAACAACCTAGGAATTATCCATGATTCCACTTTTCGTGATGGGGCACATCCAGTCCATCTTCCAGTTCTGTCAGCTGTCCCAACACTACACATGCTGACTGACTTATCACTGCCGCTACTACACAAGTCTAAGCTGCCTTCTTCACTCACCTACATTTAGGACCAACTACATAGTTTGTAGGGCCTGTTGCAAAACGACATTCCACAGTCCCTTATTAATAGATTAAGAATCTCAAAACAGTGACAGCATTGCATCAGATCAAGTGTAAGACCCCTCAGGGTGTGGGCCCAGTGCCCTGTAGACTGCTCCTGCCCCTGCCGCTGGCTCTGCTACTGCATTCACTCCTAACTAGTCGCTCCTGGCGTCCCCCTATGGGCCATTCTTCACATAGCAGTCATCAGCATAGATGAGATCATACCCCTTCCCTACTGAGAATTTACAAGATCTGAACTGCGGGTGCTCTGACCCCGAGGCTTCTTCATCCTCTTCTCCCACCACACTCCTGTTCTCGTTCACTAGACAGCAGCCAAAATGGCCCCTTTTTGGGCCCTCAGAACCAGAACAGCCCCATCTCCAGGCTCCTCTTTCAGTCTAAGCACAAGCCTTTCACCAGATCTTAGCCTCCTTTCCATGAGGCAGTTCTCAGGTCATATGTCACCTCCTCAGACAGGCCTCTCCTGACCACTCCTAGGTGAAATAGTGTGGCCGTATCCCCACCCACCCCCACTGCCTAGTACTTGGCATGCCGTGACTCAGTTTTATTGTATTTTTAGCATTTATTACTGTGTGGCACTATCTTTATTAATCATTAATTATTACTTATTGACTGTATTCCTGTCACCTAGCATGATGCCTGCCGTTTGATAATGATGAATAAATAATTGTTTCATGAATAAATGTTTTTCATAATCCTTTTAGCCTCTTATATTTTGGAGATTTATCTGAAGAGTGACAGGGGTTTATTTTTCCTTTGTTAGATTCTAGTAATCTTTTATTTGTTGAATTCTTATAAAATTGAATTACTTATATTTAATTTACCAATATTCCAAGGTTAATTTTAAAATATCAAAATTAATTTCTCTTTAAAATGGCATACTTCTGGAATGACACATATTTACATGTATTGTAGCTTGGACAATAAATTAAAGAAGCTATTGCCCACTGAAACTGAAGTTAATACTAAAGAGTAAGCAGAGTTCCTCTCCCCCGCAATCAGTATTTTACACCATAATACCAAAGGTTTCACAGCCCAGAGCTTCACAAATGTCTGTAAATCCATTCATTCAGTAACCACTGAGCACCTATCATGTACCACACACTCAAACAAAAAGTGCGTAAGACATTTTTCCTGCCCTTGAGTTGCTCTCTGTAGATAATTTGTTCTTCGATATGTAGCATTCGGTGTAGTTTTAAAAAGAAAAAATTAGTCTGCTTCATGAACTATACTTGATCTTCTAGCTTTTAAAACTTTAACGCATAACCAAAATAATTCACTTGTTATAGGAGAAACACTCATACACATAAATTTTTTTGAGGCTAACATGAACATGAAATACTGTAAAATTTAATTTACAAATCTGTTGTTTACCAGTACTCTCTGGTACACACAACAGTTTTGGAGAGGGTGGGTGTGGTGACGGCCAAATGCTCTTGTTCACAGAATTTGCAATACTTACCACATAATTACGTTGAGTGCCATATGGCATTTTATTGTGGCTCATTAAATTACAAGGAGTTTATACTTCTATTTGTGTTCTCTTTAGTGCCGTTCAGTAGCACTGTTTTTTGTACTGTATACTTTAGATACCCCTTTTTCATAAAAAAAATTATCTTTCAAGGTGAACATAATTTATAAAATAGAGCACCATGACTTTTCTAGAAATAGTCCCCACGTGGATTCTAAATGGTGACTAAATGACAGTGTATGTGCTATATAGTCCCCTGAATATAGAAAATAAGAATATTGCTAATCATACCAACAAAGGGGTAACTGAAATTATTTTTTTCAAGAACATATTGTTTTGAAAATTGTCTTTTGTTAGTTTGGTCTTTTTCCTTCCTGGAATGCTAGAGGAATGAGTTGCTTACTAATAGTTGAGTTTTCCAAATAGCTACTACTCCATTCTTTTTAAAGTTTGTGGCTTTAAACAATTTTTTAAAAAGATTTATTTATTTGAGAGAGAGAGCATGTAGTGGGGAGGGATAGAGGGAGAATCTCAGGCAGACTCTGCACTGAACATGGGGCCTGACGCAAGGCTCAATCTCACGACCTTGAGATCATAACCTGAGATCAAGAGTCGGATGCTTAACCAACTGTGCCACCCAGGGTGCCCCACTTTAAACAGTTTTTGATTAACTTTAATGAATGAAAATCTTTCTGAAGTATGTTACATATTATACCTACATCCATACCTCACATACAAAGTCTATTGGGAATGTAATCTAGCCTTCTCTTTAACTTCGTTTTTCTTTTGAACACCTGTTTTGAGTTCTATAGTAGATGCCTTCAATCCTGTCAAAAAGAGTGGGATTATTTACCCTTTCACAAGATGACCACAAAGTATTATGCTTCGTGAGTTCTTTTGCTTGTTTTATATATATTCTTCACTCCCCTCTTAGCAGCTCTCATTTTTGTCATGTTAATGGTATTACTATCTGTTGCAGCCCCTCTCTCCATTCTGATTTAGTGTTTTTAATTTCCTGTGAGCCAGGAAACCAGTTTTAAAATTCTATTAAAATGAATAATGTGTGCAAAAGTAGACTGAATAGACTGAGTGAAGGTCTAATGGGCTTGACTATGAGTCAAGTGCCCAGAGCTGTCATGCTTGGCCTTGTGACATCTGTTTTGGTTGCTCAGATGTTCTTTTTTGCATCTTTGCTAGTTCTGGTTAGGGCAGACAACACTACTTAATAAATAGAAAATATGTAGAATATCTCATTTGGGGACCTTTCCTTTGGGTCACTCGGTCTTTGTTAACATGATACACTTGTAGCATCTATCTGAAACTCAGATATATAATCAAGTATTGCTAATTAAATTCCCTGACATCTTTCCAAGTGCTTTGCTATGAAACTGAGTCATGCAACTAAATGAACTTTATTAAGCTGTTAATTGCCAAAGCTTGTTTCTCTGCTCTTTATTCAAATTTCTGTCACGGGTGAAGTGTACAGTTTAAAAATCAGTTGAGTGTTGACAACATAGCAAGATATTCTGCAGTCAGTCCCAACGTACATTCATTAAACCTTCATATATTCTGTCATACCTTCTTTGTCAGGCATCGTGCTAGGTACTATGCCTACGATGAATAAGACAGGGTTTCTGTGGTTATGACTTTAAATAGTACCCGGTCTTTCTTAAACTTTAACATGTGTATACAGATCACCTGAGAACTTCATTAAAAATGTTGGGCCAAGGCCCCAGAGTTTTTGACTCAATAGGTCTTGAGTTGGGACTAGAAATAAGCCCTGTTAACGTGCAACCTGATGATTCTGAGGTAATGGTCTGCCGAGCACGTTTTGAGAAATTCTGGTCTCGCAGATGAGGAATTCCTAACAGGGAGTACAGTTTTCAAATAACGTATGGACACAAACTATATAATGCTGTATTTAACCTGATTGCTATTTCATCTGTAAACTATCTCAAAAGTATTTTTTTAATCATTGGCTTATGTTTCTACTTACTACCTTTATGTTGAGATGAAATGATTGGAAACTATGATTAAATCTAAGCATGGTAATTTATCTCTTAAATAACCCACCAACAAATTAATCTTTTCCATAAGAATAACATTGCCCTATGGCAAGCTGTCTCCCAAAGACCGCAGATATTTGACAGCTACAGCAAAGGCAAAACATTTCCTTCCAACAACTTCTTTAAAAATGAAATGTCATAGAATACACAAGAAATCCTTATCAGTGTGCCTCGGGGAAGAAATATCTAGATGTCTCGGGGAGACTTAGTTTTAATCCTGTATGCTTTTGTACCTTACACATTTTATACCATGTGACTGCATTACCTAATCCAAAATAAATTTGAGAGTGTATGTCATGGTGTTACCATAGGTCTAAAAGTATACTGTTGGTTACTATTCACTATAGATGTCTCTTAAGCCTACCTTTCTTTTTGATACCTTCCCTATCAGCATATCCTAGAGGATGGAGTCTTTCCTCTGCCGAGCTCTTTATTTGAATAACTCCCTTCTTCAGAGGTTTGTGCTACCACCTTATCATAAACTTCATTCTTACACATCCTAGAGTCTGTTTCTACTTCATTGTTCTAGTTTTATATCAGAAAGGTACCATTTTAATTACTGTGGCTTAATAGTGTGTGTTAATGCCTAGAATATTATGAACTGCGCTATTATTCCTTTAAAATTTTTTCTTGATTTGGGATGCCTGGGTGACTCAGTCGGTTAAGCATCTGCCTTTAGTTCAGTTCATGATCTTGGGGTCCTGGGATCGAGTCCCCCATGGGGCTCCTTGCTCAGCAGGGAGCCTGCTTCTTCCTCTCCATGTTTGTTCTCTCTCATTGTCTCTCCTTCTCTCTCTCTCAATAAATAAATAAAATCTTGAAAAAAATTTTTTTTTCTTAATTCTTCTTACCCATTTGTTCTTTCATGTCAGTTTCCAGTAAATCTTTTTTTATTTTAAACCTGTTATTTGGGAAGAACCAGCTTCTTAGCATAGTTAAGCTTCCCGTTCCAAAACACAGTTGTCTTCTTCCATTTATTCAAGTCTTCTTTTATATATTTCGATAATAATTTGTAGTTTTCTTCTTAGACGGTTGAACATTTTTGGCAAGGGTTGCCCTGTGTATTTATATTTTCGTTGCTACGGTAAATGCTTTTTCTCAAGAAAATGTAGTTGGACTATAGGAAGGCTACTCTTGTATATTTGCATTGTTTCTAGTCTGTCGTTTTCTTTTTTTTTTTAAAGTACATAATTATATTGTTTGCACATGTATCCAGATATATAAAAAGTACTCAATTAGCATATGAAATTTAGAAAAGTATTATATAAATGTACATATATATATAGTTGTTATTCTGTTAAAAATGTGAAATAAAACTTATGTGTCCTTAAGTTCCTGAGCTTATTGATCAGAGACACACAATAACTTTAAAAAAAAATACTCAATTTGGGTTTATTAAAACTCTTCCATGGAAAAAACAAAGTTGAGCGTTGAGGAACCTAGGTTGTAAGTCTGGGCAGTTTTTCTAAAACAAGTGTCACATGGTTGCACAGGCATATGTAAACCTTATCAAATTGTGCACGATAGAGATCAGCTTCCTTTAAATTGGTTATACCTCAGTAAAACTGTTTTAAAATATCACAAAACTTTTACTTGAGTTAGGTTTCCTCTCTGATAGTCTTGCCTTTTTTTGCTTTCATTGAAGATTTCTATTAATAGTTTTTGCTAGTGGGCTTTAAAAGGAGTGTAGATCAGTAGTTAACATAGTACCTGACAGGTAATAGACACTCTGAATGTCTTCGATGGACTGTAATTGAGTAACATATTAAATTGTTTTCCTTCTTGAACACGACACTTGCAGCACTGGCTTTAGGTGGCTGTGGGAGTACTGTAGTCCAGTGAGAGCTGCTGGAGAGAGAGATGAGGGAAATAGAGCAACCATGTAGGGAGTAAGGGGCTGCTTTGCTTGGGAGGTGATGGCCCAGGGAGGAATTTGCCAGGCACACTGGGAATGAAGGGTAGAAAAGAAGGTGGCACATTCCAGGAATGGTGAGGAATCCTTAGAAGTTCAAGAAGCTCTGTGTTCTGGTATTTGTCTTGCCCACTCCACCAGCTTGTAGCTTTTTCATGTTGCTTTCTTTCACAGAACGTGGTTCTGGGTCTGGCTTGTATTAGGTCTGCAGAACCCTCTGGAATTCAGCATCATAGGTACACTTACCATACGCACATACCATTCTGCCCTTCCACTCACTGGTACCTGGTACTGTGTAGCTTCTCTTCATCCCTTGTTTTATTGTTCTCCCTGACACCAGTCTCTCCTTACCCTGGTTCATTCTCCTTTTTGTGGTCAGAGTTAGTTTTCCTTTTAAAGTGAGCCCTTTCCCATGGTTCCCCAGTTTTGACAGCTGACTCCTAATAGCTTAGTTTGGCATAAGCTGTAGCCTGACCTAACCATCTTTTTACCACTTATTTTTCACCTCTTCTTCTTCCCTCCTCTCCCTCATTATCCCCCTTCCGCCTTCCCTCCTCTTCTCCCTCCCCCACTTCCTCCCTCCCACATCCTCTCCATTCTTGGAATTTGCCACCTTCTTTTCTGCCCCTCAGACTGCCCCACTTTTTACAACAAACTCTAGCTAGACCTTCACCTCCCCAGAAAAGCCTTTCCCTACTCCTCCAGGCAATTGCCCTATCTTCCCCATGTGCTTTATTCTAGCTTTTACTGTACACTGTTATTTACCTCTCTGTATGTTTGTCTTCTCCGTTAATTAAGAGCAGGCGCTTGTAGGCTACAGAGTGACTTGCCTCTGACGGTCAGTTGAGAGATGATAGGGATGTGATATCACTTTGAAATAGAGGCTTTTGTTGGGGTTGGAAGGTGGCTGGTGAGAAGATAGTGTAAACATACATATTTAGCAGAAGTTGGAGATACTGTTTATTAATCCAGTGTGAGGAAGAATGAAGGAGGGGTGAGAGAGATTTATGTGTTAACATCAGAATGTTGAAGGTGAGAAGATGTTCGAGAGCAATTGGTGGAAAGGAACCTGGTCAAAAGGGCAAACATAGTGATGTATGGAATTTTTTTGGTCATCTCTTATTTTAGGAAAAGAACACCTAATTAGATAGGATTCTGAACTATACAAAGATAGGTGTGTGGGATACAGGCTACCCCTCCCCAAACAGACAGCTTTCAATTTGACAAGCAAGATAGATACATAAATGGGAGTAAAAAGTTTAATAATGGCAATGTGTGTGTGGTTGGGTACCTTGAGTATGGTAGGTAGAGGTAATTCCAGTAAGAATTTGTATGTCTTAACCAATGCTGATTGGTTAAGAGCAAGCCATTCAGGTAGGAAGTAAGAGAAGAGTCTGTTGTGGAATAGTGTGTTAGAAGATCCTAACAGGAATTTGGGAGGATAAATTGAGGTGCTTAGTAAGTAACACTAATGTTACTTAACACTAACGTACATACATACGTACCTAAACACTCTGATGTTTATGCTGATCAAAACAAGGACAAAAACAAGGATAGCATTTAATATTTAATAGAAGTCGGACAGTTTTGTATATTGCTAGTCTTTTTTCTTATAATGGTAGTTTTGCCAAAAAAAAAAACACAAAAAACAAAAAACAACTAACTGGAGCCAGTATTGCCAGGGTCCTTGTGCATCTTGAACTGCTGTAATTGTTCCATAACAATATGCTGTACACAACTAGCTACGTGTCTTGTAATTATAATACTTTACTTTGAACTAGGACTTTATTGTTGTGGCAGTGTGTCATCAAAATAACTGGCATCATTTATATAACAATTATGTAACATAACAATAACATAACTGACATTTTATAACAATATTAACATAATATTTATATAATTAATAACATTTAAGTAGATACTAAAACTTAAGCATAACTTTGGTTAGTTCCTATATGGTTTGTGTCAGTTACAAGTTCTTAGTGGCAGTGTAAATGTATGAGGAAAAGATAGCATTTGGGGTTTTTTTAGTTTCTAGCCTTTGATTTTATGAGGTTGGAGGAAGAGTATATGGAGTGTTAGATAAATTTAACTTCTTTGAGAGAAGTCTAATTCTAGCATTGATCTTTTGTCACTTTACCACAGAAGTTTATATCTAGCTTTCATTATCATTCTTGAATGTAAAGTTTGAATTCTTCAAAGTTGAAACATGTGCAGAATTCTTCTTTCAACCCCTCTATTCATCCTCTTGATGGAGAGAAAATGAGACCATATGGCTTGAAACCCCATTCACAGTGGAGAGTCTGAAGCAGTGGATCGATAGGGAGTCCTTCCTTCTCCCTTTGCTGTCCTAAAGGACAGTCTAAATGACTTACAGTCTCTGATATCAATATCAGTATCACAGCAGCTGGTCCAAAATGGAGCATTCTCCCTTGAGCCTTACCACTCCTGTAATCTTTCCCCCCCCGGCTTGATTTGGTTTTAATTAGCACCAGAATCTCTCTTCTTAATTTTTTGAAGGTTGCTAAAATAGCATATTGAAATACACCTTATCTTTTTTAAAAATTGTTTATTGTTATGTTAATCACCGTACATTACATCATTAGTTCTTGATATAGTGTTCCATGATTCATTGTTTGTGCATAACACCCAGGGCTCCACGCAGAACGTGCCCTCCTTAATACCCATCACCAGGCTAACCCATCTCCCCAACCCTCCTCCCCTCCAGAACCCTCAGCCCGTTTTTCAGAGTCCATCGTCTCTCATGGTTCCTCTCCCCCTCCGACTTACTCCCCTTCATTCTTCCCCTCCTGCTACCTTCATCTTTTTCTTTTTTCTTAACATATCTTGCATTATTTGTTTCAGAAGTACAGATCTGTGATTCAACAGTCTTGCACAATTCACAGCGCTCACCATAGCACATACCCTACCCAATGTCTGTCACCCAGCCACGCCATCCCTCCCACCCCCCACCACTCAGCAACACTCAGTTTGTTTCCTGAGATTAAGAATTCCTCATATCAGTGAGGTCATATGATACATGTCTTTCTCTGATTGACTTATTTCACTCGGCATAACACCCTCCAGTTCCATCCACGTCGTTGCAAATGGCAAGATCTCATTCCTTTTGATGGCTGCATAATATTCCATTGTGTAGCTATACCACCTCTTCTTTATCCATTCATCTGTTGATGGACATCTTGGCTCTTTCCACAGTTTGGCTATTGTGGACATTGCTGCTATAAACATTGGGGTGCACAGATCCCTACATGTGTATCTTTGTGGTAAATATCCAGTAGTGCAATTGCTGGATCGTATGGTAGCTCTAATTTCAACTTTTTGAGGAACCTCCATACTGTTTTCCAGAGTGGTTGCACCAGCTTGCATTCCCACCAACAGTGTAGGAGGGTTCCCCTTTCTCCACATCCCCGCCAACATCTGTCGTTTCCTGACTTGTTAATTTTAGCCATTCTGACGGGTGTGAGGTGGTATCTCATTGAGGTTTTGATTTGGATTTCCCTGATGCCGAGCGATGTTGAGCACTTTTTCATGTGTCTGTTGGCCATTTGGATGTCTTCTTTGGAAAAATGTCTGTTCATGTCTTCTGCCCATTTCTTGATCGGATGATTTGTTCTTTGGGTGTTGAGTTTGATAAGTTCTTTATAGATTTTGGATACTAGCCCTTTATCTGATAAGTCATTTGCAAATATTTTCTCCCATTCTGTCGGTTGTCTTTTGGTTTTGTGGACTGTTTCTTTTGCTGTGCAAAAGCTTTTTATCTTGATGAAATCCCAATAGTTCATTTTTGCCCTTGCTTCCCTTGCCTTTGGCGATGTTTCTAGGAAGAAGTTGCTGTGGCTGAGGTCGAAGAGGTTGCTGCCTGTGTTCTCCTTTAGGATTTTGATGGACTCCTGTCTCACGTTTAGGTCTTTCAAGCATTTGGAGTCTATTTTTGTGTGTGGTGTAAGGAAATGGTCCAGTTTCAGTCTTCTGCATGTGGCTGTCCAATTTTCCCAGCACCATTTGTTGAAGAGACTGTCTTTTTTCCATTGGACGTTCTTTCCTGCTTTGTCAAAGATGAGTTGACCATAGAGTTGAGGGTCCATTTCTGGGCTCTCGATTCTGTTCCATTGATCTATGTGTCTGTTTTTGTGCCAGTACCATACTGTCTTGATGATGACAGCTTTGTAATAGAGCTGGAAGTCCGGAATTGTGATGCCACCAGCTTTGCTTTTCTTTTTCAATATTCCTCTGGCTATTCGGGGTTTCTTCTGGTTCCATACAAATTTTAGGATTATTTGTTCCATTTCTTTGAAAAAGGTGGATGGTATTTTGATGGGGATTGCATTGAATGTGTAGATTGCTCTAGGTAGCATTGACATCTTCACAATGTTGGTTCTCCCAATCCATGAGCATGGAACGTTTTTCCATTTCTTTGTGTCTTCTTCAATTTCTTTCATGAGTATTTTATAGTTTTCTGAGTACAGATCCTTTGCCTCTTTGGTTAAATTTATTCCTAGGTATCTTATGGTTTTGGGTGCAGTTGTAAATGGGATCGACTCCTTGATTTGTGTCTCTTCTGTCTTGTTGGTGTATAGGAATGCCACTGATTTCTGTGCATTGATTTTATATCCTGCTACTTGACTGAATTCCTGTATGAGTTCTAGCAGTTTTGGGGTGGAGTCTTTTGGGTTTTCCACATACAGTATCATATCATCTGCAAAGAGTGAGAGTTTGACTTCCTTTGATTTCTTTTTGTTGTCTGATTGCTGTGGCTAGGACTTCTAATACTATGTTGAATAGGAGGGGAGAGAGTGGACATCCCTGCCGTGTTCCTGACCTTAGGGGAAAAGCTCTCAGCTTTTCCCCATTGAGAATGATATTTGCTGTAGGTTTTTCATAGATGGCTTTTATGATATTGAGGTATGTACCCTCCATCCCTATACTCTGAACAGTTTTGATCAAGAAAGGATGCTGTACTTTGTCAAATGCTTTTTCTGCATCTATTGAGAGGATCATATGATTCTTGTTCTTTCTTTTGTTAATGTATTGTATCACGTTGATTGATTTGTGGATGTTGGAAATACACCTTATCTTTTAAAAAAGTCTTTTTGAATCTCAGCACACGTTTGTGGCCACACCCTGTTAGATGGGAACATCCATTATTCCAGCATTTATACGTTTCATGGAGTCACTAATGAAGTAGCCATTTGCTATATTTGCTTAGTCACCATAGCAACAGGGTCTTGGTTGGTGTACCTCTGGGTAGCTTCCTACAGTTTGACATGATATGCTGCTAATAATTCTGATTTCTACTCAGAAGCAACTGGAATTTTGCAGAATGGAATTTTTAAATTTGCTGAATAGAAGTTGTTTGATCCCACTGGTATATTCTCTTAGCACCCATCACATAGTCATAGGATCATAGAAATTTTAATTTGGAAGAATGATTCATACTTGCAGTATTTATCACAGTGGCTGGCTAGAGAAACATTGCTTCTGTCACCATAAGCAGCTTATTTAATCCCTAGCCTGCATATTTTTAGGAGTCAAAGAAATTGATCAGAAGGTGAGCAGTTGGGACTGCTTGATAATCTTTGGTGCTTAGCTTTAAACTATTTTAAAGAATTCTGGTTATAAGCCTTCAATTTATAGTATAACAAATATGAAAATTGGAAAGTACTTCTTGTCACAGTCATTTTTCCAATCTTTTATTGTCTAATTTCTGTTAGGTCAGCCTCTTCGAACTACATTACCTCACTCATTTCCCCTTCTATACACTCACTTTAAGTTCCTTTACTCACTACTTAAAATAACAGTTACATAAATTTATTTTCATTTTTAAAATGTGTCTCCTTCAGATTTCATATACTGTGAACATGTACCTTACAGAAAATACATATTCTATAATATACTTTATTTGGAGAAGATAGGATAGCCTGTTCGTGGTAATAGAGTTCGCAGTTTTAAGAATCGGATCTAATCTTACAAGATATAAAGATTGTTGCTGTACCATCTGTTATTAAATATGTAAAGGCTCATTTAAACCACCAGGTTCATTTCACATCTAAATTGCTTTTATCAAACATACTCCATACTTTAACCCCTACCTTGTGTATGAATTAAACCCACAGACGCCTACTTCCCTTTAGTCATCTATATTCTCATTTTGATCTGTATAAAAATACAGCAAGCTCAAATCCTATTAATTTATTTCTTGGCTCTAAATATTGAACTGGGAGAAACATAATGTGGGTGTGTTTTTAGAATGTGTTCATCCAAATATATATGTATAGATACATACATACATACGTACCTATTTTTTCATCTGTTCCACAGTTGTTGAATGGATAGTGCTGAGAGACCAAAGTCATAGGGTCCGTTGCCATTTGAGTGTATTACCTTGGACTGTTCCATGGACACAGCTAGCTTTCAGCTAGCAATACTAGAGGGAACTGGGGGAAAGAGCTTGGTATCAAACCATTACCACAGCTGGAAAAAATAACATAGGAGTTTATGCTTTCTTACTGGTACTCATCCTCATCATAATCTTACTGGTGTTTGGCCTCATCAAAGATGTCTACCAAAGTGATGTTTACAAAGATAAATGACCCAGATTATCATATCAAAAGCTTAGCAAAATGAAGTGAATTTTGTTCATCACTTTCAAATATGCATCATGGCCAAGTAGCGTATCTAATAATTTGTACCATCCATGTGTGTTGATGCGGAAAACATTTTGATACATTTGTTTTGGGCCCTAATAGTAGTCATTCTGTGACTAACCAGCGCTCCATGAAGAATAGTCAGATATCCCTAACATCTTGTAGGAATTACAGGCTATAAAATCAATGACTAAAAGATGAAGCTGCTTTCAAGTAGAGCTAACAGTGCAAATAAAATAACACACAGTCTAAATCCGTAAAGCATCAGGACTATTTTCACCCTCATGTTGTTTAGAAACCCTTTCCCTATATGCCAAGTTTGTTGTCTTTGTACTTTGTACTACCAGCTGTTAAAAATCCTCAGTTTGAATTGAACCAGATAGTATTTTATATATTTAGAAAACCCAGATTAAAACATTTCTATAATGCCTTCTTCCCTCTACTAATAGCAAGAAAAAGAATTTATATTATATTCAAAATGATATATTCAGTTCTTAATAAATCTATCCATAGGCTTTATGTAAAAGAAAATTTGCTTGATGGCCAGGTAACTTTATGTCAGTGTTGTATAATACCCCACCAAACAATAGCAAATCAGAAACCTACTTATCAGTCAATGGATAAACAGTTTTGGGAGCTTCCAAAAAATTCGGGAGCTTCCAAAAAAGTAGTTGGAGTTGAATGCCTATTGAGAGGGCTGGCAACATGAACAGATAAAATTATGAAAATAGAAAATCTTAGTGTAATAATTACCCTCAGCACTTTCTCAAAATGGTGAACATATAAGCATTAGTGTTTCTGTTGTGAAACTGAGTTAATGTTATTACATTAATGGTAATTTCTAGCAATTTCTCTTCTAGTTTTGAAAGAATTTTATTCACAGAGGTAAAACCTGTGTGAGGCTTGAAGCTCTTAAAATCAAATTGCAGCCTTAAATTAAAGAATACATCTCAATCTTTAATGGAAAGAAAAAGCTTTTACATCCTATTGATTAAATATTTTTAAGTATTTTCGGGGCGCCTGGGTGGCTTAGTCATTAAGTGTCTGCCTTTAGCTCAGGTCGTGATCCCGGGGTCCTGGGATCGTGCCCCGCATCAGGCTCCCTGCTCAACAGGAAGCCTGCTTCTCCCTCTGCCTCTCCTTCTGCTTGTGTTCCCTCTCTCGCTGTCAAATAAATAAATAAATAAAATCTTTAAAAAATATATATTTTTAAGTGTTTTCAATCAAGATATGTATGATGTGATTCGAGAATATTGAAGGGCTTGGCAGTCCCAGTATATCACATTAAACTGCCACAGTGACTGCTTGGCCTGCAGTTCTCTCATCCAGTCAGTCCTCTGAGTCATACGTCATTGTGGGAGTCCATAGACTCTTGTACGTGGGGAATCCACAAGGAAGCAGAAGGCTGGAGCCTGTTACTTAGCTGGGTGGGAGAGTTTAAGCAGCACGAGCCTCTAGAATTAGTACTTAGGCAAAACTCAGTTTCTATTTATGAAAGTAATCTGGGAGAAGAAATGGATAGTGAAACCTGAGTTGCTTGAGTAAAATGGTGATGTCAAGAAGATTTCTAAGAGCTAAGTTAACCCACCGCATAGACAAAAGTTTATGAGGGTCAGTGTAGTTAAGTGTTGGGCAAAGAATCCTTTAGGATACAAAAATCTAAAGTAATCCTTAGAGATTACGGGGTGGAAAGGGGCCTAAGTGTTACTGTTTCATGTTCCTGAGGCTAATGCCTATTTGGTCATCAAGGTAAAATAATGTATATGAAATAATCCAGAGCTAGATAAAAAATCTAGAGAAAATCAGCTAAAAAGGTCAAGGAAGTAAAAACAGGGACACTAGCCAAAGTAAAATAGACACTGATGATAAAGGAAGGAGAGGAATAAAATCATTACTCCATGCAGTTGTACCCCTTGTGCAGTTTTTCTAAAGGTGGCCCTGTCCTCTGGGAAGAAAATTAGAAAACCTCCTTGAATCACATTTAATATGATGAGTAAGATGGGGAAAGATAATTTTTGAGACTGTTTAAAAATGGCTATGAGTTATCTGTGTAACTTAAAGAGATGTTCTGCTCAAATGTAGTTTTCTACTTAGGTACATGTTCTAGTCACTGCTGGGTGAAAGTCATATATGAGACATTTATTTGAGTGCCCTGAAGATTAAATCCAAAAATATTTGACTAATAATTCAGTGAATTTTTAAAATCAGATGTATAGTTACCCAAAACTGTAAGCTACCATATTTTTATGTCTTTTGGTGCTGCGGTTAAGTTATAATTAGTTAAAATTAGCACTTCTGTGAGCATTACATGTTTTACCTGATGCCAAATGGCATTTAGGAAGAAATTTTCTTATCCTTGAAAACATCAGAGGAGATCAGAGAAAGTACTTTTAATCTGATGTAGCCAAATATCCCTTATTAGAATAAAGGATAAACACAGATTCCATAAGTCTTGATTTTAAAATCCATTTGGTAAACCAGATAATTATTAAAAGTTGTTTTCAAATAACTCCCATACATTTCTGTTCAGTGTGGCTACTTGAGTAATAATAATTATAATAGCTACAGTGTACTGAATATACACTAAGGGACAGGGTTTTATAAAGATCATCTCCCTTATTTCTGTTCTTACAATCCTCGGTTTTTCCCATGAGGGTACCAAAGTGTTAAAGAGGTTGACTAACTTGTCTGAGGTCATACCTAGTGGTAGGACTGGAACTTAAGACCAGTCTGGTTTCAGACCCTGCCATATCATGCATGGTATGGTACATTCTTTCTAGACTAAACATTGTTCAAGGTCTTGCAGTATGGCATAGATTTGCTTTTAATCTCTGATTTTTTAAATGCAAAATATTGGCATGAATCTGAATACAAAAGATAGTTCTTCGTTGCTCTTTTATATATTGAATTATAAATATTAGTGGTCCTTTTGATAGATAAGCTTTCGCCCACACCCCTGGGAACTATACCAGGTTATTTAGGTTTTTTACTTTGACTGGAATTTGGAGAAGGGAAATAAAATGAAAACTTCTTAAAGAATGAAATTTAAGTATTTTTGTCATTCATCATCCATTGGAGTTTAGGATAATTTCATTTCTAGCATAGGAAGAATAGCTAGCTGGTGATGTATTGAGAAGTAATAAATGGTCCCTGATTAGGTAACCTTTTTTTCCTTTCATGTATTTCTACTTTATGCCTATACTAAAATAGTGACTAGAGTATCTGATTAACAGGAAAAGCATAAGCAGCAAGAAGTTTCTTCCAGTAAATGCCATCCCTTCTTTCTGCCTCCCCCTTCCCTTTCCCCATCACACACACACTTAAATTGGAATCCAAACTTTCCAAGGTGAAAAGAAATTTGCTTTAATGAGATGGTATAAAAAAGCATGCCTGACTTGGATTAAGGAAAAAAAAATATCATGGATAAGTTGCAGATGACCAAAATTGATAATTATTTGAACAAAACCTTCAGGCACTGCATACCTTAAGACATCCTGTTGTTTTCTAGACTCATAAGAACTTGTGTGTGCTGTCTTCCTGGCCCCCTTCCTCGCCCAGTGTGGGTGTCTGCTGTACTTGCATGCAATCAGAGCCCTAGTGACTTAGAAGTAATACCACTGCTTTGGGTAAAGGTATCCACTGAACGAACTTGCCTTCAAGTTCGAGATAATAAGTATTTACATAAGGAAAGAATATAAGAGAAAGGAGAAACTATGTAAGATGATGATGATGTTTTGGCAGGAGGCAAGATATTTATATTTTGGACTGTTGAGTGGGGATTTTGGATTGGTTAGTTAGCAAGGATAGATACTCTCTGAAATGCTGGTGACACACTCTTCCTGGAGAAGTGAAAATTTGTTAATAGATTGGCAGTCTTACAGTGTTTCAGTGAAAAATAGAAATTAGGCAGTAATTAAAAAAACAAGAACAAGACCCTTACAAAATGTCTTCATTACACTAAGTGTCATTTATTTTACCTTACTCAACACATATCCAAAACTTGTCAGTGGCTGTTGTTTCTATAAGAATCTAGGAGAAAACAGAGTCCAAGTGTTAGTCATTCACTTGCTGATTGTAGGCTCCTTCTGAATACCTTGCTAGCTAATGTAATCAACATATTTTGGGACATAGTATATTTTCTCAAATAGCTATAAATATTTTAAATTGGGATAGTATATATATGCTTACCAACTTGAGACATCTGGATTATTTCATTATATTTCAGATGTAATTATGATATAAGTGAAGAGCACTGGACAAGGAATCTTGAATTACCCCCTCTCCCCCTGCTTCTGACAGACTATATGATCATGGGCAAGTCACCATTATGATAGGACTTAATTAGCAATTTGAGTTCTATTCTCATGTAGAAGAATTCAGCTCAGTGTTAAGTCTTTCATCTAGTGGGAGCTCTTAGGTTGAATCATATGAAATTGTTAGTTTTATAAAAAGCCAAAAACTATCTAATTTCTGTATTGTTTAGGAGATATATTTTGATTATTAGTCCGATTACTGGCTGGAATGCACTCCCCAAAGAACAATCTAGGAGAGCCTATTAGCCAGTTCAGGGATTCTCCCTAGGATAGGAACATGGGATTGGAGTTGGAGGGAACTGCTGGTCCTTCAACAAAATTAGTCTTTTGTTGTGTGTGTGGGGGGGGTGGTTTAAAGATTTTATTTATTTATTTGACAGAGAGAGGGAACATAAGCAGGGGGAGTGGGAGAAGGAGAAGCAGGCTTCCCACTGAGCAGGGAGCCCGATGTGGGGCTCGATCCCAGGACCCTGGGGTCATGACCTGAGCCAAAGGCAGACGCTTAACGGCTGAGCCACCCAGGCGCCCCAAGACTAGAGTCTTGGTTATGCAAGTGGTTATTACACCTTCTGTCATGACTTTCCTACTTCTAGTAATAATTCTTAATTCTTTGCTGCTGCTTTGCTTAAAACAAAAAGCAAACAAAACCCCTGGGATCTAGAGGTCAGAGGGCTGCAAACTAGTGACCTGGTATAGCTGGTATATGTTTTTTGGTACTGAGGGGTTAATTTTGTTTGGGGGGTTGGGGTTTGCCTTTTATAAAAATTGAATTACTTGGCAGTGTTTAAATAAATGCTTTCACACCAAAATCTGACTGCATTTTCTTGAGTAATTAGAAGATCTGGTAATACTCTGCCTGTTTTCCTACGGACTAACAGTCAAGTAAGTGCTAAGGACTTATTGCCCACTCAGGATGGAGCATGTGCTTTATTTCCAGTTCACCACAGCCCCCATCTCTTACTGGTACTTCCTACTTTACTTGACAAGTTCCTGTAGATTTTTGGGTTTGTCATTCTCTGATTGAACTTCTGCGATGATAGAAGTGTTCTTTATCTGTTTTGTCCAATATGTTGGCATTAGCCACATGTGCCTATTGGGCACTTAAAATGTGGTTGATGTGCCTGAGGAGCTAAGTTTTAATTTAATTTAAATTAATTTAAATAACTGCATTTTGCGTGTGGCTACTATATTAGGCTGCGCAAGTAGATATGGAGAGTCTGTGTCCTACAGAGTGAAAATTAAACCTTAATATATTTTACATTCTTTTCTCTCAAATGCCAAATCTAGATGTTAGCGTATATTGCTGCAAATCTTATGATTTGATGGCCAGATTGCCATTCTCTGATTGAATGCAGCCTAAAACTTTTCTTCTCTCTTATTTTCTCGTTTACTCATCACAGTTATACTGCATGCCTATTCTAGGCCCTAGGGATATGAGCAAGGTTCCTATTTTCATGAAGCTTACAAATAATTAATAAATATTTGTAAGAGACACTTAAATTACTTAATTTCATATTTGCTATCTTTAATCCTTCCAATTGCCCTGCCAGATAAGGATATAATTCAATTACTAGTCAATTGCAAGATGTAAAATTTCTTCATTGCCACTCACATCCACATTCTAATAATGTGTGCTGCTGTTACAGTTCCTCCAAGAAGCTCTCCTGTCCTAGTCTCAGAACATTGAAACTTCCTGTAAGTGGACTGTGTTAAAACTAATTGTCACCAGACCCTTTCATATTAGTAAATCAGCTCCACGGGCACCTTGTTATTACCACACCTGGACTTTCTCCCAGCCTCTGTCTGCCTGCTTCCAAGCTGGGCTTTCTTCTGAAACTTCTCTTTTGTCACCTGACTTTGGGCCAACCGTACGTGCTCTCGCTCATAGGCAGTTCCCTTGCTCCGCTGCTGTTCCTGCTTCTCCTTGCCTTGAGACCTTTCTTTCTCTCACCCTGCAAAATGTCAGCCTCCTTCTCCCCCCCTGGAGGCACTGTTTACTCTTTCACTGCTTTACTTTTCCCTTTAAAAATGAAATAAAAATCTTAAGAAAATACACATTCTTTTGTGAAACCTATCACTTTTAAGAGTAGCATAAATTGCAATCAAATGCAGCTGTAACACAAATGACTCCTACATTGGCAGTTGCTGGTGGAAACATTTGTTGTTCAGTGTTTTTTTGTATTGTTTAATTCTATAGTTGATAACCAGATTAGTCAAGGCAGTGTTACTTAGGGTTTTCTGCTTAAGCAAATAGCCTGCATGTATAAAATCAGGGATTAATGTGGGATTTCTTAATATGGGTTTTGCCCTTTTCCTTTGTGATCTCATTGTCTAATAGTGGTATCATTTGTTCATTTGCTTAACAAATATTTATTGAATTATTTTTACATGGGATGCACTGTACTTACCAAGGAGGTGAATGGAGGATCTATTGACTAAAATTTGTAGACTTCTCTTCTGCAATCTGCCAATATCTTTAGAGCAAGAGAATTTGACTTTTTCCCATTTTGTTAGATTTTACCAGTGTTCATCCTTTAAAGTATTTTGGAGATGCTTATGCTACTATTCTTTTATTTTTTTACGTGGATTTTGTATTTTTGAAATATCCTAAATAATTTAAAAATCAAATTCCCAGTATAGTACGTAAATCTTAATAAAGTATAATGAAGAAGATCTTTAAGTGATTTTGATAGGAGTGATTATGGACCATGATTGTAGCCTAATGACTCATGACATTAAGTTAATAGGAATCTTTTTTTCAGTGTTGAAAAGGGAAATGTGCCCTTCTGTATGTATGTATGTAATTGGGCTAGGTGTAGGCAGATTGATTAGTGTTAAGGAGAATTACTTATTTTGAACTAAACGCGTAAGTTTTTTTTTAATTTTTATATCAATGAGATTTTAATTTGAGGTTTGATTCGGCTATATGGCCTTTTAGGAGACTGTATAGAAGAGACCGTATGCTGTTAAGGACTTTATAGATTAACTGCTTGAAACGTGAGGTAAAAGGGTGGGGGGAAGATCTGAGTTCCAGTTCCCTTTTTGCTTACTATAAGGAAAAAGTGGGATTGAGATAAGGAAAAAGTGAGATTGAGATAATATAGGTAAAACTTTTAACACAGTTTCCAGCACATAATAAGTGCTCTTTAAATGTCTGTATAAATTTGTTATTGTTTTGTTAGTATTTCAGCTCTTAGGTCACATAGCCTTTGAGCTTTTTCTTTCATGGGAAGAAATAAGAGATAAAATTGGCTCTTTAGATAATAATTCCAGAAAGACTAGTAATTTCTGAGATGGAAGTATAGTCTAAATTGTCCTGAAGTGATGATAGTAATTAGCACTAAGTATTTTTTTTAAAGATTTTATTTATTTGTTTGTCAGAGAAAGAGCACAAGCAGGGGGAGTGGGAGAGGGAGAAACAGGCTCCCCACTGAGCCTGGAGCTGACGTGGGACTCTACCCCAGGACCCTAGGATCATGACCTGAGCTGAAGGCAGACACTTAACCGACTGAGCCACCCAGGCGTCCCATAAGTATTTTTTTTTAATGGTTTATAAAACAAAGGTAAAACACCTTTTTTTTTTTAGGTGTTTTTTAGGTGTTTGGCTGCACCTAAATAATCACAGTATATGATTTTTGTGTTGCAGTTTCTTGAAAATAACACCATATTTAAAATTTTTTCTGAAAAAGTTAAGACCCATTTTTTTTAAATGGTCAGGACAGTGAAACTTTTAGATTGCTCTCAGTCCAGCCTACAACCTCTATATGTACTTTGCTGTTCAGCTTTACAAACCAAATATTTCAAAATTTTATTATTTTGCATGAACCCAGATAAACCTTATTTTGACTTTGAAGGCATGTTGAGGTCAGTGATGTTTAATTAATAATAAGTACATTGTTCAGTGGTGAAATGGAGTTGCAAATTGTTCTGACACTTCATGAGATAATGTTAAATGAATTTATTTGTATTAAGTAAAGATCCCTGCTAACCTATTTTAAACTCTTCAAAGTTTATTAAAGTATTTTAAGATTTAGTTCTTTTGGGGCGCTTGGGTGGCTCAGATGGTTAAGTCTGCCTTCAGCTCAGGTCATGATTCCAGGGTCCTGGGATCGAGCCCCGCTTAAGGCTCTCTGCTCAGCGGGGGCCTGCTTCTTCTCTGCCTCTGCCCCTCCCTCTGCTTGTGCGCTCTCTGTCAAATAAATAAAATCTTAAAAAAAAAAAAAAAAGATTTAGTTCTTTAAAAATGTCATAATTTTCAGCCCCAAGATTAACCTTTTGAGTTTTGAATCATAAGGTATCCTCTTTTAGTTAAAACAAAACTCTTGAAGTTGATGTTTTAAATCCATAATACGAAGGTTACATTTTTATATGAGCTCTTTATTTTTAAAAAGCTAATTCAGTGTTTTCCTTTCTAAATTTATAAAGATGAGCTACTTTGAGGATAAAAATGGCATGACACTATGGATGACAGCATTGGCTTTTAGAGCTGTTGCACTAGAATTGAAAGGAAATGAAAGTATGCCACCTGAACCTGAATCAGGATGCAGTGCCTGCAGATGAATTCAAGTGTAAGAGTATGACAAGAATAAGTTACCACTTATAAAAACGCACTTACCGAAATAAACGGAAACCCCAAGGAATTTTCAAATTGTGAAGTAATAGGAACAATCATTTAATGTGGAAGGAAGGAGCTAGTACATGCCTCCCTCCTTGAATGTCTCATATGATCAATTTATGGAGTGTGATGATTGAAACAGGGAAGATAATTTAGTGGAAGCATAACAGATAGATTACCATTTAGAAGGCCAAATCCCTGAGAACTGATTCCGGTAGGGGATAGGGCTAAGATTAGAACACAAAGAGGTGTTCAGAAACAGGCTTCCACTTGGTTTTTTTTTTTTCCCTCAGGGAGTTGTACATGCTTAGTTCTAACCCTTTGTAAACATTCCTACACCTGTCTTCACTCACTTTTTTCTTTCTTAGTCACCTTGAGATGTCTTTTCAGCTTGGAGGAGTCATTTCCACCTGATCTTTTTGCCCCACCTGTCAAAAGCATGGGCAGTCCTGCTCCAGCTTACCCTGAAGTGGACACACACCAGGGTTAATGTTTACTTCATAGCAGTATGCCTTCGGTTGTCATAATACCAACCCCCTGCTCCTTTTTAGTTCTGCAGTTTATTAGTTACAGATAAGCATTTGTTTAATGTTTGTCTTCCACTAAAGCAAGTCTTTTCTTTATTGCTGCATTCCTAACCTCTGACCCGGTGCCTGGCAGAGATAGGCACCCAGTAAACATTTGTTGGATGATTGCCAGCAAGAGGCTTCTGCTAAAATCTGGTCATGGCACAGCTGCGGTCTGAAGCAGATGTGGGAGAATGGTGGATAAAGCTGGAGAGATAAGCAGGGACTAGATCCCAGAGGGATATGAATTCATGAAGGAGCTTGTGCTTCATCCAAGAACAGTTAAGAGACCACTGAAGGAGTAAAAGTCCAAGTCCATCTTTGGGTGGACATCTCTAAGATGTCCCCAAGACCTCTTGCTAGTACTTTCTTTGTGGTTCACAGAAAGTATATTTGGCTCATGAAAAGCAAAGTAACATGGTCTGTATGATTTATAATTACATATACAGTAAGCTTCTAAAAACATTTCCAGAGTACTTATAATCATTTTATGTGTTGAAATGTTATGGATTTATAAATAATTAGAAGAATCTAAATATGTGGGCACCTGGGTGGCTCAGTTGGTTAAGCGACTGCCTTCGGCTCAGGTCATGATCCTGGAGTCCCGGGATCGAGTCCCGCATCGGACTTCCTGCTCAGCAGGGGGTCTGCTTCTCCGTCTGACCCTCTTCCCTCTCGTGCTTTCTATCTCTCATTCTCTCTCTCTCTCAAATAAATAAATAAAATCTAAAAAAAAAAAAAAAAGAATAAATATGTTTCAACACAGGAATGACTATACTGAATTTGGGGATCACAGTAAAACCAAAACCTGTAGTATTTATAACTTTTACATTTAAAAAAGCGTTTGCTATATATCTAAATTCTTCTGAGTATTTTGGTGTTACATACCTGAAAATAGGCAGGAGCAAATAGATAATTAGCTTCATGCAAGGAATAAAATAATAATGTTATAAAAACAGGTACTTTTTGGGGTGCCTGGGTGACTCAATCAGTTAAGTGTCTGCTTTCAGTTCAGGTCATGATCCCCAGGGTCCTAGGACCGAACTCCCCCTTCAGGCTCCCTGCTGAGCAGGGAGTCTGCTTCTCCCTCTCCCAATGACCTTTCCCCCCTGCTCCTGCCCTCACAGGAGCTTTCTCTCTTTGTCTCAAATGAATAAATTTTAAAAAATTTAAAAAGGTATTTTTTATACTGCAAGTTGGGCTTTTTAAAGGAATTTTAAATGAAAATTATTTTTAGTTCCTGTTCTATTGAACAAGAGAATTTAAAGTAATATGTTTATGGCTTTTCCCTGGAGGTGGTATTTTGAGTTATATTTTAATTTATTTTTTTAAAGATTTTATTTATTTATTTGACAGAGAGAGAGACAGCAAGAGAGGGAACACAAGCAGGGGGGAGTGGGAGAGGGAGAAGCAGGCTTCCCGCCGAGCAGGGAGCCCCATGCGGGGCTCGATCCCAGGACCCTGGCATCATGACCTGAGCCGAAGGCAGACGCTTAACTGACTGAGCCACCCAAGCGCCCCGAGTTATATTTTAATTTAGATGGAGGTCTGCAATAGTTCCATACCAATGCTGTCCAATAGAAGTTTATTTGATGATGGAAATGTTCTGTATCTGTGCTGTCCAATAAAGAAACCATTAGACCTGAGTGTCAGCATCTCTTATCAAGCGAATGGAATTTTAAATTAATAACTTGATTAGGGGGCGCCTGGGTGGCTCAGTTGGTTAAGCGACTGCCTTCGGCTCAGGTCGTGATCCTGGAGTCCCGGGATCGAGTCCCACATCAGGCTTCCTGCTCAGCAGGGAGTCTGCTTCTCCCTCTGACCCTCTTCCCTCTCGTGCTCTCTATCTCTCATTCTCTCTCTCTCAAATAAATAAAAATCTTTAAAAAAAAAACTTGATTAGGTTTATACCATATAATTTAAGATAATTCATTTTTACATGCAGATTTTTTTCCAGAAATTTAAGGCTGATTAGCTTCGTTGGTTTTAGTAATTAAGACTTGACTGTACAGGCTAGGATTACAAACAAGTCATAGAATTATAATGAGATAGTTTATATGTTTAGCTTATGCTATGGTTTCTGCATTATAGTCATATACATTCAGTGTGTTTTTGAAGTATTAAAGTTGGTAGAGCTTTTGAGCTTTTTATATGTTAAGTATTGAGTAAGAAGAATTGTAGGAATAACTCTTCAGGTTTCACTCTGATAAATAAGTTTATTCATAATGCCTTCTGTTTGGGCGCCTGGGTGGCTCAGTTGGTTGGGCGACTGCCTTCGGCTCAGGTCATGGTCCCAGAGTCCTGGGATTGAGTCCCACATCCGGCTCCCCCTTCTCTGTGGGGAGCCTGCTTCTCCCTCTGCCTCTGCCTGCCACTCCCCCTGCTTGTGCTCACTCTGTCTCTCTCTCTCTCTCTCTCTCTGTCAAATAAAAATAAATAAATAATGCCTTCTGTTTTTCAGATTACAAATAGAAGAATCTTCCAAACCTGTAAGGTTATCACAACAACTGGACAAAGTTGTGACAACCAATTATAAACCTGTTGCTAATCATCAGTACAATGTAAGTCTTCATGTCTTTTTTCACTCTGTTATATCTTTATTCTTTTCTGTATCATAGACTCTTAGGTTTTAAAAGGACCTTAGCCACACACCTGCTATTAAGTGCTTGAGTTATCTAGACTAAGTAAGGAATCTGATGATTTACGAAGTGTGGAGAAGAGTTCACTTTGTATCCTAAGTTAAACAATGAGAAGAAGGCAACCACTGTTCAAACTACTCTTGATAAATTTTTCAAAGAAATAACACACTTCATTTTTCGGTGTTTTTAATGTTTTAAATTATGATGTCCTTAATAAATTCTAGTTTTAATATTTTTTTCATTTTTCCATACCTTTATAGCTGGGGATATTTAATGTATTGACAAATTTTATAAGTCTGGAACAATACTAATTTTTCCCAGTGGTTATTACGATTGCTTTGCATAGTTTCAACTTTCACAGGCATTTTTATGGTCTCACATTACCATGCAAAGTGAGGACTGCCTGTATAGGTATTTAACCATTTTTATTGAAGTATATCTTACATATAACTATATATATTATAATATACAATACACACATATATGTTATATATATATTATGTGCCAGGCACTGTTCTGAGTGCTTCATATGATGCATTTAGTCTTCATACCTACCCTATGAAGTAGCTACCACTATTATCCTCATTTTGCAGATGGAGTAACTAATAAGGACACCGAGAGGTTAGCTTACTTAAGGTCACAGAGCCAGTAATTAACCAATCCAGTTGTTGAACCCAGGTAGTCTGGTTTAGGAGTCATGCTCTTAATTAACCACTATGCTGTGTTGCTGCAGGTCATTAGAAATACTAAAAGGGCTAAGGATTTGGGGTCTTGAAATACCTGTAATGTAAGGAAAAATGTGATGATTTTCTGAAAATACAGTGAAACCTGAGTTAAGTAACAATTAACAGTTGATATCTTGTGTCCTACTTTGTTGCTTAATATTCCTCTTGAAACAGTGTTTAGGAAGAAATAATTCCTTTTTAAGACTGGCCTTGAGTATCCAGATTTAGGTGTCACAGATTAGTATTTGTCAGACCACTACTTTACGATATTTGAATTTCTTACGGTTATTTTACATGAGAAGTAGCAAATGCCTACAGAGCCAAGCAGGCATCTTTGGTGAGCAGAGTGCTGAAATTTAAGAAAGTAAAATGGAAGGGACTAAGATGAACTGGAGTGCACATGCCCCTTAAAAATATTCAGATTTTTTAAATTGCTGTGCCATGTGGATTACATAAAGTGAATCAAAGTTCATTTGCATCCAGCCAGGCTTTCATTTTACAGCCTCTGGTAAAGATAAAAGTCTACCTTTTTGGCTTCTTCTTTATCACAGTAAGGACAAGAAAGACCATGCTTTCCATAAACTATAAAGAGATACAGCCTTTCTGGAGAGAAGTTTAGTAATTTGTGTCAAAAGCACTATAAAGAATATATCCTTGACCCAGCAGTCTTGTATCTAAGAATGTATCACAGAAAGACAAGGGCCCAAAGGTAGATACACAGTAGCATTTCTCTCTGTTGTTTAAGACAGGCAAAGATTGGAAACAAATGTCCAAAATTAAGGTTAAATACTTTAACATTATTTTTGGATGATAGGAGCTAGAATGATTTTATCCTAATTTTCTTCTTTATAAAGTCTTTTTGAATTGTTGGAATCATCATAGTGAATATGTATTGTCGAATTGTTACAGTGGGCAGTAAAGCTTTTTTGTTAGAATAAGAAAAGTAAGAAAGCTAGGAAAGAGTGTTAGTGCCGGGCCATGATGAGCTGCTCCCACCATTGATGAGGCAAAAGGAAAATCTGTCGTGGGTCAAGCAAAGCTGGCATTAGCTAGTATTAGAGTCATATTCTTAGTGATCCTCGCACACTATATCCAGTTGGCAGATGTAGAAGATAGACTCCAAATCTCATATTTTTAGGATGTTTTTATATTTTCTTTTTACTACTAAAGCAAGTTTGAATACATTGTATTCTGAACTCTGTGTTAGGATGTAACACTATACCATCCACTTTAAAGATTTTTTAACATTAAGTGGCAGGTTAAGGTTGTCATTGCATCAGTGAGTCACTAATGTAGTTATTAGCAATGAGCCATATAGTAATCTTTGGAAAGATTTTGTTTATAAAAATAAAGATTGACTATAATCTATCATATTGCATTATTTGAATGTTTTGTGAATTTTTTCCACTGTGGGAGTATATCAGAATGAATGGAGGCACCTGCATAGCTTTTGAAAAACATATTCACTATTATAGTGTAATATCAACTATAGAAAGAGTATAAAGCTTTTGTTATTTTTATCAGAAGGAGGCTTTGATTTTTTAAAAGATTGAGAAACATCAACATAATTCAATGAGGATGACTTAGAGGTTACATAATCAAGACGTTCTATAAAAATTTTAAATCTGGGGCACCTGGGTGGCTCAGTCGTTAAATGTTGAAATGATTTCAGTTTTACCAGGTGAAATATATAAAGCCTGGTATTTCATTGCAACAGTTGAGGTTCTTTGAATACAATGTTTAGTATAAACGTAAGGAAAAAAATTTCTACAAAAATTGAAAGAGGGGATGGAAAATAGCATATGTATTTGTAAAACTATATCTCTGCATTTACCCCCAAAACCTTTTCCACTCACCTATGACACATAAATAAATTTACATATACAGTTGACCCTTGAACAGTTCGGGGGTTAGGGTCACTGGCCCCCCAGCTTACACACACACACACACACACACACACACACACACACACACACACACACACACACACACACACACACACACACACACACACACACACAGTCAAATCCATGTTATAACTTTTGACTCCCCAAAAACTTAATTGGAAACCATTCTGGTAATATAAACAGTCGATTAACACATTTTAAATGTTATATGTATTATATACTATATTCTTACAATAAAATAAGCTAGAGAAAATAAAATGTTATTAAAAAATAATTCTATAAGGGAGAGAAAATACATTTATAGTATTGTATTGTGTTTACTGAAAAAAAAAACATGCTCGGCAATAAACTTAAAAAATCCACACAGTGCAAACCTGTGTTGTTCAAGGGTCAACTGTATGTAGAATATATATGTAATCATCTCTTAATATTTGAACTCCCACTTTGTACATGGAGCTCTTCTAAGCATTAAATTCAAATTTATCTCTTTAGTTCACAGACTATCTGGAATGTAATACCTACCATACTTGCCATTCAGAAAGTATTTATTGGACCAAACAGAATATATGATTAGCATTTTATTTTAGAATGCTTCTTCCTTGAAAGCTTGGCCCTGAAAATTCTTGCCTTACCCATAGGATATGACCTGTTAGGTTTCTCTGTAAATGGTTTTCTTCTGCCTTAAATCTTCATTACATTTCTGAAACTACTGGTTCATCTAGGTTAGCATTTACCAAAGTAAGTTTTGAAACACTAATCTTGGGGCACCTCGGTGGCTCAGTCAGTTAAGCATCTGCCTTCAGCTCAGGTCATGATCCTTGGGTCCTGGGATTGAGCCCTGGGTCGGTCGGGTTCCCTGCTCAGTGGGGAATCTGCTTCTCCCTCTGCCTCCCCCTGGTTGTGCTCATGCGCTCTCTCTCTTTCTCAAATAAATAAATAAAATCTTAAAAAAAAAACAAACACCAATCTTATGAGAGTCTTCTTGAAAAAAGGAGTTAAAAGAACTTGTAGATTCTGATTGTGTCCTCTTCAAAATGGACACTTTAATATGTTGAAATTAGGGACCTTGGAATTTGTTTAATCCTATATTTTGCAAACATTTGAACATTAAATTCCCCTTCCCCTATCCTTTGTAGTAGTAAAAGCAAACTTTGGGAAATAATGGGTTGTCAAAGTAGGATTTTCAGGAGGACCCATTGAGTGAGGGGGGAAATATTGGAACTGGTATTTACCTTGTTTTTCATGTAATAAAAGAAGGAAATTAAGCTTTAGAAATATTGTGTGGATTGACCTTAGCACCCTTATGCAGCCCCTGTGCTAGTCAGCCATTTTCAACAGAAGAGTAGAAATTTTGCAGCACTGATGGATTGACATTGGTACTTCCAACACCTCACATTTTCATTAGCTTTTTAGGTTTGGTGCTAAAATCAGAGGTTTATAGATTATAGTACCTATTATTAGCTAAATTCAATCTTAAAAAAAGAACAAATGATTTTAAAGGTTCCTGCAAAGAAACTGTAAAGATAATATATTAATAAAGCAAATACATGTGAACAAGAAAGTGGAAAAACTGACACTTCTATTCTAAAATGACCTCTTTTTCAGTCATTGTGTGAGGTAGAAGCAGTGATGGTGTAATCTGATTTGACAAGTACTCTTGGCCCTTCCAAAAAGGAAATTAGCAATCTCATTTTAAATGTGGCTTGTCATCCCCTATCTTTAGTGATGATTCAGTTAGTGTCTATCATGGAAACAAAAACAACTCTAGATTTTCAAGCAGAAAGGTATTTACCGTAGGGAATTGGTTACACATGTTTATGAATACAAAATGGAAGGGCTGGAGAGGAAGATTGGTTACCAGAAATGAGGAAGCTGCTGCTGCCGGAGGTGTACAGAACGCGCACAAAAAGCAAAAAAAAATCTCCTTTCCTCCTACTTTCATTCTCCCATTGGCAGAACCCCAGCTGGAAACCAGCTAGGAAGGGAGTCTTGGAAATATAGCCCGCAGGTCCCCTGCTGCCACCACCGCCAAGGCCTGGAGGCTTGGCTTATTGAAGATAACTGACATAGTGACCCTTAACCTTTTGTGTGTGTTGGACCTTAAGTCATATTAGCTATTGCTGGTACAAAGCTACTACAATTTCAATTCACTTAAAAACTAAGCATCCAGGGCGCCTGGGTGGCTCAGTTGGTTAAGCAACTGCCTTCGGCTCAGGTCACGATCCTGAAGTCCCGGAATCGAGTCCCACATCAGGCTTCCCGCTCAGCAGGGAGTCTGCTTCTCCCTCTGACCCTCTTCCCTCTCGTGCTCTCTATCTCTCATTCTCTCTCCCTCTCAAATAAATAAATAAAATCTTAAAAAAAAAAAAAAAAACTAAGCATCCAGAATGTGAAGCAGATTGCTGTATTTTGAGAACAAAACTAAAATGTGTTTTGTAATTTTGACAAATTAAAACTTAATGTTTTATTTTTATTTCATCTCTTTAAAATTTTTTGTTTGTGTGTGCTTTAAAATATCCGTGCGTATAAATATAGAAGTACCTTTTTACAGTTTACATATTGATATACATAGAGATAGCTGATGTTTAAGATTCCTTCCAACTCCCTCCATCTCCGATTACAGGTAAAGGTGCTTCTGTATGTGGTTTTGTTGGCTTTGTGTACATCATCATCTAGCATGCATAAATTTCACAGCATTCTCATATGTTGTCTACACTCTTAGGACTTTACTTATAAGGAATTCTATCTTCTGTTATCTAGATAGTGTTTGTTAGTCCTAGCTATACACTAGAATCCCCTGGGAAGCTTTTTAAAAAGAAAAATAACCTCCAGGATTGATTTTATTTCTTATTTATTTTTTTTTTAAGATTTTATTTATTTGTCAGAGAACTCAAGCAGGGGGAGCGGCAGGCAGAACAGGCAGAACAGGCAGAGGGAGAAGCAGGCTCCCCGCTGAGCAAGGAGCCTGATGCAGGACTTGATCCCAGGATCCTGGGACCATGACCCGATCCGAAGGCAGTCGCTTAACCAACTGAGCCACCCAGGCATCCCCAGAGATTGATTTTAATTGGTCTGTGGAGGCCAACTATCTTAAAATTTTTCAAGTTCCCTGGGTAATTGTAGCATGCAGCCACTGATGCAGAAATGGGAACTTCATAGTTCTGTCTGCCATCTTGTTGGGGGTGGGGGCAAAAACGATACCTGAGAGGAGACCAGGAAGTCTCTTTCCACCAAACCTAAGGTTTTTAAAAAGAATTAATATTTTCTTGTCTTTATCATCCTTTCTGTCCTCTAGCTTTAAAAAAGATTTCTCCTTCCCTTCCTTTTCCTGGCAAGAACTCTTGGTCAGAAAGTGATAGAGAATTAGAAGAGCTTAACTAGAATATTATTGTTGGTGGGAGTCGAATGATTATATAAAATCTTGAGGTAAATCTCCAGGAACTAGACAGAAAAAAAATTTTTAAGGGAGGTTTTCTTTTTCTTTTCCTTTTTTTTTTTTTTAAGATTTCATTTATTTATTTGACAGAGACACAGCAAGAGAGGGAACACAAGCAGGGGGTAGTAGGAGAGGGAGAAGCAGGCTTCCTGCAGAGCAGGGAGCCTGATGCGGGGCTCGATCCCAGGACCCTGAGATCATGACCTGAGCCGAAGGGAGACGTTTAACCGACTGAGCCACCCAGGCGCCCCAAAAGAAAATTATTTTGATGCACACTCTGTTTCCTCCAGTGTGGCAACCAACTTTGTTAGTCTTCAGAACAAAGGTTGTTGGGTTTGTTTTTGTTGTGGTTTTGGTCTTTTAGTATATGTATGTATACATTTGGAATTTTCCTCAATGAATAATAGATGCCTACAGGACTAGATCATAAAGGTTTTTCAGCAATATTTGCCTAGTATTAGTAGAAGTATGCTATGTGCTTTGTCCATTTGAATTTGCACACCAAGAACTCAGTGACTCTAAAGAATTAACTTCCTCCCAAAAGTTAACAACACACTAGGCAGAAATAGAAGCATTAGGGGTGAGGAGGATCTTTTGTAAGAATTTAAATGCAAACCATGATACTCAAGGCTGTCATGCTCCTTTCAAAAGTTAAAAGCTTCCACAAGGACTGCCTTGACAAAGCAATCAAAGTATTTCTGCAAACAACAATCTAGAAATTTACAGACATCTGTAATACAATATTTTAATTGGCAGTGGGTGGCTTTTATAATTTTAGTCAGTGATTAAGTTTTTGGTAATTGATGGTTGAGTATCTCTATACCACACCACAATGGATTTCAACATTTAGTTGCATTTTAGTCCTGAATAATTTGTTTTTTGTTGTGAAAGAAAAATTATTGTGTATGATAGACTTTTTTGGATTGTAAAATTTTTAATTGAAGACTAAATTTAAAGTCCTTTCTGAATTGACAATTATTTCTGTGCAGCTGATTATGCAGTTGATCTTTGGTCACTGGGGCAGATATAATAGTGATAATTAAAATTCACATAGCCATTTCTAGTCCAATAACTATCCTACTAATATTTTGTGGTGGCTGCTAAGAAGTTAGATATGTGACTGTTTTGAGTAGCATCATTTCCCTACCATGCTGGTGCACCAGGACAAAACAAAATGCCCAAAAGGAAAAGAGCTAAAAAGAGAATTAACATTATCGCAACACTGTAGTCTTCTCCTTAATAAACTAGTTCATATCATTTGTAGTTTATTTGTAGAATTAATTTTATCAGTAGTACAACATTGTAAGTACAATATTAAGATGACCATTTCTATACTGTTTAGTTTTAAAAAGAAAAGCTACCTCAGGACCTTAGTTTTTTTCCTAAGTATAAGGTTAGTCATTAATAATTTAATGACCATTGTTAAATAGTTATGCATATATACATATGTGTGTGTATGTATAATTTTAATTATACATATATCCATTGGAACTACTTGCTACTACAGAGCAAGTCTGCCTTGGACATTATCAAAAAATTTAATGCTATACTATAAAAAATTTTGTTTTAAAACAGTCTTTTCTATAGGTTATCCTACAGTATGGGCCCTGAGGACATCAAATTTTGCCATTTGCCTTTTGTTTTTAAATAAGTGTAGAATTAAATTTCTAGTACAGTTTCTCTAATAAGGAATAATACTGCCAATTTGTTGTTGCTGTTATTATTTTGTATGCCTGGTTTTTCATATTATACTTTTAAGTGTTTTTATTCCACTAATCAAAAGTAAAGTTAGGTTGCACTGCCCCCAGGAATTGAGCCATCAACAAACACAGTTAACACAGAACATTTCTAGTCTGCTTTCCCCCAGATTTTAAGTAGGAAAGCACCAGTGTTGAATACAGTAATTTTGAGATTGAAGCAAAGTTCCTTTCCAACTTATTCTAAATTCTTACCTTTGATTCAGGCCCTCTTGGATCTGGCATCTGGCTCTGGGGTTGGACAACTTGATAACAAACACTTGGAAGGCTTTTTTTTCCACTATCCACTAGAGTGTATGCCCTCTCTGAAGTGGGCCCTCTTGCTTTATCAGCAGATTTCTTTATAGATCTGCCTCAATTTTTGGTGGGGTTTCAGTCAAAATTGAAAATACCGTAAGCCAAAAATGCATTTAATACACCTAACCTACCAAAACACCATAGCTTAGACTAGCCGACCTGAAATGTGCTAAGAACATTTACATTAGCCTACATTTGGGCAGAATCATCTAACACCAAGCCCATTCCATAATGAAGTGTTGAAGATGTCACGTAATGTATTGAGTACTGTTCTGAAAGTAAAACAGAATGGTTTTAAGTGCACGGGTTGTTTGGTGGCAGCATGGCTGGCCGGGAGCCACAGCTGGCTGCCACGCACATGAGAGAGCATCGCACAGCACATTGCTAGCCCGGGAAAGGATCCAAATTCAAAACTCAAATTACGGTTTCTACTGCATGCATACTGCTTTCGCACCATCATAAAGCTGAAAAATCCTAAATCGAACCATCGGAAGTTGGGGATCATCTGTATTTGGAAACATTTTTCCTATTAATCTTCCTAGCTTCTCCAAGCATTTCACACAAGGAAGAGTCTACTAAGGGTGGAAGCTGAATATACCATCGGTTTTCTTTACTGTTTCCTGAATTTAACTCTTCCTCCTTCTCTCAGCATAAATTAAAGCTGGGACGGGAGGACACACAGAATATCATACAACCGTGGCTTCATGCAGAGTATAAAAGCCTAACACTGGACCTTTGTGAGGTCCTCACTTCCTTTGTATTATTTTTCTTGAGGCCCTGTGGCCTCTGGCCCACACCCCACTTAAGCCTGTGGGAAGGCTGTAGGCTTTCCCTACCCTTCCTTAATCTGATTCTGGCTCCCTTTATTTTTCCAAATCCAAGTTTTTCTTATCCCACATCTGACTAGAGTAAAGGGTTGTAACAACTTCATCCCCTGGTCCAAACTTTTCTCTCTCTTTCTCTCTTTTTTAGCAGTCGCCTTTTCTGGATTGTTCATCTTAATACAAAACATGAAACTATTCAAATGAGGTGCAACAGTGGAAGGAGGTTTCGGAATGCAAACTAAATTCAATTGTAAACAGCGAAAATATGTATTTTAGATATTGGTCAGCAAAGCAGGGCTTAAAATATTAATCCCTTAAAGCATTCCATGATATTTATTTAATCCAAAGACCCTCCTGCTTGGATTCGTGGGTTTTGTCCCGGCCTATCATGCTTACTTTCTCCCTAATGTTCTCTTGCTTCTTTCCTTCTTCTTTTTCTTTCTTTCTTTTTTTTTTTTTTTAAGTAAGTTTTACACCTAACATGGGGCCTGAACTCATGACCTCGAAGTCAAGGGTCACACACACTACCGACAGAGCCAGCCGGCCACCCCACTTCTATCCTTCTTTTGACCGTAGAGAGAGAAAATTCTTGAATGGACCTTAGGTCCATCCCTTTCAGTCTTTGCTATCTCTTCAGCCTCGTCTCTCACTGAATTGGGACAGCCACTCTACTTCTGCCTTCGTACTTAAATGCATGTATTCATTTGTTTTTCAATCTTCCCCACATTGGGAAGACTTGGATTTTCTCCTCGGTCATGGGTTGCTCTGGTCTCTCTCCTCTCCAGTCTTGCTTCTAGCTCTTGTAGTCACTCTGCTTTTCTCTAATAAATCCCCTGGAGCTGTCCATGTTGTTTCTTTCATGCCACCCAGAGAAATCTTGGATCCTGCCACATTCCTCCCCAACAACACAGCCCTTTGTCATGCATTTGCACCTTTCTCAGCATCATGATCTTGTCCAAAGGTGGCTCTGTGCTCTGCTGTTACTATGTTTGCCCCCCTCTATATATTTTAATATAAGAACCCTAAGAAAGGGCTGCCTTTCAAAAGAGACAAGATCTTATTTCGCCTATATTTTAGTGCATCCGAGTACACAGTCCATGCTTAATCTGTTGAGATTAATGGATTTTGAGTTTTACTCCCAAGATGCACGTATCCAAAAAATCAAGACAATTAAGTTCTTTCTCCCTATCTCCTAATTTTATTTTTTATTTTTTTATTTGAGAGAGAGAGAGAGAAACAGCATGAGAGGGGAGAGGGTCAGAGGAGAAGCAGGCTCCCCGCTGAGCAGGGAGCCCGATGCGGGACTCGATCCTGGGACTCCAGGATCATGACCTGAGCCGAAGGCAGTCACCCAACCAACTGAGCTACCCAGGCGCCCCTTATCTCCTAATTTTAATTGAAGGATACTCACCGTTTTCCGTTATCTGTGCCACTAATTTGAAAGTCTCTGATTATGTATAAGATATGTTTTTAGTTTTAACATCAATAGAAACTGAATTTTATCTCTTTTATAACAAATCTCTATTGTTAAAATACAGAGAGTAAGCCTAACTATCAGGCTGGAATTATTGCAGTAATTTAGTTGTAGTTTTGAAGTGCATTTTATTTTTTTTGAAGCTAGTCCCTCGATTATAGTTAATTCCTATGCATTTGATGCACAGGAGATTGTTCTCTGGCAGCTTTCACCCAGCCTTCTGATGCTTTATTTACTAGGTGGGCTGCTTCAGTTTATATGTATTTCCTCTAATATACTTTATGCTTTATCAAAATGAAGTGTTTCTTTAAAAATTAAAAGCTTAACCAACTGGAGTGAATATAAGTTGCATGTTTGCAGTGAAAAGTATGTTTTTAAAAAAGTGTTCTATTTTAGTATAGTTGACATACAACATTACATTAGTTTCAGGTGTACAGCATAGTGATTCACTTTCTCTGTACATTACGCTGTGTTCAGCTCACCACAAGTGTAGCTACCATCTGTCATCATACAACGCTATTACAGTATCATTGACTGTGTTCCCTGTGCTGTGCCTTTTATTCCCGTGACTTATTCTGTAACTGGAAGCCTGTATCTCCTACTCCCCTTTGCCTTTCTCGTCACCCCTCTGGCAGCCATCAGTTTGCTCTCCTGTATTTATAGGTCTGATTCTTTTTGTTTGTTTACTCATTTGTTTTTTAAATTCCACATGAGTGAAATCATATGGTATTTGTTTTTCTCAGTCTGATTTATTTCACTCAGCAATAAGGCCTTCTAGGTCCATCTGTGTTGTCGCAAATGGCACAATGTCATCCTTCTTATGGCTGCATAATGTTACATTACACACCACATTTTTCTTAACCATTTGTCTATTGATGGACTCTTAAGTTGCCTCCGTATCTTGGCTATTGTAAATAATGCTGCAATAAACGTAGAGATGCATATATTTTTTTGATTTAGTGTTTTCCTTTTCTTTGGGTAAATAGCCAGTAGTGGAATTATTGGATCATATGGTATTTCTGTTTTTTTAAAAAGATTTTATTTATTTATTTGAGAGAGAGAGCACATGAGAGGGGGGAGGGTCAGAGGGAGAAGCAGACTCCCTGCTGAGCAGGGAGCCCGATGCGGGACTCAATCCAGGGACTCCAGGATCATGACCTGAGCCGAAGGCAGTCGCTTAACCAACTGAGCCACCCAGGCACCCGGTATTTCTATTTTTAATTTTTGAGGAACCTCCATGCTGTTTTTCACAGCATACTAATTTATATTCCCACCAGCAATGCGTGAGAGTTCCCTTTTCTCCATATCCTTGCCAACACTTGTTATTTCTTGCCTTTTTTATTTTAGCCATTATATTTAGCCATTCTGACAGGTAGAAGGTTCATTGTGGTTTTAGTTTGTATTTTGCTGATGATTAGTGATGAGCATCTTTTCTTGTGTGTGTTGACCATGTATTTTTGGAATAATGTCTATTCAGGTCCCCTTCCTATTTTTTAATCAGATTGGGGTGGGATTTTTTTGGTGTTAAGTTTTAAAAGTTCTTTATATATTTTGAATGTTAGCTTCTTATTGGATATATAATTTGCAAATATCTTCTCCCATTCAATAGGTTGCCTTAATAAAAAGTAAATTTTTTTTTCAAATGATCAAATCTCTGGATCACGTCTCTAGGAGAGGGTTTATACATTCTTTGAGTGCCACTGCTTTCAGTGCATAAAGGTACACAAAACTACAGGACAAATACCACTTGCTCCTAGAGTGTCATTTTTATTTGAATGAGAGATATTTTATTTATTTTTTTAAAGATTTTATTTATTTATTTGACAGAGAAGAGACACAGTGAGAGAGGGAACACAAGCAGAGGGAGTGGGAGAGGGAGAAGCAGGCTTCCCACTGAGCAGGGAGCCCGATGCGGGGCCCGATCCCAGGACCCTGGGATCATGACCTGAGCCAAAGGCAGACACTTAGCAACTGAGCCACCCAGGCACCCCTTATTTTTGTATTACAAATAAAGGTGTATTATGCAAGTGAATTTAGAGTTCACATGAATTTTTAAGATAAAACGGGGATTTTGGAAAAACAGTTTGCTTGTGCCTGCCTGAGTACTGAGTATGTATTTACCCTTTTCTATTAGTAAGCTTCATGTTATAGAAGAAACAAGTTCAAGGTCACACTCTGTCGGGAGGAGAAAATGCCTCACTGCCCTTGTTCTTTTCCTTTTACCAGTGCTTCTCAAACTTTGCACTTCCTAGAGAACCTTTTTTATAACCTGCCCTCCTTTTAATCCCTGCCTGTCCCCAAAAAACCTTAATTTTGAAAGATGTCACCTACCAAACCGCATCTGTTAGAGAAACTATTTTACTGTATTTGGGGTAATCAAAAACCAAAGAAACTGCAAGTTGGACTTTCTGATCAATATGACCTAATCAGTAGCCACACTGAATTGTTGTAATTTGGCAAATAAAAGCTATTTGGGGGCAAATGGAGACATTATATACAAAGCCTGAGAAAAGAATGAAGGTGGTTTATGGGTAGGCTTGTTAATACCTTCGTAGATCCTTCAAGGTCTGAGGAGCCCCGGGAACAGTGAAGAACCAGGTTCTGAACCCACTGACTGCTTTTTAATCTGCTGCCTTGCAACTTGAAATTAATCATTTTTTGGGGGGGTAACTAAAAAGAGAATGCCTGTATTTCAGAGTGAGCATGTTGGATTGATGCCTTTATTATTTTGCTGTTTGCACCTAGATTGAATATGAAAGGAAAAAGAAAGAAGATGGAAAACGAGCTCGAGCTGATAAACAACACGTTTTAGACATGCTATTTTCTGCATTCGAGAAGCATCAATATTATAATCTTAAGGACTTGGTGGACATCACAAAACAGCCTGTGGTATGTATTTGCTCACATTGATCCTTTAAATATGTTCTTCAGGGGGGTTGGGGGGATGGGTTAGCCTGGTGATGGGTATTAAAGAGGGCACGTGCTGAATGGAGCACTGGGTGTTATATGCAAACAATCATGGAACAGTACATCAAAAACTAATGATGTAATGTATGGTGATTAACATAACATAATAAAATAAATAAATATGTCCTTCATTTAGAGGATGTTACTGAAGAGAAGGGTATCATATATGAAGTAGTTCATATGCACCTATGCTAACGTCAGGGTTTATTTTCAACACTCAGAAAAGATATCTTAATACTGATCATTGACATTAAGCCTGAAGTCTGTGTTGATATCATTTCTAGTCTTTATTTTGTTCCCCTACCTCCCTCCAAAAAACACTCAACTTTTATTTATTTGAAAATGTGCCCCCTACAAGAACCGTATTCTTTTGAGAGCCAGACTGATCTGTCGTGATGAGGGTGTTTATCCCTGTTATGTGGGCTATTCGCTAATGGATTTTTTTTTTTTAATCAGAATTTACCTAGCACTAGCATTAGGTCCATTTCAACTTGAGCTGTACTGCCCCACAGTGCTTGTTGAGGTGGTTGGGATTTTTAAGGAAAAATTTAATAAATTGATGTCTTAGAAAGTTTATAGTTCTATAAATGATCAATTTTTATCCCTGCGCCAGACTTCTGTGCCTATTTGCTAACAATTTGTTATTTCTAATCCATTTAAAATACTGGTAACAAATAAGGGATCTAAACCCCTTTTCTCCAAGCTCCAAGTCACATTTGCTTCCATTCAACTTTCTTAACCTAACATTAGCAAAGCAGCGAATTAAATTATAACAGTATTTATTTACAGGGTTTTTAAAAATTAAATGGAATCTCTTTTATTTTCTGTCCTTTTATCTAGTTTTCTTTATCATTTTGTCCACTTTGCTTGTATACTCAGGAATATGTCAGTTCTAACTCCTCCATTTATTTCCTTAAGAATATGTAACAAGATAGCCAGTTTTTAAAAACATTTTAACATAACCAAATAACAGTTTATCAAAGAGCTTGCTGTATGTTTTTTCTGATTTATTCAAAGCTTTAGGAAATGATTTATGAAACCTAAGTATTGTACAGTTTCCCACTTCTGTAGGAATTTCTTTACTGTTATACTTTTTTATTAAGAAATTAAATTTCAGGGCGCCTGGGTGGCTCAGTTGGTTAAGCGACTGCCTTCGGCTCAGGTCATGATCCTGGAGTCCCGGGATCGAGTCCCACATCGGGCTCCCTGCTCAGCAGGGAGTCTGCTTCTCCCTCTGACCCTCCCGCCTCTCATGCTCTCTATCTCATTCGCTCTCTCAAATAAATAAATAAAATCATTAAAAAAAAAGAAATTAAATTTCAAAAGATCTAAGTACTTTTTTTTAGTAGAAAAGAGCCAAGTGCTCATGCTGCAGTACTATCAACTCCTCTTAATGACTTACTCTCTTCAGTATCAAAGCCTTAGAAACAGCATTTCAAACTAGATTTTTTAAAAACTTGAAATAGAATAATTCATTAGGTAAGCCGTGTTTTTTCTGCCTTTAATGAAGTTTATCCTTGTGAATGTAAACTTCATATATATTATATATATGAGTGTGCATGTGTGTGTGTGTATGAAAAGGCCATTCTGGAAACTGAATGCAAACAATATATTCTTATGGAATACCGTACACACAAAAATTAGATTTGGGGGCGCCTGGGTGGCTCGGTTGGGTGACTGCCTTCGGCTCAGGTCACGATCCTGGAGTCCCGGGATCGAGTCCCGCATCAGGCTCCCTGCTCAGCGGGGAGTCTGCTTCTCCCTCCGACCCTCTTCCCTCTTGTGCTCTCTATCTCTCATTCTCTCTCTCTCAAATAAATAAATAAAATATTTTTTAAAAAATTAGATTTGGGAAAATAAGTATTTGTAGAAGGGACATTTAGATGATATTAGAGAAAGCAATTTCTTTGCTTTCCAATTTCTTAACATGGAACTACATATTGTTTTTAAAGTTTATTCATTTTGCATCAAAGGAAAGGGATAACTAGTATTTCTCTCACCTTTGGTTTTTCAGATAATTTTTATGTAGAGGTACACAGTGAATCTCTCAAAATAGAGCTTCTTAACTCATGGTCAGTAGGTGGGTTTTATGAGATCCAGTAATCTCCTGAATATGTGAAAAAATATGTGGGTTTTTCTGGGGAGCAAATCCATAGTTAATATCAGATTCTCATAGAGGGCCTGGGAACCTCAAGGAGCTTATTAACCACTAATCTACAAACTAAATTATTTTATAATAGTCTTACTATTTAGAGGGCGCCTGGGTGGCTCAGTTGGTTAAGCGACTGCCTTCAGCTCAGGTCATGATCCTGAGGTCCTGGGATCGAGTCCCGCATCGGGCTCCCTGCTTGGCGGGGAGTCTGCTTCTCCCTCTGACCCTCCCCCCTCTCATGCTCTCTATCTCATTCTCTCTCTCTCTCAAATAAATAAATAAAGTCTTTAAAAAAAATAGTCTTATTATTTAGAGACTAAATTGCCTCAGCAAGCATAAAGTTCTTGAAGACAGGGTTGTATATTAGTCATATCCTTAAATATTTATACATTCTACATCATAAATGTAGTAGAAATTCAGTAAATATTGGAGGAATTGATTTGATAAAAAGGAAATGGTCCCATCCTCATTATCCAAGGACTACCATGTTTTACTTGGTTGGATTCAACAGGATTCAAAACACTTATGGCAGGAGAGGGGGACAGAGAGCCAGTCTCAAGGAAGTGTGGAATGACAGGGTTACAGTTATCTCCCCCCAGAGGAGGGGGCAGGAAGTGGTCAGCATGGGTTCAGTTCTGCCATTTACCTACCCCATTGGAATCTGAGAAAGTTCCTTCCATTCCTGAAATTGAGGAAATTGGACTGTTTAATTGTTTTGCTCCCTTCCAACCCTAAATGTGTGATTCTCTCCCTCTCCCATTTCATCTCCTCTTGTTTTGAATTGAATTGGCAAATCTCACCTAGAAAGTGGCCAAAGGCCAGCTCTACTCCATGTAGGTAAATATCCCCTTTAAAATGTTCACAGGACATAAGTGAGTCTATACTCCTGGTCATCAGTACACCCTTACTAATTTGATTTTAATCTGAGCAATACCAGGAGAATGAAGGAGAGTAGAGCATGAAGATCAGTGATCCAGGAAAGGGGCTTCTTGGTATGATGGAAAGAGCAGTGGATTTGGATTAATGGGATCTCAGTTCAAGTCCCAGTCCTGCCAGTTAGATGGATAGTCCTGAACAGGGTATTTAAATACATTTAATGTTTAATACAAAGAAATTTTTGAGCCCCCATGTAAAAGAGAAAAAAAAAAGATCTTGTTTGTATTAAACACTTCTTTAGTGTATGTATTTAATGACTTTCTCTCATTTTCTGGTGGTCCCAGTGCCCCCTTTGATAATAGATTTCTAACCATGAAGTCTATCGCTTTAACACATCCTCTTTGTCATTAACACGAGTACTATAGTCTTAAGTTACCATCTGCTTTCTGACCTTTAGAATGTCAATTTTTTTAAAGATTTTATTTATTTGTCAGAGAGGGAGAGAGTAAGTACAAGCAGGGGGAGTGTCAGGCAGAGGGAGAAGCAGGCTCGCTGCGTAGCAAGGAGCCCGATGCGGGACTCAATCCCAGGACCCTGGGATCATGACCTGAGCCGAAGGCAGCCGCTTAACTGACTGAGCCACCCAGGAGTCCCTAGAATGTCATTTTTGACACTTTCTGAGGGAACCTGAGGTATTATTCTTGTTTTTGCAGTTCTTTCCTCTCTGTATTCTTCCTAAAAACCTTCACTTCTGTAAGCAAAATTATTATTGATCAGAGAAACTGTCCTTATGGGCAGACTTTTTCCTCTCATTGGTCAGTATGTGACTTGCATAAACAATCAAGGAGTTAAAGTTACTCATTAAGGGCAAATAAGCTGATTCTAAAAGGCCAAGCTCTGATAACTGATGTAAAATCAGAAACATGATACCCATTTAAAGGGGTGTTTTTATGGGGCGCCTGGGTGGCTCAGTCGTTAAGCATCTGCCTTTGGCTCAGGTCATGATCCCAGGGTCCTGGGATCCAGCCCTGCATCAAGCTCCCTGCTCGGCAGGAAGCCTGCTTCTCCCTCTCCTGCTCCCCCTGCTTGTGTTCCCTCTCTCGCTGTGTCTCTCTCTGTCAAATACATGAATAAAATCTTTAAAAAAGGGGGGGGGTATTTTTATGTGATTTAAATTTGGGCTTTTAAGCCCTCCTTAATGTGAAATACCAGAAGAAGCCCATTATTTCTCCCCTGTAGTCTTTGATCTTTCACCTTGAATTTGTTATGTCTAGTCTTATATTTTATTATATCTGGAAAATAGAAGCATACACAGCATTTCCTTCAAAACTTAAATCATTCGAAACTTCATCTAATTGATCCCTTTGAAACACCAAACTGCCAAGACCACTTTGAGCCCTGACACCCTGTTCTCTGGCATAGCAGCCATTTCTAGTGTTCCTTAAACCACATCTTCCTGCTAAAAGTATCATTGAAAATTAGTCCTGCTTATACGCAAACCACTAATTTCCTTGTATCCACCCAATTTCTAGGCATGATCCAGGGAAGTTTATATTTAATTATTGATGATCCTTTTAAGTGGACAATCCCCTATCATGTGAGTCTCTCAGACCCATTGCTTAATTCAGATATGTAATTGAGCAACTTGCATGCTTCTTATTAAAGTAAGTTCAAATTAACAGGAAAAACTAGGCAGAGATTTGGGTGGCTTTGACTTTGAAGCAATTAGTGTCCATACGTGGAGCCCACTAGAGATTCATTCTCTCTCTCTCTCTCTCTCTCTCTCTCTTTCTCTTTCTCTCTATCTCTGTCTCTCTCATAAAAAGAAAAAAAAAATTATTGGCTCATGTAGTTAGGGAGTTCAGGAATGCATCTAGCTTTAGCAATGACTAGATCCAGCTACTAATATTATTTAATTAGAACGGTCCCTTCCCATCTTTCCATATCTCTCCTCATTATTCTTTCTTGTGTGTTGTCTTTACTCTTAGGCAGGATCCTGCCATGTGGTAGCTGAAATGACCTCCTCAGACACCTCACAGCTAGCAACCCCTAAGCAAAAAGAGAGTATTTGTCCTGTTTTTTTAAATAAAAACCCCAGAGAAGATTTTAATTGACCTGGTAGGGGTTGATATGTCCATTCCTGAACCAAGAAGATGGGGTTAGGGGTACTCTGCCAGCCAGGGCCCACCGCCTTTCCCACCTTTGTGCTGTGTCGCCTGGTATGGAGTTAGCACCTAGTCAGTGTTAGTCATTTCATTGTTATCTCAAATTTTGTATGTTCAGAACAGAACTCTTTATTTCTCTTCCTTTCCAAAGACTTCCCCCAGATTTCCCCATTTCAGTAAGTGACACCATCATTCCCTAAATTGTTCAAGCCAGACAACGGTATTCCTGTTTCTTCTTCATGACATAGATACTACAAATTATGATACATATATATCATATAAATTATATACATATATACATATATCTGTGTATGTGAGTATATCTGACTCAGGATCTTAAGGTAAAAGTGATCTTAGAGATTATCTAGTCTCTCTCACTTGTAAACCCAGAGGAGTTGCCTAGTGACTTGACCCCACTTGTGCTGACTTCAGTCTAGGAATATCTCTTACTACATTGCCTCTTATGTAGTCAGACATGTGCATGTATATGTAGATAAGCAAGGAAAATATTTTTCTGACAATAGAAATCCCTTTTTAATAGGAAAAAAAACTAATGTCTCTCTCAGCAGGCTTTCTCATTAAGAATCATCATTGGGGTGCCTGGGTGGCACAGTCAGTTAAGCATCTGACTCTTGATTTCAGCTCAGGTCATGATCTCAGGGTCGTGAGCTTGAGCCCCGAGTTGGGCTCTGTTCTCAGTGCAGAGTGTGCTTGAGATTCTCCCTCTCCCTCTCCATCTGCCCCTCCCCCTGCTCATGCTCGCTCACTCTCTCAAATAAATAAAATCTTTAAAGAGAATGGGATCTAAGCTTTATCTTAGCTCATTCAGTTCCTAATCCAAAATAGGTATTTTTAATGTTTGAAACTTATTCCCTAATTTACTACTAAATAAGTAGTGTTTTTAATATGATGTGTTGTTCTGACATACACTTTCCTTTCTTCATTTTTTTTTCTTTTCTGAAATCTTTATCGTTTCCTTTCTGTTCACTTAATCCCTTTTAGTTCATTTTTCCTATAAATGGAAGTTTTTATTTTTGAATGATACTAGTAAAAAAAAGACCACCAATTTCTCAACAGAACATATTAGTGACAGCCTTTTGTGAAACTTCTGTCTTAAAAAATAATTATTTGTGGGGCACCTGGGTGGCTCAGTCATTAAGTGTCTGCCTTTGGCTCAGGTCACGATTCCAGGCTCCTGGGATCGAGCCCCTCATTGGGCTCTCTGCTCAGCGGGAAGCCTGCTTCTCCCTCTCCGACTCCCCCTGCTTGTGTTCCCTCTCTCTCGCTGTGTCTCTCTCTGTCAAATAAATAAAAATTAAAAATAAATAATTTTTCAAAAAACTGATTATTTGCTAATTAATGATGTAGAACCTGATTTATTGTTAAGCTTTAGGATATGAAATGTCATACTAAAATAAATTAACTATTTGTATTGAATATGAATGGATGAAATTTAAACACATGAAATTTTAGTAATTACCTGTAGAAGATTTTAATAATAGATCTACTACCAAGTTTAATATAGGATAGTAACATTTCCTTCTTTAACTTATATGCTTTGTTTCACCTTTTTTCCCTCTTTTTTTACCATATTTCTAAATGTAAAATTTGAGGTGCATTTACTAACATAACCAATTGAGTCCAGATTTTACATGAACTATTATGTAGATAAAAGCAATATTTTTAACATAAGCACCAGGTAAAGAAAATTGGGCATTTATTTATATACAAAGTTTACATAGAATTTTTTTTTAAGATTTTATTTATTTGAGAGAGAACACAAGCAGGGGGAGAAGCAGAGGGAGAGGGAGAAACAGACTCCCTGCTAAATGCAGAGCCTTAAGTGGGCTTATCTCAGGACCCTGTGATCATGATCTGAGCTGAAGTCAGACACTTAACCGACTGAGCCACCCAGGCACCCCAGAATTTTTAATTAAGCAGTAGGCCACAAAATTTATATTTAATCTGAAAAATGTCATTAGTTATAAAATCTTCCCTGCCTTCCAGCATCGTTTGATTTGAAAAAGGCTAAAGTAAGTTTTAAGCTTATTAACTGCTTTCTGATTTCTTTATTTAGTCCCTGAACAAGTTAGGAGGACTTGTTTTTAGGCTTGCCATCCTTATGGAAATTATCTCAGGAAAGATAATTTTCTTTGCATTGGTCTCAGCACTAGAGAAAGCATGACTCTGTGGATTAAGATAAGTGTTCACAGCTTCCCAGTTTCTCTATCTCACAGGAGAATCGAGATACCAGAGGATAAGCCTGTTGGCAGAAAACCTTGTACTGTCAGTTCTGTATTGCAGCTTTACAGAGGCATTCCTTCTAGAATGTCCCAAGATAGATATTCTAATTCCATCATACTTTCCAGTACATATGGACCGATACACAGAGCTAGCCACTGTTTATTGGAAATGTTACCATCATAATTTGGTAATAAAAAAATGGTGTTTTTCTTTTTTTAATGTCATATTCTATACGGACTTTGTTACAGAATTTAGTTTACTTTCCAGTTTCCCAAAACCTTTTATTATTATTATTATTATTAGCATATAATGTATTATTTGTTTTAGGGGTACAGGTCTGTGATTCATCAGTCTTACACAACACAGAGCTCCCCACAACACATGCTCTCCCCAGTGTCCATCACTCAGCCACCCCTTTCCCCCCACCCCTGCCTCCAGCAACCCTCAGTTTGTTTCCTGAGATTAAGAGTCTCTTATGGTTTGTCTCCCTCTCTGGTTTCCTCTTACTTCATTTTTTCCTCTCTTCCCCTATGATCCTCTGCCTTGTTTCTCAAATTCCACATATCAGTGAGATCATATGATAATTGGTCTTTCTCTGATTGAGTTAAAATGGTGTTATCTTAATTTGTTGTTATGAGCTAGGTAGGTCTCCCCCCACCACCCCCACCAATTTAAAATCTTTATTTTCTGGGGCACCTGAGTGGCTCAGTCAGTTAAGCTCAAATAAATAAATAAAATCTCTTAATAAAATCAAATCTCTATTTTCAGTTATTGTTACTATATTACAGTTCACAGGATTTTAGTACATTCACAGAGATGTATGACCATCACCACAATCAATTTTAGAACATTTTCTTCACCTCAGAAAGAAACCCCATACCTATTAGCAGTCAATTCCCTTCCTTCCACCTCTACCCTAGGTGAATACTAATTTATTTTCTATCCATGTAGATTTGCTTACTTTGGTCATTTCATATACATGGAATCATATACCATGTGAAATCTTATGACTGGCTTCTTTCATCTAGGCATAATATTTTCAGATGTCATCCCAATGTGGCACATATCAGTATTTTGTTGCTCTTTATTGCCAACTTATATACTGTTACAGAGAGAGATACAACATTTTGTTTATCCATTCAGTCATGGATAGACATTTGAGTTGTTTCTGCTTTTTGGCTATTATGAATAAGGCTGCTGTAAACTCATTCATGTATAAGTTTTTATGTTGTTTTTTTTTCTCTTGGGAGTGGAATTGCTGAGTCACTTCATAACTCTGTTTAACCTGAGGAACTAACTGCCAGATTGTCATCAATCCTTTTTTAATCCTTAGCCAGCAAAAACTTTTATCTGCTGTTGTCCTAAGGTAAAACTTTACTTTCTATTCCAAATATTTTAAGGATGAATAATACTTCAGCATTGGGAGTGCTAGCTAATTTACAGAAAATTCTCTGTTGGTAAAATATATACCTAAGGTCTCTTTGCTTACCATTTAATTTCTAGCAATATTTTCAAATAGACTAATAATAACTATGCCAATTGATATCTTCTTATTTTTGTACATTTGAAACTATACTTCACACCAGATGCACTAATAGAGAGTTGCCATGGTTCTAAGTGCAAGAATTCATATTTAAGTTACTTTTTTTTGCTTTTTCTATTTATTTGACAGAGAGAGAGCACAAGTAGGCAGAGGGAGAGGGAGAACCAGGCTCCCCACTGAGCAGGGAACCCGATGTGGGGCTCCATCCCAGGACCCCGGGATCATGACCTGAGCCAAAGGCAGCCGCTTAACCGACTGAGCCACCCAGGCGCCCCTCTATTTTATTTTTTATTTAAATGCAGTTTAATTAATATACTCTATTATTAGTTTCAGAGGTAGAATTCAGTGATTCATCGGTTGCATACAACACCCAGTGCTCATTACTTCAACTGCCCTCCTTAATACTCATCACCCCAGTTACCCCATCCACCCAGCCACCTCCCCTCCAGCAACCCTGTTTGTTCCCTATAATTGAGAGTCTCTTATGGTTTGCCTCCCTCTCTGTTTTTTTCCTTCCCTTCCCCGATGTTCATCTGTCTTGTTTCTTAAATTCCACATATTTAACTTTCAAAAGGAATTTTAGTTTTTGTTACTTTGTTATATTTTGGATATTTCTGATTATATTTTCCTAATTATAACAGTTTCAACATTAGCTATATATGTATACACTTTTCCCAGTTGAAAGCCATCATTTCTTGGGCGCCTGGGTGCCTCAGTTGGTTAAGCAACTGCCTTCAGCTCAGGTCATGATCCTGGAGTCCCGGGATCGAGTCCCGCATCAGGCTCCCTGCACAGCAGGGAGTCTGCTTCTCCCTCTGACCCTCTTCCCTCTTGTGCTCTCTATCTCTCATTCTCTCTGTCAAATAAATAAATAAAATCCTTAAAAAAAAAAAAAGCCATCATTTCTCAGCCTTGGAATATCTTGCAGTATTCCAAGGTTAAGTTATGTTTAGCATACAAATAAACAAATACAGGGCTTTTTTTTTTTAAGATTTTATGTATTTATTTGAGACAGTGAGAGAAAGAGATCACAAGCAGAGTGGAGGGGTAGAGGGAGAAGCAGACTCCCTGCCGAGCAGGTGCCTGATGCAGGGCTCAACCCCATGGTCCTGAGATCATGACCTGAGCTGAAGGCAGGCGCTTAACAGACTGAGCCACACAGGTGCCGTTAAAAAAAAAAAAAAAAATACAGTTTAGAAAGCACATCTTTAAACAAATAGTTAAATTAAAAGTTTTGGCCCAAAGGAGGTAAACTTTGTTCATCTGATATATGCAAACATAGGAATCATTTGCCATTGCTAGGCAGATGAAGTATTAATAAGAGATGATTTACCAGCACACAAATATTCATGCAATAATAAATTGCTTTTCCAGAATTTGAATTAAGCCGTAAGATAGGGCTTGTGCCTCGACCACTTCATTACCCATTGTCTCTGCTTCTCAGAGTTTTACATGGGGAGGAATGCAGCCTGTGTGAGCGGAGAGACGGATGGGGAGTGGGGTCTAGTAGGAAAGTGGGGTGAAACCAGAAGGAAGAGAGGATAAAAATCCGGACATCGCCCATGTCCCAGAGAATCCCCAACGTCCCCTTCCCTCTCCTGTTTGCAGTTTTCTCTGTCTAAAGGAGTGAAAACATATGTTGCCTTTGTTAACAGCTTATGCCTAATGTGTAGTTTGTTTTTTTAATGAAAGAATTTTGTGCCTTGGAGCCACTAACATCTTTATCAAGAAGTCCTCTGTTTTAATCACACAAATCATTTGAAATTATACAGAATGGATAATGCCCCACTTTTTTTTTTTGGTACTATTAATTGGGTTTTATTGTTATGTTAATCACCATACATTACATCATTAGTTTTTGATATAGTGTTCTGTGATTCATTGTTTGTGTATAACACCCAGTGCTCCACACAGAACGTGCCCTCCTTAATACCCATCACCAGGGTAACCCATCCTCCCACCCTCCTCCCCGCTAGAACCCTCAGTTTGTTTTTCACAGTGCATCCTCTCTCATGGTTCATCTCCCCCTCAGATTTCCCCCCTTCGTTCTTCCCCTCCTGCTATCTTCTTCTTTTTTTTTTCCTTAACATATATTGTATTATTTGTTTCAGAGTTACAGATCTGTGATTCAACAGTCTTGCACAATTCACAGTGCTCACCATAGCACATACCCTCCCCGATGTCTATCACCCAGCCACCCCATCCCTCCCACCCACCACCACTCCAGCAACCCTCAGTTTGTTTCCTGAGATTAAGAATTCCTCATATCAGTGAGGTCATATGATACATGTCTTTCTCTGATTGACTTACTTCGCTCAGCATAACACCCTCCAGTTCCATCCACGTTGCTGCAGATGTCAAGATCATTCCTTTTGATGGCTATATAATATTCCATTGTGTATATATATACACAATGGAATATTATACACACCACATCTTCTTTATCCATTCATCTGTCGATGGACATCTTGGCTCTTTCCACAGTTTGGCTGTTGTGGACATTGCTGCTATAAACATAGGGGTGCATGTACCCCTTCGGATCCCTACATTTGTATCTTTGGGGTAACTACCCAGTAGTGCAATTGCTGGATCATATGGTAACTCTATTTTCAACTTTTTGAGGAACCTCCACACTGTTTTCTGATAATGCCCCTCTTGCCTTGTTGGATCACTTTATAAAAAGCATATAATGACTTCCTTTAGTGACTGGCATTAACCAGTGTCATCTTTGGTATAGATTGCATATTGTCTATTCAGTCCAACCTTTCTGGGGAGATTTTCTGACTAGACATTTAACAGGGTCATATTATTTGCTCACCTAAAGCATTAATAGTTGGTGATCAGCTCTTTGTCAAAGATACATGGTTTTGACCAATTTCTAGGAATTTAGATACAGTTAGTTCATTATTATATACGTAACACTTAACTGAAGTTGCTGGTTTGGGAATTGGTTGGCAGAGCAGTAGAGGAAAAGATGATACGAGAAATGGTGGGGGTGGAGGGAAAGGGTGTGGGGGAGGAGAGAGGGAAAGACTGCAGTAGTAGGCTCCTGTGCCTTGTGACTCTACGTAGGTTTGTTGTGATTGGGGGGCGTGGATAGGAATTTGATCTGTGGATTTTTGGCTTTTGGGCCACCACAGTGTTATCTTGACCCACAAATATGCAAATCACATCCTAATCACTTGACCTCTTTGGTCCGGTATTTGCTTTGCCTTTTCCTTCCAAAGAAGCTGTTATGCTCTATCCCTTTTTTCTCTGCAATTCAGACTTGCTGTAAATACTCTCCCACACATCCCTTTGATGAAGGGTTGCTGGACCTGAGCCAGTTTATTATTTCAGGTCTTGTTCTGCAGCACTGCACATAGCAGTAATGTGAAATCTCTCCAATCCCGTGCCACCTAAAGGTGATCTACTGAGGTCTAGAATCCTTTGTTTAAAATGCAGGTGGCCAGGCAAAAGATTAAATTGGAAAGTCATTGTTTAGTATGAGAGGAGAAGAACTAGTATCTCCTGATCTCCGCACAGAATTGCCATTCAATTCAAAGGATCAAATACACATCCTCAAAACCTAAGATCATGACTCCGGCTGGGTTAAATGCCCCTTCTCAGTGCTCCCATGTTATCCTGTATATATAATGTCCTTATTTCTGTGCTTTAGTTTGTGATTGCCTGCTTCTCTGCCTTTGCTTCCCACTCACACACCCTACTCTTAAATCATGAACTCTTGAGGATGAAGACTGACTGTGTTGCCACTCTGTCTGGCCCATAGTAGGTTCTAAAATAAATATTTGTAGAGTATATGAATTTTTATAGAAGGAAAGTTAGATTGCCAATTGATCTTCAATCCTGTTAGAATATTTAAAATTTCCCCCTCAGATGGCTTTGTTCCCAACAATATTTTACCACTATAATACAGATTTTTAGTAATAAATGTCATTCAGATTCAGATAATACAATTTAATCAGTCAACTTGTATTTCTCATTGCCCTGTAAGTTAATTAGAGCCTGAGTTCTAAAAATGAAAAGAACTAGAGTTTAGTCCTCTGGACCTTCTAAGTGATCTTACCTCAAACACCTCCCCCACTAAATCCTCTTAGTTCCCTTGTTTACTCTTCAGCATACCCTATTTATTCAGTGTAAGTGCACTGAGACTCTGATGTGCAGGCAGCCACTGTATAGGAGCACATGGTTTGATGGGAGAGAGGCATATGAGTCAAGGGTTATAGTGTATGTAGTATGAGGGCTATCACTGAAGTACATACAGTGTGGAATGTAGATCTGAGAGGTGGGACTGTTAGGGAAAGGTGGTCCGAGAGAGTGACATTCATGCAGAGTCTTCAAGGATGAGGAGTTGAGATTTAAGGGAAGGGGATAAGCATGACAGGGAAAGGGAATAGCATACGGAGAAAACTAGAAGCATGTAGACACAGAAGTGACAAGTATATATTCAGGGAATTCTTAGAAGATGAGGCCAAAGGGAAAAGGCAGGCCTGAATAGATGCCTGTGAAGGAGTATGGAATTTAACCTGTAGGCCAGAGGGGAAGTCATTAAAAAATTTTCAACAGGTTGTGTCTGCTTTCAGCTCAGGTCACGGGTCCTGGGAACGAGCCCCGTGTCAGGCTCCTTGCTCAGCGGGGAGTCTGCTTCTCCCTCTCCCTCTGCCCTTACCCCCACTTGTGCACGTGCTCTCTTTCTCAAATAAAATCTTTTAAAAAAAATTTTTTTTCAACAGAGGAATGACATGATCTCACTGTTCCCTACCTGTGTCTTTCCTTCAGGGACTTTTGTGACCTGTGTTACCCTATCATTACTATTACTTTCTCTACTAATGAGTTATGCCAAATTAATTCATTTGGTTAGAGTAAAATGACTTTAGGTTGCAGTTTAGAACATTCTAAAACAAAAAAAAAAATTCTAAAACTCCAGAAATGTCCCCTTCCCCACCTTCCACCAAAAAAAAAAAAGAATTCTGTACCATGGCTAGATACTGTGAGCCTAATCCCATCTCGTTACCTGACAAACTGACAGACTGAAGATCTCATTCTGTTCTTACTGTTGGAAAGGAAATAAAGAGTGACTTTTCATTAAGAAAACAGAATATTCCATAGCCTTATACTAATTTAACAAAATGAGTATGGACTATACATGAAAGCAACTGAATTTGTACACTTGAGACTTCACTATCTTGTGTTTAACCCTTTTGAGGCTTTTCATGTTCTGTATCTGGCTTCTGAATGGGCATGCTAGACTTGAAGTCCAGAGAGCTCCTGTCTCACAACCACAGCACTCCCAGCAATTGCTCTTTTCAGTTTTGACCCAGAGCAGTGCAGCCAGTTGTTTGATTATTTATGTCCAGGTTCATAGCCAGCCTCACAGTAGATCATCCTTTGGGATTTTACAAAGATGTCATTCTTGGCATCTAAACTGAAAGCCCTTTGTGTTCCAGCACATCATTTTCCCTTTATGAATACTGTTTAATTAGAAAGTAGCTTATGAACAGTGTCTCATTTTAAAAATGTGATTTGAAGTGGCAGATAGCAGATGTGCATATTACCTGGATGGCTTGAGCCTTTATGCTTACTCATTGGCACAGATCCCTTAGTGAGGGCAACTGCAGAAAGTGTGGGAGGCAAGCAGGCTTCTTCCTGGGGAAACCCAGGCCTCATTTGATTCATTGCTGCCACCTGCTGGGCCATGGCTGCTGGAATGGGAAGGCCACACCAGTAGTCCTGCTAAGCCCATCCAGGGCTGTGTAGTTCCAGTGTTAATCAGCTGTTGTTTCTAGGTGAAAACCCACCCCTAAATGAAAGGATCTAAACAGTAGAGCATTGGGCGCCTGGGTGGCTCAGTTGGTTAAGCGACTGCCTTCAGCTCAGGTCATGATCCCGGGGTCCTGGGATCGAGTCCCACATCGGGCTCACTGCTCAGCAGGGAGCCTGCTTCTCCCTCTGACCCTCTCCCCGCACCCCTCAAATAAATAAATAAATAAATAAAATCTTTAAACAGTAGAGCATTATACCAGTCAGTGTAAGGTGGTATTCGATTGTGTTTGTTAACACAGAATCCCCAAGCAGTTGTGAGGCTCATAGAACTAAGCAACACTTCGAGGACTCAAGATCCTAGAGTGTTAGAGCTGGATGAACCCTTAAAGCAGATGCATTGGAGCTATAGTGTAGTTAAATCAGAGTCTCTTAGAGGCTTGTGAAAATGCAGATTCCCAGGCCTGGCCCCAGAGATTTTGATTCACTAGGCCTAAGATGAGAGGTTTATTTAACAAGTTTCCCATGAGGTTCTAGGGCAAGTAGTCCAGCCCTAGGAAGAGCACTGCCTTAAACATTATCTCTGTAAGAGCTTCTCAACCATTTTTCTAATCAGTGCCTCATTTCAATAAGTAAAAAAATATTACATCTCCTATCAACAGGGTGAGTCACTGGTACTTTTAACTGGTTCTCTGAAGCATATACACAAAATATTACTAGACTGGTTCTGCAGGGGGAAAAGCACTTTTTAAAAGATTTTATTTATTCATTTGAGAAAGAGTGCATGAGAGAGAGAGGGACGGAGGGCACAAGCAGGGGCAGGGGCCGATAGAGAAGCAGACTCCCTACTGAACAGGAAGCCCAACCACGAGGATGCAGGGCTCGATCCCAGGACCCCAAGATCATGACCGGAGCTGAAGGCAGACACTTAACCGACTGAGCCACCCAGGAGCCCCAAGAAACACTTATAAATAATTAACTTTTCTCTCTATCACCAAGCAGGAAGTACTATAATTTAATGGGTTAATTTATAGTGGAATGCTTTTTGGCTTTGGGCATTGGCAAGTAAAGATAGGGTTTGGTATTATATTTATCACAGTCATCATTTCCCTGAATATAGTAATCATTTGGTTAATGTGTATTGAATTTTGAGGGACCTAAAATGACATAAAACAGAGTTCTGCCCTATGTCATTGCTCACCTCTTTCCTCTGGAGGAGCCGAGCCTGAGAAAACTGCAGGCCCCATGGGATTTTAGTATGTCTTATTATCACTTCTTATTCCTTACCCTGTCTTGGCAAGCTTGGCCAAGATCAAAACGATACTAAAGACGAATAATAACCTTCCTTATTACACAGGAAAAACAAGTGGCCTGATAGCAAATTTGGAAAGTCACCTTAGAATTGAGAATTCTGGATGCCTGTCATGTGCTTGCTTTCTAGAATATTATCGTCCCAAAAATATTTGTTATTTTTTATATATACTCCTGCTTCTGAAATGACTGGCTCCAATCCAAGAATAACCCTATCCAACTGTGAACTGAGTGAGGCCACTGAATTCAAGGGAAGATCACACATGGTATACTGTGTCATCTTAGTAAACAGTGAGCACCAGTAACTTCCTAGTGTATTTTCCTCTAGACTTCTTTTTCAAGCTCTCAGGTCATTGGCATTCCAGACTTCCAATCCCTTTAATGCAAATGAGTGTATATTTAACACAGTTATCATGTACTGCATGTATAGAACCAAGAGGCAGTTTATTGAACATCTTTATAGAGAAATCTTGTTGAGCTTTCAAGATCATAATTTGTATTACTCGTGAGTGTGGTTTGGTGTATGGTTTTATTTTAAATTTTGTTTCGCCTTCATAGTCTCATCTTGGGTTGTTTTTGTTTTTGTTTTTGTTTTTGTTTTTAGGGATACCTAAAGGAAATCTTGAAAGAAATTGGCGTTCAGAATGTAAAAGGGACCCACAAAAACACATGGGAGCTGAAGCCAGAGTATAGACATTATCAAGGAGAAGAAAAGAGTGATTAAGAAGACTCTTAGCCAGCATGCTAACAGAACAACTAAAGGGCGATGAGCTGAGGAAGCACCACTGATACTCAAATACTTGAGTACCATCTGTTGTAGGGGTAAAATGACTGGAACTTTAATTTCCCTAGGTAAATTTTTTAAACAATAATTCTTGTAAAGTTACTCAAGTGTTTTTTTGAGGAAAAGATTTATTTATAGGCTTGTATTAAACTAGATTATTCAGAATGGGGTGAGGGGTTGGGGGGGTTAAGAAGGTTTTTTTTTTTTATTGACTTTTAAATGTAAAACTAGGAAATGTTTTCTAAATGAGGACTCTCTGTCCTTGTTTTATCTCTGAGGATCTGAGGTAATACAAATCCAAAGTGAATGGCAAAGCAAGAAAAAAGTAGTCAACTACAGAAAGTCTTAAAAGGAATAAAAAACCAAAGTTCCTTATTCTGAAATCGTCAAAGAACAAAGCTGTCTTTATTTATTTATTTTTACAGGTGATCATGTTTCATAGTTACACCCATTAATAAAGAAGAGAGCATTTATGTTTGTACCTAAGAGAGCAGTTTTCATCATTAGCTTGCATATTTTGCCCTAGTGTTAGTGACATGAGAAATGGAAAAAATCTTGGCCAATGAGTATTTCTTTTATTTGCTTTTATTTATTTTTTAAAAGATTTATTTATTTAAGTAATCTCTACACCCAGCATGGAACTCAAACTCATGACCCCGCAATCAAGAGTCGCATGGTCTACCGACTGAGCCAACCTGGTACCCCTCTTTTATTTTGCTTTTAAAGGAATTAGAAATTAAATATTTTTCCAGTAATTCAAGATATGTCTCCCCTGTCCAGATTATAAGCTTCTCAGAAACCGACTTTGCTCCAGAATTTTGCTGCATACTCAACTGGCAGGTATTGCCTCGCCTGACAAATGATGTTGACAAACTAACAGAGGTTGTAGGGGTGAGGCTGATACGTGTTAGGCAGGCACAGAAACAAGCATCCCCACAAACAAGACCACCAAAACAAAAGAAGCTTTAACAAATTAAACACAAAAAGTTACTTTTTATTTGTTCATTTTGTCAGTTGCTTCTGTATGCTTGCAACCAAGAAGTAGCAAATGCCAAAAATTTAAGAAAATGTTATATAATTAAAGCAAATCAAGGAGAAACCTATCCATTGAGATAAATATTTTCCGGTATTATTTGATTTTCAGCAGAACACCAGCATACTGAGGTTGAGTACTACTGCAATGAGAAAATGTTTATCTTTGCATTCCCACTGTGAAATAAAATTCTGGTGAGGGAGGGTGGTCTTATTCTACTTTGTTCTGGTGCAGGAACCAGATATATCCCCCTTACCTTTCAGTTTCTGGCGGAGACTGAGTGTCAGGAAGCAGATGGATAATGGTGTGACAGATCTGTAGAGAACTGAGAATCTTGGATACCTGTCATGTGCTTTGTTCATAGCATGTATCTTCCCCCCAAACCTTGTCTTTTTTTGATGTTTGGTCCTGCCCTGAAACAGACCTCTGTGTCCTCTCCCTCTGTCTTTACTTTTTATGGTGACAGTGGCTGCCAGATTGAACTGTGTAGCTGCTAGCCGAGCTGTGTCTCCTCTGAGGCTCTGCTCTGGTATTTCTGCAGATCTGGTGTCTTCAGCTTAGTTTAGGTATCTTGTACCTCATCACACCTGACAGTATCTGCTCGAGTCTCTTAAACACTTGTTACCTGTTCAGTGGCATAGCTAATCTAGGCGGTAAACTGGTACCATTCCTGATTAGATTTTTTGAAATTGCTTTCCCATTTGATACTAAAATGTGGCTACTGGTAATGAAGGAGACTCTCTCTGGGTTCCTTTATTCTTTTATTTCAGAACTCTCTTACTTTATAAACATGCTTTCGACAGCCAACTATCAGGAAGGAGGAGTCCTAAGCCCTTATAACCACTGTGAGATCGAGAGAGGAAAGCTAGTAAGAAGGATACACATCTGGTGAGATGTCACATCATAAGAGCACAGGAGGGCCATGTTTCATAGGTGATTTAAACTCCGCTAGTTGCACACACTTAAGGGATGTTTTAACCAACAAATTGTAATAAATATATTATGGTTGCTGGGCATTGGAAAGATTTGAAATTACATGTTGCCACAGTAACTTCTAAAATGATAGATCTTAAAAAAGAAAACAGTTTTGCTCTGTTGTATCAAAAGCAGCCCTTAAAGGAGTTCAGCAGAGTTGGAGTTGTTCCTAAAGGTCTATGAACAAATTTTCTTTGGAGCTTATTTTCATCATTGTTGGTACTTATCAGTGAAATAAGAATAAACACTTATCAGGCCCTTATGTGGCTGGCAGTGTGTTAAATGCTCTAAAATATCTCATTTTATCCTCAGAAATAGCTCTGAGAGGTAGACAATGACCGTTTTATAGAACCATTTCCTGCCCAACACACTGTCATGAGACCTGATCCCTCTTTGAGGAGAATTCTACCTTTGGGCCAAAGTGAATACCAGAGTTTACTTTTCCAGAAACCTTCCCCCATACACACAAATCCTCCCCTCCAGGAAAATGATGCAGACCCCAGAAGAAGTTGTGAGAGCAAAGGAGTTTGTCTTTGGCATCTCTAATACAAACACAGGATGAAAACTGAGCTCCCTCCTTTAAAATCAAGATCCCCCTGCTAAAATTTTCCTCCCTGCTACACTTCAAGTACCCAGGTGGGGTGCACACCTTAAGAATGGCCTTCTTCGACCTCCATAGGAGTTAAGGACCCCTGTGGAATGTGATAGGAGGCTGGGGCACTGCGCTGAGGGGCACTGCCTTATAGTCAGCCTTCATGGGGCTGGGCACCCACCTTTCATCCCAATACGTTGGCCATTTTCCCTAGCATTTGTGTCAGAGTCCAGGAGATGATAAGCTGGTTTTCTTTTCAACTCAGTTTTCTTTCTGAAGTGGGTCAGAGCAGCTTCTTAAGCCTAATATTTTCATGTGTAGGAGGAATCAGAGATTGCTTTTTAATCTTCCTTTTCTTCACGTATTTCCATCTTTTCTTCTTCCTACTTCCTGGTCTTTGAGCAAGTACCACCATCCATAGTACACTAGTACCATGTAAATCTGATTGACGGCGGCATAAGCCTTTAATAGTTTATTATAAGAAAATCAACAGCTTTTATCTTTGTTAGAAGTCATCTAAATTAACAAGGACATTTTAGATGCTTTAGCTTCCAGTTTAAACTAGATTCTGTCAGATCAGTTAGTCTTAAATTTTAGGTTTCTTTTTTTTTTAAGATTTTATTTATTTGACAGAGACACAGCGAGAGAGGGAACACGAGCAGGGGGAGTGGGAGAGGGAGAAGCAGGCTTCCTGCTGAGCAGGGAGCCTGATGTAGGGCTCAATCCCAGGACCCTGGCGAGCTGAAGGCAGATGCTCAACGACTGAGCCACCCAGGTGCCCCAAATTTTAGGGTTTTAAAGAACGATTTTCTTAAAGTGCACCATATTTTTAAATGTTGAAATTTGTATTTAAAATCTTAAGATACGAGATTTTTATTGTCTTGTGGAAATCTAAGTGCACCAGAAGATATGTTGCTGGACTAAACACCGTAGGGTGGCATGGTCATGGAGCACAGTGGTGGTTTATTGGCAAGTATTTACCGACCACGATTATATCCCAGGCACTGTGGATACTAAAGTGCTAGACATAAGAGGCGTTCACAGTCTAGTGGGAAATAGAGAATGTAGATGGATACAACAGTGTGTGGGTAGAGAAGTGTGAACTGAGTGTTGCAATCAATCAGAATATTCCAGTTAATTCATTGTTGCCATTTATGTTCTACATGAATTTCCAATTTTTAAAGCATTTGAATGCAGTAATATATACTTAATTTTAACTTCTTTGAATATAATTTGACCATTGAAAATTCCTAAAACACAAGGGGATTTGTACAATGCCTAAGGATCATTATTATGAACACATACAGTGGATGTCTGTAATACATCGATCTCGTTAATAGAATGCTAAATTGAAGGGCTCACGGAGCTAGTCCTTGTGACATGTAAGCCTTATTTCTACTTCATACATTTCTTACTTACATTTCTACTTCTTATTTCTTCTTCTTACATTCTATTTTCTCTCCTTGATGAACAAAAGCCTGGGAAACAAAAGCCTCGTTCTGTGAAAACCCACTAAAATGTCCCCTGTGTGCCAGGCACCAGGAGCAAAGGTTGATGGGTGTCTGTAATAATGTGCCTTACATGCCAGCAGTTCTCTGCCTATGTTACTAAATAAGCAGGAAGAATAATAGCTTTTGTTTAGTGGACCTTTGCTGTATGCCAGGCACTGTGCTAAAAGCATTTGACTCCTATTCCTCATTGAATCCTCACAACAGCGCTAAAATATGGGTCTCTTTCTGCCTTTGTTTTATAGATGTGGAACATCAGGTCCTGAAAGGTTGAAGAACCTAACCAAGGTCATAACCAAGGTAGTCAGGGGCAGAGCCAGATTCAAATCCCAGAAGAACACTCAGCAGTGCAGGCTCTTAGTTACTATTATGTGTATGAAGTAAGTGTACTTTTATGGGTCCCATGCTGCTGATTGCCCTTAGCTGTAATTCACCTGCCCAGAGTCTCCCGTTTGGTTTTTTGTTGTTTGTTTTATTGTTATTAATATTACTGAGGTGTAATTGACCTATAATTCTTTTGTATTTGACTTCTTACGAATGGGTAGCAAAGTCTCAAGTTATCTTTCTTGAATCTAAAGAGAGTTAATTCTGGATTCTACCTGAGTTGTTTTGCCTTTAGAGGTTAGTTTCCAATTTTTTTTTTTTTTAAGATTTTATTTATTTGACAGACACAGCAAGAGAGGGAACACAGGCAGGGGGAGTGGGAGAGGGAGAAGCAGGCTTCCCGCTGAGCAGGGAACCCGATGCGGGGTTCGATCCCAGGACCCTGAGATCATGACCCAAGCCGAAGGCAGACGCTTAACCAACTGAGCCACCCAGGCACCCCTAGTTTCCAGTTTTTGTTGAGGTTCTGGAGTTTCTTACGGAATGATGTTCCTTTTTTTTTTCTCAGCTCTAGATGCAGATGAGATTTTTCCCAGGAATGACTGCAGATGGCCAATGTACTTGATTTACTTACATTCTAGACCACCCAGGCTTATGAGAAAGTTGTGATTTGGCTGGTCACAGTTGAGGGTCTCTGCCATGGCCTCGTAAGCACACAGGAAGTCCATCAGTTTGGGACTGCTCAGTAATGGGGATACAGAGCTCAATACCAATAGGCCCTTGCTTCCAGACACTCCCAGTATTGGAGAGGACTTGGAGGCAAACAAATAGCCAACATAGTGTATCAAGTGCAGCAATAGAAACACATGGCAGAATGTTTTAAGAGCTACATGGATTCAAAGTAAGTCACTTAGAGCAAGTTGTTTGCTTTGTGTTCCTCTTAGTTTCATCATCTGTGAAATAGATAAAAGTCTACCTCACAGAACTGTGGTGAAAGTTAAATGAGTCAACATATCAGCGCTGTATTTAGACCTGTGGATGGGAATTTTCTTGGTGATGCTGTAGTGCAGAAGAATTGCTGGCTCTTTCTGTTGGACAGCTGACTTTGTGCCATTCTACTGTTGCTGTATGGGGTTAAGGAACATAACTATATTTTTTTAAAAAAGAGTCAATATATGTAAAGCACTTAGAACACTGTGTGACCTGTAGAAAGTACTTTATCATATACAAAATATGTAAAATATGGAAGTATCACAGAGAATGAAATGATTAATTACATCTTTGGGGAGTCAGGAAAGCATTCCTCGAGCAGCCCCTGAAGTGGGTTTTGAACAGGGGTCTAGGAGTTCAGCAAGATTCAGGGAGCAGAATGTACAGAAAGAACAAGTGCATGCATCTTACTTCACAAGGTGGTTGGAGTGAGAACCCACACACACCTTCAGTGCACTCCTAGATACAGCTTGGTGTAGTTGAGTGTGGCTCAACATGTCACATCCAGTCTTAGTCTGATAGAAGAATGTGGAGGGCAAGTCATCGCTGCCTGGGACCAGGTGGAATGGATGAGCAGCTAGGCAGGACTAGCCTCCTTCGGTCGAACACACAAGTTCACAATGATGCAAATAACCTAACTGCTCCCTATTTGCAGCATGCTTTTCTACTTTGATTCATCCCTGAATACATTTCTTTAATATAGTCCAATTGAAGTGACAGTGGAAACCATTAGTGAATTACATGTTAGAGGTTTGAAGTCCCGATCCTTTATCCTTCCACCACTGCAAACTCTAATTAATAAAGATAAATAGGGAGCTGGAGCTAAATGAGGTCAGATGCACCTTACTAACAGAGGCCCGGTAACTCCCAGCTGGACTAGAGGACCTAGCTAAGAGCTGAAGAGAGAGTTCCTTATCCTTCTCCTCAGTTGGTGATGACTGGCTGACCACTGGTAGGCAGTTGGCCTAACTTATCATTTGCAGGTGAAAAACCTGGAACAGCTGGGAGAAGACATCCAAATGGCCAGCAGGTACATAAACGATACTAAATATCACTAATCATCAGGGAAATGCAAATCAAAATGACAATGAGATACCACCTTACACCTGTTAGAATGGCTAAGGTCAAGAAGACAAGAGATAACAAACGCTGGCAAGGCTGTGGGGAAAAGGGAACCTTCATACACTATTGGTGGAATGTAACTGTTCAGTCACTATGGAAAACAATATGGAGGTTCCTCAAAAAATTAAAAATCTACTTATTCCACTTATGGGTATGTACCCAAAGGAAATGAAAACAGGATATCAAAGAAGTGTATGCATGCCCATTTTATTGCAGCATTATTTACAATAGCTAAGATGGAAACAACCCCAGTACCCATCAACAGATAAATGGATAAAGAAGATGTGAGATAGATATATATTGATAAGAAATATCTTCAGGAATATTGTTGAGCCATGAAAAAGAAGAAAATCCTGCCATGTATGGACCTTGAAGACATTATGCTGAATGAGATAAATCAGAGAAAGACAAATAGTCTTAAATGTGGCATTCACTTTTATGTGGAATCAAAGTCAAATTCATAAAAGCAGAGAGTAAAATGGCGGTCCCTGGAACTGGGGGCAGTGGGGGGATAGAAGAAATGTTAAAGGGTACAAACTTGCAAGTACTAATAAATAAGTCCTAGAGTTAATGCATAGTATAGTGAATGTAGACAACAATATTATAATCATCACATTTGCTAAGACATTAAATCATAATCCAACCATAAAAAATGAAATAATTCTGTGATGTAAGAGGTGCTGTTGCTACAATGACCGTCATCTCACAATATATAAATAATATCAGATCAGGTTGTATACCTAAATTAACAAGATGTTAGACGTCAAATATATTGCAGTTAAAAGAATAATAAAATTATTTGTCAAATGTGGATCTCCAAAGAGATACCAGGGTAGCATGAAACTCCTGATAGCACTTCAGAAATAACGATCATCAGTGATGTTGAAAGGCAGCCTTTAAAAATCCCACAGAAAAAATATTTATAAAACACATATGAAGGATGGGGCGCCTGGGTGGCTCAGATGGTTAAGCGTCTGCCTTCGGCTCAGGTCATGATCCCAGGGTCCTGGGATCGAGTCCCGCATCAGGCTCCCTGCTCAGCGGGGAGCCTGCTTCTCCCTCTGCTTCTCTCTCTCTCTCTCTCTCATGAATAAATAAATAAAATCTTTAAAAAAAAACACATATGAAGGTCTTATATCTAGGCTGCATAAAGATCTCTCAAAGTTCAATAACAGCAACAAGGCAGTATAAAAATTGGCAGTAAATGTACATATACACATCATCAAGAAGATACGGATGGTCAGATAAGCACATGAAAAGCTACTCAACATCACTATTTGAGGGAAATGCAAATAAAACTGCAAGATAATGTTATATACCTATCAGAACGGCTACAGTTTCCAAAGCCTGACAGTCCCAAGGCTGATGAGCTTGCAGAACAACCAGAACGCTCTCACATTATTCACAGGAATGCAAAATCATACAGGTACCTTGAAAACCAGTTGGGCAGTTTTTTGTAAACTTAAACATACCACCCTACAACCCAGCAATCTTACTCATAGGTATTTACCCTCGAAGAAATGAAAATCATATGTGCACACAAAAACCTGTACACAGATGTCTATAGCAGCTTTAATCCTAATAGCCCAAAACTGGGTCCCGCCCCCGCCCCAGCAATGTCTACCAGCTTGTGAGCAGATAAACAGTGGTGCAGTCCTGCACTGGAATGCCCCTTGGCCATGAAAACGGAGGGCTTGCTGCTATGGCCATCTGGATGAATTGCCTCTGCACTGTGCCAAGTGAAAGAAGCCAGACTCCTAGGGCTACATACTGTATGCTTCCATCTGTAGGACATTACAGAAATGGCAAAACTAGGGGGATAAAAACACAGGTGGGGGGGAGGGATTGACTACAGACACAAGGGAACATTTTGGGTGATGGCAGTCCTGACGGTGGTGGTGCTTAGAGGACTGTGTGTGTGTGTGTGTGTGTGTGTGTGTGTGTGTGTGTGTGTGTGTTTTGAAACTTGCACATTTAAAAAGGTGACTTCTGGGCACCTGGGTGACTCCGACGGTTAAGCAGCCGACTCTTGATTTCAGGTCATAATCTGCCAGTTGTGAGATGGAGCCCCGAGTCCGGCTTCAAACTCAGCAGGGAGTCTACTTGAGGATTCTCTCTCTCCTTCCAGCTCGTGCTCACCTGCTCTCTATCTCAAATAAATAAAATCTTAAAAAAAAAAAGTGACTCTGCATATAAAATATACATCAATAGACCTAGCTTAAAAAATTAAATAGAGTGAACACTGGAAACAAATGTCCCAACAGGGAAAAAATAAACTATGACTCATCTGTATTATGGAATGTCTGCAACAGTTAAAAATTAGATGAATATGTTGACTGGAAAGGTTTCATTAAATATAAAAAGTAAGTTTCAGGGGCGCCTGGGTGGCTCAGTCATTAAGCGTCTGCCTCTGGCTCAGGTCATGATCCCAGGGTCCTGGGATCGGGCCCCGCATCGGGCTCCTTGCTTGGCGGGAAGCCTGCTTCTCCCTCTCCCACTCCCCCTGCTTGTGTTCCCTCTCTCGCTGTGTCTCTCTCTGTCAAATAAGTAAATCTTTAAAAAAAAAAAGTTTCAAAACTTAAAAGTAAGGTCCTTTTTTTAAAAAAAAGATTTTATTTATTTGAGAGAGAGAGAGAATGCACATGAGAGGGGGGAGGGTCAGAGGGGGAAGCAGACTCCCCACTGAGCAGGGAGCCCGATGTGGGGCTCTATCCCAGGACTCCAGGATCATGACCTGAGATGAAGGCAGTTGCTTAACCAACTGAGCCACCCAGGCGCCCAGTAAGGTCCTATTTATATTAATAAAAACAAAATAATTTTTTTAGTAGGCTCCATACCCAATGTGGGGCTTGAACTCACAACCTTGAGATCAAGAGTTGCATGCTCTACTGACTGAGCCAGCTGGGCACTCCACAAAATAACGTATTTTTTTTTTAAGATTTTATTTATTTATTTGACAGCACAAGCAGGGGGAGCGGCAGGCAGAGGGAGAGGGAGAAGCAGGCTCCCCGCTGAGCAGGGAGCCCAACATGGGGCTCAATCCCAGGACCCTGTGGGATTGTGACCTGAGCCGAAGGCAGACGCTTAAGGGACTGAGCCACCCAGGCGCCCCCAAAATAGGTATTTCTACATGAGCACATACATCTATAACAGAGGAAAACATCAGGAGGAGACTAGGATAGGGAGGCAGAGCAAGGGGGGATTTCCCCTTATGTATACATTTTTACAAGGACGGTATGTTAATGATTCGAATGTTTATAATACATAGGTGAAATATATATAATATATATGTGTGAAAATCAAGCCCAAAGGGAGAGCACACCTTTTATGAAGTTAAGGCCACTCCAAAGATGCATAATGCTCCAGTTCTACCCCCTGGGTACCGGTGTTAAGACCTTCAGTCCTGCTGGCAAGGAAGACCCTCTCTCTAGAGGACTCTGTGTGGGAGAGGATGGACTGCATCAGGCCATAATGAATGTCACCCCGCTGCATCTGGGGCACCACCCTAGGTGCTGGGGTCTGGTTGCCAGGGAAGATGGGCTGCCTGCGCCACACAGCCGAGGAGTGTGCAGTTTGCTCCCGTCGGGGAAAGGTGGGAATGTGCTCAGAGCCTGGTAACAGTGCTAGAGGCCTGCTCTGTTGCCCTCACAAATTCTCCAAGCGTTAACAGAGGTAAAGTCCATCTCTGAAAGAGAAGAAAATTCCCAGTATGTACAGCACTGGAGGCCTTGAATTAAATCCATTGGCAGAGGGTCCCCAAAAAGCCATCAGTGGACTGAGTCATTTATATACCCACCACAAACTCTGGGAAGTGAGTGTCCCTGAGGAATGAGAAACCCATCACTGATTGGCTAAATGTTTGAGAAAGCAAGTTTGAACAACGATTTCCTGCTGGAGTAGGGGAGGTAAGAGATCTCTATTTTAAAGCAGAGAAAACCAAGGTAAGTTCTTAACTGTGTCACACTGGAACTGTGGCTAGAACTCAAGTCAGCTTTTGCTAATGTTGCTAGCCCCACATTCCTTGGCTCAGTCTCCTGCCCTTGGATGAGGAGTCTTACTCTTCATGGAGCCAAGATTGGAGAGGAGAGTGAGTGTGCCTTTCCCGGGCTGTGTGCTGTGCTGGGTGCAGGCCAGCCTTGCGCTGAACTCAGGCAAATGGACCTTCAGTGGCAGCTTGTGGAGGCAGGGAGTCCTTATTATTCACCAAGCCTTTATGTCCTCTGAGAAAATAAAATTCTTAATCACCTTCAGACAGCATTGTCAAGTGAAACCTTAATGTGTCAGACATCTCTGAGATCACGTTTGTTAACCACCTACACAGAGACTCACCTGTAAGCCTAAGCCTACAAACCTTAGCCTGCAAGCTTAGTATGCTGAAATGAAAGCACCTCGGCCTGTGGATGTTAAGTTGCATGCGGTTGCAGACGGATACCAAGTAATCAACTAAGAAAGGACAGAAAAGAAAACGGGATTGTTTCAAATCACATTAAAACAAAACAAAACCCCATCAGTTGGGGTGTCCGGCTGGCTCAGTAGGAAGAGCGCGCAACTCTTGATCTCGGGGTTATGAGTTCGAGCCCCACGTTGGTGGTAGAGATTACTTAATAAATAAATCTTCAGTTGGGCCAGGTTGATTTCCTCAGAAAAAATTGAGTATGTCGATCAGCAAGGGCATCGCATATGTTAGAAAAGTACGAGTCAGCATGTTAGAACTGGGTTCCACATTCTCCATCACACCTAATACTTACTTGTGCCAGGTCTTTGTAGGCAGTTGCTGTCACCAGTAATCTAGGGTGGAGAAATTTGTTGCGGTTTAGGGGTGGTGGCTGCAGAGAGGCTGGTCAGCAGAAAAGAGAGTATCTGTACTAGGTGAGAGGTTGGCAAGGGTGAACCCTAATGTCCTTTCTGGTTTTAAGATTCTATCATTCTAAGCCGTGAGCCTGGCCAGGCTTCCCTATCCATCTTGTCCATATCCCAAGACTGGACAGAGGTTTGCTTTATTCTCACTTGGAGCTTCTGTACCTGGCACAGACCCACCTACAACGCACATGCTGAGATGTACGCATAAGCATCCCGCTGTGGACAGGCCTTTGTGTTCTGGGGAAACACCATTCACTTCTTGGCTTCCCAGCATCACCTGCCCCCTGCTGCAGGCCCACCTGCTTCTACCCACGCTCTTGCCTGCACCCGGAAGTACTTGTCTGGCACCCAGTTCTTACCCGGCTCCCTCCTACTAAAGGCTGTTTCAGTGGTAAGAAGGAGAAAGCCACTTAAGTCTGCTCAAAGGCAGAAAGGACAGCCCTCCCAGGGACTGGACCTTCTTCCGTTCCTCTCTCAGAAGCCACATGGTCCTTGCTGTTGGCTTGCTTCTGTGCATCTGCTCCATCCTGTTCTCTGCAGACTGGCTTCCCTGGCTTCACAAGGTCATGTCCCGCCAGAACTTCAGCATGCATTTTGCTCTGTCTTAACACAGTGCCGGCTTTGGCGTCAATTTGACATGACTTTCCACCTCAGCTTCTCACAGCTGACTGACTCTAATTCTGGATCCCATCTCCAGATTTTCCAGAAAAATCTGATGGCTGCCTTCCGGTCAGGCATCCACCCCTAATCTGATGAGTGGGGGGAAGCATGAATGGCAGTCATAATTGCAGGGACAGGGGGTTTCCAGTGGAAGGGCTGACGTTTAGCTGAGCACTCTGGAGAGTAACCACAGTACCCTCCAACTGGCTCAGTTACTCACGAATGCACATCTGGTAATATAAGAATCCTGAGGTCATCGTTTCATTGTTATTTCTGTAAGATTCTGGGCCTTGAGTTCCACAACTAAAGAAATAGAGCACTGGGGAAAAGCCCCACCAAGGGATTTCAAGGTAATGGTGAAAATTAAGAGGAAGAGGCCCTTCCGGTTCTAAAATTCCTAGGATTCCCATGGAAAGATAGAATACTGAGCCTATAGAAGAAAAGAAGAGCGTCCTGATACACAAACCCGGCTGTATAAAGGACTCCTCTATTGGGTGCGTCATAAGGGGAAAGAACCTACATTGCAGAGAGAGCAATGTGATCTACCATTTTACACATACTATCAGCAACAATTTAGATTTGCTCTCCAGTTCTGAGAAAGTGAGGTGATGCTTGTACTTCTGCATGGCAGTGAGCATGGAAAAAGCACTTTTAGCATCAAGGACTTCAACAGCGATTGCCATCGCCATTCTGCCAACAGAAAACAAAGGCACAGAAAGGTAAACGTTCACACCACACAGCCTGATAGTGGCTGAGTTGGGGCCAATGTGCACTCACTGCCGGCACCACAACCTCCCTCCAGCCCCAGGATTCTCAGGATTCTCAAACTCACCTAGTCATCGGAGTCAAGGGGATTGGGTGGGGGGGTGGTGTCAGACATGGTAAAAAGCAGATTGCAAGGCACTACCTGGGAGAACTGAAACATAGCCCTTGGGAGGGAGCCCGAGTTTTGTATTTTTATAAAGCTCCAAGTTATTTTTTTTAATATTTTATTTATTTGATAGCACAAGCAGGGGGAGCAGCAGGGAGAGGGAGAAGCAGGCTCCCCACTGAGCAGCAAGCCCGATACGGGACTCGATTCCAGGACCCGGGGAACATGACCTGAGCCAAACAAAGGCAGACGCTTAACCGACTGAGCCACCCAGGCACTTACGGGGGAGGGGCAGAGGGAGAGGGAATCTCCAGCAGACTCTCCGCTGAGTGAGCAGCCCAGCACGGGGCTTGATCCTGTGACCCAAGATCATGACCTGAGCCAAAATCAAGAGTCAGGTGCTTAACCCACTGAACCACCCAGGTGCCTCTAAAGCTCCAAGGTATTTCTGATGATCAATCAGGTCTGGGAACAATTGCACTCGTCAAAATTTTCAGTTGCAAAAGTAACTGAGAAGGATGGTGGTGGTTTCCTGGCCATGAACAGTGTGAAGGAAGGTGTCAGGCTTTTCCTGATACACAGTGGTATCTACCTATCACGCTTTGCACCCCACAGCCTACCCTGAGAACCCGAGAATGAGTCCACGCCAACAGTGTGACCGGACACCTTGTGAGGCCTCCCTGCCATCCGCCGAAGCCCAAAGATGAGGATGCACACTCCCAACAGGGACTGAAGGGTTAAGTGAGAAGCGTTTGTAAAGTGGCTCCATGCCTACCACATAGTATATGTTCAATAAAAGTTTCTTGTTGACCGTGTTTCCAGAGCGGCTGTCACTGATAAAAGCAGACTGCATTTCTCATCTTCCATTGCTAGCCATTTCACAGGAAAGGTCCAAAAGCTGTTAACAGGGATGAAAAGCTGAGGACAGAGGAAAACCAATGTGGAATAATGGCAAATTGCTTTTATCAAACAGACCAAATAGTAACTCCAGTTTGGGAAAAAACAAAGGTAAATATTGGCCGGCCCTAGAGCCCTTGAACTGTTTTAGAGCTGTGGGATCAGACCCAACACCAGGTCTCTCACCCCCAGGTCACCAGAGCTGGCAAGCAGTGCTGCCCACCCCCAGCCCAGCGAGCCCTAGACGCCACCCCCGCCCCCGCCACCTGCTGTCAGTTTTCCCGATGAGGTTCCAGTCCTTGGGGTGAGTGTCCTGGTGTAGACTATGAGAGGAGGAAGCAAGCACTTGTCACCCCAGTGTGCGTAAACTTACCTTCAAAATACCAGTCCAGTCACTCGGGATTTTAGGTCCCTTGGTTTCTTCTCTTACAGTGTCTGCCCTGATTTCCTTGCCTTGAGAGGTCTGGCTCCTGCATCTGAGGAGGTAAGAGCACAAAGAATGGATGGACAAAATGCCTCTTCATGGTCACTCCAGTCGCACCCTTGAGTCCTACACGGTTTGGGGTAAAGTAGAAGGCTGTGTGACGCTCAGAGTTCTAACTGGGCTGTGCCTTAATTAGCTTTCATGACACACGACATGTACACCTCTCTAAACCAGTGAGACCCTCACCTTGTTCGGTAACGAGGAGTCTGGGCACATTTTTGTTTTTGGTGCAACAGTTGGTTTCTCAGACCTTGAGGCAGCTTGATAGGAGAACTTGTTCCAGATTTCTTTAAATGATGAATAAACCTTATTTTGAAAACAACTATTCGCTGCCTTCCATCGTCAGATAAAATGAGTGCACAACTCTGTCATTTATCAAAGTGGAGACTACACCTACTCAAGATCTACTTTTGGGCTTGGAGAGGGTGGTGATGCCACAGCTCATGAAGGCTCCCTTGCCAAGTTAATTTAAATTGGGCTGAATAGCAATTCTAGCATGCTGGCTGAACACACTGGGACTGACCTTGGAGCCCGGGTTGGTGAAAAATCGCATTATACAGTTGAAAGCAAGCAGTGGGGTCAGCCTGGGGGCGGTCTTTTTAAGCGTATTTTTCGAGGACCTGACGAAATTTAGAAGCTCTGTCAGACCTGCGGGAATGTCAGCCAGTTCTCCTGGCACTGTCCCCTCACTTGGCTGCTCAGAGACTTGATAATGGGTGAAGAAACAGCTCATTCCTTAGAGTGGGGAAGGAGAAAGGAAAGGAGGGAGGGAGGGGTTTGCTGAGCTGAGAAGTTAGCCATCACCTTTGAGGCTTTTGACCACTTGTATGAAGGGAGGTCTGAGGTCTTGCAACATTTCTTCAGGCCCCATTGTCTAGAATTTGCAAGAAATTAGAAGGACCTAAAGAAATTGGACAATGGAAGTATTCAAATTAATGATTGCCGAAAACAGAACTCTTAATCCACTGTGACTCATGCGATTGGTCTTTTGTGCCATTTATGCGTGATCCATGTATCATGTATAAGCAACGTGAACCACACCCATTCTCAGACCATCCAGGATGACTTAAAGCTTCCCATGCAGGGGAAGGGAGTTTGATTGGAAGGAGCATAGGCTCTTCCGTGGGAACATGGGCTCAGACTTCAGCTGTTTGGGGACAGCTTCTGTTTCTTTGCATTTTCGTTTCTTCTTCCTGGTAGAGGGTAAGACCAAAGTGCCTGCCTTGCATTCTTTATTGTAGACGTGAAAACACCATTTTATAATCTGTAAAATAATATGCAAATGTTATTTTATTACTGTGGGCCCTCAAAGTTGCAATGACAGAAAGTCAAACTGGCTGAAGCAAAAAATTGAATGACTCCGCCCCATGGAGCCGGATATAAGGGATAAAAGGGCAGTGGTGTAATGCTGTGGTTTAGACCCATTTCTTGAGCACTCATTCTGCGGTGTTATGATTTATTGAAGGCTTATCAATCAGGAACTAAGCTCATGCTCTGCAGAACTCCACATTCTGAGACTGACTCAGTCCAAGTACCGAGTTTGCAGAACCTGTAGACCTGGTGATTATTGTGTCTCTTTCGTTGTCTTTCTCCAGTCTCCGAGCTTTAGGAGCCCCATGTCCAGTGGTTTCGCCCTGCCAGCAAACAGGCTTTAAGGGGACTTGTGAGAATCCTTCTTGCTGATATTTTGAGTTTCCTCTTTTAAGAAAGGTGCTAGAGTAACCATTCAGAGGAACGTGAAAATTACGCAGTGAGGGCACTGTTAAAACTCTCAGGCCCTTGGGAAGAAGTGTATGGTGGGAACTGCTCGTGAAGTGAAGCACGGACTGCCTGGCCTGGCCGGTCAGCGGGATGTGGGAGGCGGGGAGCTGGTGGGGAGACCCCATGCTGCCATGTGTGAGGGCCGCACGGCTGCTGCTCTTCCTGCCGAGGTAGAGTTTGGAATCAGGGTTTGACTCTTTATCTAGCACAGCGCTTGGCACACAAGAGACGTTCAATAAGTATTTGTTAAGGGGGCGCCTGGGAGGGCTCAGTTGTTAAGCGTCTGCCTTCGGCTCAGGTCATGGTCCCAGGGTCCTGGGATCGAGCCCCGCATCAGGCTCTCTGCTCAGCGGGGAGTCTGCTTCTCCCTCTCCCTCTGTGCTTTCTCCCTCTCTCTCTCTTTCAAATAAATAAAATCTTAAATGAATAAATAAGTGTTAAGTGAATAAACTGATACTGCCCAGGCTCCTCCTTTTAACAGCTTCATGGGACTTATGATATGGCTATACCTTGATTTGACTGAAATGTTCCACTACTAACATACATGTAGGGTGTTCCTGGGCTTGGGTTTTGTTTTCTTCTGCTTCACTTTATACACAGTACTGCCCCCAGCATCCTTGCCCATAGATCCCTGTGCTCTGGGCAACCAGATATAGTTAGGGGGCCCTGGCCTTGAGGGAGGGGCCGGCGTCTTCATGAGCATCAGGCCATAGCAGTCACGGTGTGTGCAGGCCTGATGTCACCCTGGTTCCACTCGTACTTCCAGAGCTGGCATGTATACAGTGTGCAAATCTATGAAAACTCATGAGGAGCCAGGCTTCAGTAAACATGAGGGATCACCAACCCCTCTACCCCAGAGTGCCCACCTTTGTTTCAAATACACATGCAGTGAATTTTCTCTGCCTTTAAAGATTTTTTTTCTGATAACTGAACAGGTTTATTTCTACCTATTCAAGGTCAGATTTCTACTTTGTGAATTTTCTTCTCAGAGTTTATGTGTGCTCTAAGTCTTCCTATTCCTGGTTGCCTGTTCCTGTTTTGCTTCAGAATCTTGCTGTAGAATCAACTCCTGCATGAAGAAATCAGCTTCTCCCTATTTCAACCCACTCAACTCTGAACGCTGAACTCCCTAAAAAGATTATACATACATACAGATAAAAATATTGACATCAAAGCACCATGTCTGTGGCTAACAGATCAACCAGCAGAGAGGACTTGGGAGGAAAAGCAAAAACTACCTATGCCATGTCTACCTCCTCCTTTCCAATCTCTCTTCATCTGGACCATGACTTTCTTCTAGAGTTTTTTGTTTTCCTGGAGTTTTTTGTTTGTTTGTTTTTTAAGATTTTTTAAAATCTTTAAGTAATCTCTACACCCAACATGGGGCTCAAACTCACAACCCAAGATCAAGAGTCACACACTCTATTGACTGACTAAGCCAGCCAAGAGTCCCTTCTGTTTAAATATACCTTTCTTCCCCCTCTGTATCTTTATGTAGCCATACCTTTATTTATACATTTATCTAGGTGTACCTATATTTGCTGGCTGTCCATAGCTGTCCATACATACACTCAAGTTTTCTCAAGTTCTCAATAATGCTAGCAGTACTATAGAGTTCCCCTTTCCCCTCTGGAAACTTCAGTCATCTTGCTTTAAACTGGATTACATGTCTGTCATTCTGGGAGTTCTCTTACTACTCTTTTTTTTTTTCTCCTTCATTTTTGAGGACTACATCCTCAAATAACTTCCTTTTTTTAACATTTTATTTATTAGAGAGAGAGCACGTGCACAAGCAGGGGGGAGGGGCAGAGAGAGAGGGAGAAGCAGACTCCCTGCTGAGCAGGGAGCCCAGTGTGGGGCTGGATCCCAGGACTCTGGAATCATGACCTGAGCCAAAGGCAGATGCTTAACTGAGCCACCCAGGCGCCCTCAAATAACTTCCTAAGAAAGGAAATATAGGAAGTAAGTGTTCCCCATCTGAAATGCCTGAAAATATCTTTTTTCTCTCTCATATTTCATTGATAATTTGGCTGGAGATAGGGTTCCGGGTTGAAATAATTTCCTTCAGAAATACTGAGGTATTGAGCCATTTTGTCTCAGTATCCAGTATTGCTGGAGAAATCTGCACCTCCTCCCTTGTGGGTGAGGTGTTGCGAGCCAGTGTGTGTAATGCTTAGGGTGCAGGCTCTACCCACAGACTGCCCACGTTTCCAAACCTGGCTCTATTGCTATTTGCTGGCTCTGTGACTTTAGTTTCCTTGTCTGTGAAGTAGGAATGATGATAATACCTACTCACAGGGCTGTTGTTAATGAAGCAGTGATTTAATAGAATAGTGCTTCGAAGAATTCCTGGTACATAGTGTATACTTCCGGGGACTAGTATTAATATTTTCTTTATTGGAGCTTTTTATTTTTCTTCAGTGTTCTGACGTTTTACTAAGTGTGACCCCATGCTAGGACACATCGTCATATCTGATATGTAATAGTGAAATACCTGAAGTGTCCTAGTGTGGGCCTTTTTACGTTTCCCGGACTTAACACTCAATATTGCATTCAGTCTGAAGACCTCCCTTCTTCTCAGGTAAATTATTTGTTATATTTCTTTCAAATATATTTATTCTCTCTCTTTTGAGCTACTATCGATCAGAGGTTGGTTCCTAGATTGATTCTTTAAGTGTCTAATCTTTTCTTTCAATTTTTCATTTTGCCTTATAATAAAATTTGTTCCAAAAAATGGCCCCATTTTTATTTTCTAATCCTTCAATTAAGAAGATTTAAGGGGCACCTGGGTGGCTCAGATGGTTAAGCGTCTGCCTTCGGCTCAGGTCATGATCCCAGAGTCCTGGGATCGAGTCCCGCATCGGGCTCCCTGCTCCTTGGGAGCCTGCTTCTCCCTCTGCCTCTCTCTCTCTCTCTCTCTCTCTGTGTCTCTCATGAATAAATAAATAAAATCTTTAAAAAAAAAAAAAAAGATTTTAAAAAAATTTTCTAAAGTAAGCTCTAGGCCCAACATGGGGCTTGAATTCATGACCCCAAGATCAAGAGTCACATGCTCCACCAACTGAGCCAGTCAGCCACCCCCAATTAAGAAGACTTTTTTTTTTTAAGATTTTGTTTATTTATTTGACAGAGAGAGAGAGACAGTGAGAGACGGAACACAAGCAGGGGGGTGGGGTAGAGAGAAGCAGGCTTCCCGCTGAGCAGGGAGCCCCATGCGGGGCTCTGAGATCATGACCTGAACCGAAGGCAGACGCTTAATGACTGCTTAATGACGCTTAATGACCCAGGCACCCCCAAGAAGATTTTTAATTAAAATTATTCCATCTCCAAAAGCTCTGTTCTTTGATTTTTTATTTCATGGCATCCTTTTTAGATGCTCTACCTTTGTGAATTTCTTTTCTCTGAGGATACTAATTAGAGGGTATTGTTTGTTGTTGTTCTTTTCTGTCCCCTGAATTATTTCTGGTTTCTGTTTGTTGTGAATTATCTCTCTTTTGTGCTGAAGGCTTTCTTGATGATTCTTGCCTATTTGTTCACATTTTTTAAATGAGGGAATTGGATGTTTGATTAGAAGCTCTATGCGTGGGCAGAACTTGTCAAATAACAGACTTTGCTTTGTGGTGAGCAGGTGGGAACCTGGCCATGGTTGTGGGATCCTGAAATGCCAGCGTGTGGAGGACCTAAACTTGGGACATCACATATTCTCATTGCCCTAATTTTTCCCCAGAGTTTATTCAGTTTTTTAAAGAGAAAAATGCTATGTAATGTCATGTTATGTTTTAGATAGATCAATTGACTGATGGATCGGTCACCTCACAACTACCCAGGAAGGTAAATACAATTATCTCTGGATTCCAGAGGATTGAACTGAACCATAGAGAGACTAAATAAAGTGCCCCAGGTCACACAGCCAATGAAAAGTGACAGGAGAATTTAAACTCAGATCTCTCTAACTCCAAAAACGATATGCTCCTAATCACTATGATAAACTGTCCTGGATGATCCAGTAAAATGGGTACAAAGGCTTCCCCACCCAATCCTCACAGAAGGATCTTTGTTACTAGTCTTTTTATTTTTTTTAAGTAAACTCTACTCCAAACATGGGGCTTGAACTCACAACCCTGAGATGAAGAGTCACGTGCTCTACTGACTGAGCCAGCCAGGAGCCCCTGTATAGAAACTGTAGGGACCTAGTATTGAGAAGGTCGCTTTGCTTTTCGCCTTTATTTAGGTCTATTCTTCATCCTCAGAAGAAACAACCAGATTCCCTGGATATTAAGTTTGACTTTCTTGACACACATAAAACTCTTGGATTACCCTTTCAGGCCCTTTCCCACTAAAGGTCATTGCAAAGGGCATTGCACACAGGTATGTTTCTGAAGTCAAGAGACACTCTGTTGGAACTGTCACAGCATCCATATTGTGTGAGGATCAGTGACATAGCTATTTGATGCCTGGACACAGCCTCTGCTGTTGACAGAAATGGAGGCTCTCTGCTGCGTGAGTCATTCTCCTCTTAACTTTTTAATGGCATCCAGGGTCACTGTGAGTTGAAGCTCTAAGTTCTCAGCCGTTCTCCAATTCTGAGGTTGCTTAAAACATCTCTGCCTTAGAGCCCTTATTTGTGAAAAGAGAATATAAGAATCATTCCAGGTACTATTCAGGAATGGCTGATGTCAGGTCATACCAAAAAAGTCTTGGGATTGTTAATTGTGAAGCAAAGTGATCCAGTAACTCCCTGAATGACTTGAGTTGAATTTTATTAGTATAACTTGTCATTTGCTAGAAAGTCTGAATGCAGCAAAAATGAGAACATTCCCAATCAGAAAGTGGACAACTTCTCCCTAACACATCAGTTTTTATAGTTGTGAGATATCATATATTATATATATATTTTTTAAAAGATTTTATTTATTTATTTGATAGAGACACAGCAAGAGAGGGAACACAAGCAGGGGGAGTGGGAGAGGGAGAAGCAGGCCTCCCGCCAAGTGGAGAGCCCGATGCGGGGCTCGACCCCAGGACCCCAGGATCATGACCTGAGTCTAAGGCAGACGCTCAACGACTGAGCCACCCAGGCGCCCCTCATATATTATATATTATTTAAGACAGGACACATACATCCCCAACACACACCTCTTCAGAAATTGTTTTCTGACCTGTGGAAGAAGGAGGCCTTTGTACTCATAGGAAAATAAACTTTCTGGTACACATTTAAAAAGTGGTTCAAGGGTGCCTGGGTGGCTCAGTTGGTTAAGTGACTGCCTTCAGCTCAGGTCATGATCCCGGAGTCCCGGGATCGAGTCCCGCATCGGGCTCCCTGCTCAGCAGGGAGTCTGCTTCTCCCTCTGACCCTGCTCTCTCTCTCTCTCTCTCATTCTCTCTCTCAAATAAATAAATAAATAAAATCTTTAAGAAAAAATAAGTGGTTCAAGTATACATTTTCAATAACATTAAACAAGGTAAAATGTACATTTGAAAAGATATTTAAATGTGCATTCTTTTTTTTAAAGATTTTATTTATTTGAGAGAGAGCGAGCACAAGTGGGGTGGGGGGGCCAGAGCGAGAGGGAGGAGCAGGGAGCCCCACCCAGGACTCTATCCCAGGATCCTGAGATCATGACCTGAGCTGGAGGCAGATGCTTAACCAATTGAGCCACCCAGGTTACCCTTAAATGTGCATCCTGAAAACGAAGCAAGTGTAAACACCCTCCAAGGGGGTCTTGGATGATCCGTACCTCCTGGTATTCACACTCTCGGGTAACCTGTCCCCTCCCACATTCAATATGGCTGACCTGTGTATCCATTAGGATGTTGAGGGAATAATGGTGTGTGACTTCCAAAGCTAGGTCATAAAAGGTATTGTGGTTTCTACCTTGCTGTCTGTTGGATCTCTCACTCTGGGGAAAACCAGTTGCCTATCATGGGGACACCCAAACAGCCCTATGATGAGGTCCATGGGGTGAGGAATTGAGGCTTCCTACCAACAGCCATATGAATGAGCTTCTTGGAAGTGGATCCTCCAGCCCAGCCAGACTCAAATGATTGCAGACCCAGCTAACATTTTGATAACTTCATGAGAAAGGCCCCAAGCTAAAACTACCTAGCTGAGTCACACCCCAATTCTTAACCTATAGAAGCTGCCAGATAATAAGTGTTTATTGTTGTTTTAAAGCACTATGTTTGGGTGTTATTTGTAACATAGCAATAAATATTTAATACAGTGAGTCACAGTAAACAAGGCTAAAGAGATTCAGAGAGGTATTTGAAAATAAAAGGAATCCCAGTATTTATTCAGAAATTGTAACTTTTAGAACATACGACAAAGTTCTTTTGATTATGCAGAGCTGATTTCATTCATTTCTGGATGTACAGCCCCATCCCATTCACACCTACCTATTCATTAGACTGTAATTACACTTTCCCAGGGGCCACCGTTGATCACCATCACTGTAAGAACCCTTGGAGGTGGACACATTGAGAGAAAGGGGAAATTCCTCCTCCTCAGCAGCAAACCACAACAGAAAACAAGGTCCAAGACTTTCTAATCCAACAGTGGGCATTAGCCCAGACATCTTCCAGTTCACACCAGTGGGTCCAGGGTTACCAGCCCTGCATCCCACACCGCTTTCCAGGAAGGCGGTGTTGAAACAGGCTTGGGCTCTCTCACCGAGTCTTTTGAACTACAACTTGAAGTTTTGTAGGAAGCAAACTTGGCCGCCCTCTGGTGGCGTTACCAGGAATTACACCACCCAAACATTACTGGGCCCTCTAAGTACATTGGCCATACCGGGGTTTAATCTAGTGAAGTCCCTTTTCTATACATATGCTATGGATGCAGCAGCTGGGCAGTGTGATTTACAAAAATAAAAACTTTACCTACATCCTTTTTTTAACCTGTCGCAGATATTTTTCATTCTTTCCCACAGGCATGTATACCTTAGTGCTGCAACTAATGGGTTATGGTTATTGGTAGTACAAATTTTGATAAAATCATAGCAATCTCACCACCCCATCTAATTCCCCTGGCAAGTCTTGAAGAAGTTCTTGCAAAGTTGGTTAAATTTTTCTTGAGAGCTAGAATAACAATGACTGACTCAGCTGCTCTTATATTTTAAGTTTTGTTGGTTCCAGAAGACCCTGGGGCCAGAATTCAGATATTAACTATCAGTTTGTTTACCCTTCCCACTCTGCACCCCCACGGTGTCATCATTTTACCTACCTTTGCCTTTCTTTGGGTTAGGAAAGGGCAGGAATAGAGGAGGCAAAATAGTCACAAAAAGTTACAAAAGGGTGATAGTAGATGTGTGTATGAAGAGCTTTCTATAAATCAAACTCTATGGTGATACACATGAACTTTGCACAGTAGTACCTACTATCTTCGGAAAGACTAAATTCATAAAACCTCAGGCTAACCATTTTGGCCACCTTAGAATGCCCACAGCATAAATTAATAACAGAATTAGACTGAACTTAATGTACCAACAGCATCATTTCCACTCATTCCCAAGGGAATGTTTTGTATCTTTCTGCAAAGACGTATCTAGAAGCAAAACTACTTCTCCCCCCTACCCTTAGTCATTAAGCATTTCAATAATGAGATGCAGCAGTATGCATGTACTTCTGTACCACCTGCCTTTTATTCTGCATTTTTATTAACACTTTATGTTGCTAAGCAATGAGCCGAGTCTGGGCTTTTCTCAATGAGGCTAGACAAATGTCTGCTTAGTCCTGGTTACGAAGGAAAGTTCACCAGAGCAGAAATATACTCTTCATGGGTTCTGACCCGCCGTTTCTTTCCTTGGACCGCTCCCGATGCGGCCACGCTGACCCTTCACCCCGCGGAGTCCCAGCCGCGCAGCAGGCGCCCCCTCCAGGCGACATCTCCCACCCGTGGTCGCACCGAGAGGCCAGACGCAAGGCCCTTTGGTTTCACTCTCCCAAGCTAAGGCGAGCAGCCGCTCGGCCCATTCGATCGCTGCAATCGCGATGTCCCGCGCTGTGTCATCAGGAAATGCCGCTTCTCGTCACAGTCCCTGGAAAACGGGACTGGGGGGTGGGGGGGCGGGGGAGGAGATGGGTCATGCGGATGAGTTGCTGGGGGTTTGTTGTTTAATTTGGGCAAGTTCGAGTGCATTCTGCTAGGAAAAGGCAGATCGGGAAAGGCTGGAAAGATGAGGCGCCTCCAGAGCGGCAGTCGCCTTCCGGTTTAAAGCCACCGCGCGGAGCGAGCTGCTGTCCCCGGGGACTCCTGCCGCGTCCCCGTCCCCGGCGGCCTCGCGCTCCCGGCCTTCCAGGGCGAGGCGAGCCCGGCGCCGAGCCGTCTCATCTCCCGGGGAAAGCCCGATCCCTCTGGGCCCCTGCTCCCGGAGCCGGTCCCTGTGCTCTCCGCGGCGGGCACAGGTGGCACGGCCAGGGGTCCCGGGGCGGGGAGGGCGGCCACGCGCCGGGGACTCCTGGACGCCCCGGGCCGCAACAGAGGCCCGCGGGGGGCCGCGGGTCGTGGGTGTCTGGCCATCTCCGGTACACACAAGTCCTCTCTAGGGCCGCGGGTGTGCTTCTGAACAGTAGTCTTTGATTTTTCCCTAGGATGATCTGCAGGGGGGTCCAAACAACAAATCACTCCAAAAAGTCTGTGTGTCCGCTGAATGTTTCCAGAAGATTTGGCACTGCACCAAAAGCAGACAGGTAAACACCTTTACATATCACTATAATAATGGTTATTTTCCCCACAAAGGTCTTGAAATGTGTCCCTCCTAGGGGCAAGCACCTGAGGGCAAGCAAACATATAATGTATTATTTGTTTCAGGGGACAGGTCTGTGGTTCATCAGTCTTAGACAATTCACAGCACTCACCATAGCGCATACCCTCCCCAATGTCCATCACGCAGCCACCCCATCCCCCCACCCCCCTCCACTCCAGCAACCCTCAGTTTGTTTCCTGAGATTTAGTCTCTTATGTCTCCCTCTCTGGTTTCATCTTGTTTCATTTTTTCCTCTCTTCCCCTATGATCTTCTGCCTTGTTTCTTAAATTCCACATATCAGTGAGATCATATGATACTTTCTCTGATTGACTTGTTTCACTTAGCATAATCCTCTCTGGTTCCATCCACGTCGTTGCAAATGACAAGATTTCTTTTTTGATGGCTGTGTAATATTCCATTGCATATATACACCACATCTTCTTTATCCATTCATCGGTCGATGGACATCTGGGCTCTTTCCATAGTTTGGCTATTGTAGACATTGCTGCTCTGAACATCAAGGTGCACGTACCCCTTTGGATCCCTACATCTGTATCTTTGGGGTAAATCCCCACTAGTGCAATTGCTGGGTCATAGGATAGCTCTATTTTCAACTTTTTGAGGAACCTCCATACTGTTTTCCAGAGTGGCTGCACCAGCTTGCATTCCCACCAACAGTGTAGGAGGGTTCCCCTTTCTCCACATCCTCACCAACATCTGTTGTTTCCTGACTTGTTAATTTTAGCCATTCTGACGGGTGTGAGGTGGTATCTCATTGAGGTTTTGATTTGGATTTCCTTGATGCCGACTGATGTTGAGCATTTTATCATGTGTCTATTGGCCATTTGTATGTCTTCTTTGGAGAAATGTCTGTTCATGTCTTCTGCCCATTTCTTGATTGGATTATTTGTTCTTTGTGTGTTAAAAATATTATTTTGGGAAGAGGTTCATAGGCTTCACCAGACTGTCACAGAGGGCCACAAGAAAAAAAAAAAAGGCCAAAAACCCATGATTTAGAATAAAAAAATAAATTTAAAATATTCTAATTTTTAAAAGCTGACAGGGGTGCCTGGGTGGCTCAGTTGGTTAAGCATCTGACTCTTGATTTTGGCTGAGGTCATGATCTCAGCGTTGTAGGATCGAGCCCCGCCTCAGGCTCCATGTGGGCTCCAGTCTCAGTAGAGTCTTCTTGAGATTCTTTCTCTCCCTCTGCCTTCCCCCCACTCTTGTGCATGCTCTATAAATAAATAAATAAATAAATAAATAAATAAATAACATGTTTTTAAAAATAAAAAATTAAAAGGCTGACAGATATTCAGAAAAATAATATATTTTTATTAATTGCCTGTCAATTTCAGTATTTTCCCAGTATACATTTTGCAATAAATATATATATTGCCCCAAAAATGTATTTTTTATTGGCTACCTCTTCATTCTTCAGATATTTACCAAAATATATGGGCCATTTGATTACTCTTGGAAAAAAAGCAAAAGATCTGTCAGTGCTGGACTCTTATCCCACTACTGGTACAAGATGGCTTTATAACATAATTTCATAAAGAGTTTTATTCATCTAAGGAGTAGATGACTTTTCCATAGACTAGCTTTTGGCTCCATTCATTTTGTACCTTGTTTCTTTTCCACCACCTACGTATTCTAATGTTGGTCACTCAAAGGTTATAGCGTATCACCTCTGACTTTTCATCTTTAAGTCACACATCACAATTCCAGGTGAATTGTGCAGTGGGTGGTAGAAGAATTTCTGGAAGTTATTCCTATGCCAGCATCCTGTATGTATGTACCCCCAAGTCAGCTTCCCTCTACTGTACTTGGATTCCAAAAATGTCTATAGGCACTCCAGTGCCACCCAACTTTAGAAGGAGACAGAAAGGAAATCAAAGTGGAAAGAGACAGCAGTCTTAACTGATTACAGATACAGTATCTTATTTTTGCAAATTTTATAAAAACAGTTGGACCTTGGGGGGCGCCTGGCTGGCTCAGTTGGTAGAGCTTGTGAATCTTGGTCTCAGTGTTGTAAGTTCAAGCCCCATGTTGGGTACAGAGATTACTTAAAATCTTTAAAAAAAAAAAACCCAACAAACAAAAACATGTGGGCCTTGGAAGGAGCCTATGCAAGAGAAGACTCCTAGATTTTCTTGACAAATCAGAAGACCTGATAATATTGGGCCCTCGTGCCCTGGGGACCACAGTCCACTGGAGCTAGGTGATAAAAACGCTTTTCAACCAGGCACATGCTCTCCATTTTGCCAGAGTCTCTCTGCAGCCTGCTCTCCTCAGACCTATGATCCATCAGTACCTGCAGCTGTCTGAATTGGCAGCCATGTCCAGCATCACACCTGAGTACGGCCTGCTTACCTCTAGCTAGAGGACAGGCCTTAATGGGGCCTCTCAAGGAAGGTTGTCCAGCCCTGACTGGGATTAGAATTGGTAGAAGAGATGAACCAAAATAATTAATCCACCAAAAACATCTGTCTTGATTCAAGTTGGAGAAGAACCCAGAATTCTCCATTACAATTGAACACAATATGCTGAGTGTTTGGAAACAGCAGTTTCATCAATGCTCTTTGGGGTGCACAGGGGGTGCAATGATATGTTTTGACTGAGGAGGATGAGGGGGCACTCTGGGAAACTGACATTGATCTGGATCTTTCAAGATGGGGGGGTTTGACCAAGTAGAGGATGGAGAAGGAAGCATTCCTGGAGATAAACAGAAGGGGATGGATGCAGGAAGGTGGAGGGTATGTGGGGGGCTGGCTGGAGTTCAGTGAGGGAGAAGCTAGAGAAGGTAGGGGCCGAGGTGGTAAAAGGCTGGGTTGAGGAAGGTGAACATTTCATGTCAGCTACAGGAAACCATCAAGGGCTAAAATGTTAATGATGTATCATTTGTTAATGTGGTAACCTACTGGGAAGGCTTACATTTTTTTTTAAATCCATATTCTTTTTTTTCTTGAGATTTTATTCATTAATTCGTCCGAGAGAGAGACCATAAGCAGGGGGAGGGGGAGAGGGAGAGGGAAAAGCAGACTCCCTGCTGAGCAGGGAGCCTGATGAGGGACTTGATCCCAGAACCCTGAGACCATGACCTGAGCCAAAGGCAGACACTCAACCAACTGAGCCACCCAGGAGTCCCAAGGCTTACATTTTTATAAAGGTCTTTTGGAGCCCCCAAAATTTGACCCAAAGGCAGTCTTTTTTTTTTTTTTTTGATTATGGAAATTTCAATAATATAATGAACCTTCCTGTACCCATTATCCAGCCTCAGGAATCATCAACTCATTGCCAATCTGGTTTCATTATTATCACCATCCACTTCTCCCTTGCTCTGTAATGTTCTCTAAAAGAGTAAGACTCAAAAAAAAAAAAAAAATCCCATAATATCATCAATGTCATAATTTTTTCTTTTATAATTTATTTCTATCAGGACCCAAATAAGGTCCATAATTTGCAATGAGCTGATCTGTTCTTTTCGTCTCTTAATCTATAGTTTGCCTCTTTCTTTTTTCTTTTGATTTATTTGTTTAAAAAGAAACCCAGTTATGTGTTCTTTAGAGTCTCCCCTCTCTACCACCACCACCACCACCAGTCAGGATTTGGGGGATGGCATCACCGTAATGGAGTTTACTCCTCTGTCCCTGGAGTGGTGGTACTTTGGTAGTTGCTTGACAAGTAGATTCAGGTTTGATCTTTTTGACAAGACCATTTCGTAGCTGGTATTGTGTCTTTCCATCAGGAGGCACTTAATGCCCGGTTGTCTCTTTTTTTGTGATCTTAGCAACTGTTGATACTCAATTCCTAGATAGGAGTGGATATTTAATGATGGAATTTCAGATCTGCAAGCAGGTCAATTGGAGGAGGGCTATTTTGGGGTACAGAGAACCAGGATATCTTGCCATCCTTGGAATAACACCTCACATCACATAAGGTAGACAAGTTCTGAGTCTGTTTTCAAATAAGGTTTTTGCAAAGGAGCTACTGTAACCACCATTAGCTTTCTTCTCTCCAAGTAATTATCTATTCCCTTTTCTCAAACACCATATACACTGGCCTTTCCCTGCTTAACAAATTATGTTCCTTAATTCAACAGATATTTACTGAGTGCCTACCCTATGCAAAGAACTGAACAGGCCCTGTGGGGGTGGGGAGCGTCCAAACTGGACCCTGCCATCAAGGACACTTAGGATTTAGTAGAGGAGACAAGCTCTAAGATCAAAAGAATGGTGTAGCTCTGTGGGCTTTCCAAGGGGGAAAAGTCACCTCTAATCGAGAAGAATAAAGAGGCCTTTGTGGAGTTAGTGCTTGAACCCAGCTAAGGTAGATGGAATGATCTGGAAAGGGCTGTTGCAGGCCATAGGATTAACCTGAAGAAAGTTTTGGAGGCAGATCTTAGAACACGTCTGAGAAAAAAAAAGTGATTCAGTTTGGCTCCAAGGTGGGTAGGAGGAATGGTAGGAAATTGAAATAGTGAGAAAAGTGGGTGTGGAGTTCAACATTGACCTATGGTACAGCCCAGCCATTCCACGCCTAGGTATTTATCCAAGAGAAATGAAACATATGTCCACTTACAGGCTAATACACAAATGTTCACAGTAGGCTTATTCACAGTAACCCCAAACTAGAAACACCAGTAGGATCCAAATGGAGCATCACACTGCAATATAAAGGAAAAAATTACTGATATCTCCACAGTGTGGATGAATCTCAGAATCATTACAATGAATGAAAGGAAAATGCAAAACGAATCTCTAGTGACAGAAGCAGTGTGAATTTGGCCCTAGAACTGGGTTCACAGAGTCACAAGGAATCTCTTTGAGGTAACAGAGACACTTTGTATCGTGATTGTGGTGGTGGTTTCAAAGGTATACACATCCATCAAAATTCATCAAATTGTACACTTGAAAAAGATACCGTTGCTTGTGTATAAAGTATACCTCAATAAAATTTGGTGTTTTAAAAAAGGTACATTTGGGACACACCGTGGAGGTTTTTGAAAGACAGGCTAAAGAGTGTTACAAGATTTTGAAAAGAAAGGGTGAAACGCTTGGATCACAATGTTCAGAATTCAAAACCAGGTCACATTCAGGCCAGGACTGCCTCAAGCAGTTACTCAACCTGTGGTCCACAGCCTGGGGCAGAAACTGAGAGTTGATAAAAGATAAACCGAGGCATATTAAAAAAATTTTGGAGTCTGTTTGAGAAGAAATGACTTGACTTGGGCACTGCCAAACCAGAAGTGGTTGGGAGCATTCCACCAACAGGAGCTCAGGGAAAGACTTTTCTGTGGGAAGGTGGAAATGAAGCAAGGAAATTATTTGATTGGCTGTAGCTTGGGTGATTACGAGCTCTGGGAAAGCCTAGGTGGCTGTTTGTGATTGTTTGGCCTTAAGGTTTTGATTTCCTAGCCTTGAGGCATTGACAGGTGGTAGGTTTCGCTTTGCTTACGTCTGCTAAGGTATTAGAGCCACTTCGGTCTACTGGCCTCATTGTTTAGTTAATTTAAAAGGATTTAGAAACTTGTAATAAATAAATAAATAAATAAATAAATAAGGATTTAGAAACTTGTAAAGGCAATTTAACAGAATAATTTTGTTTGTTGTATATAAAATATAATCTAAAAATCTAATAAACAAGAGTTTAGAACTGTAGTATGTATGTTTTGGGTTTTTTTTCCTGTGATATGTGGTTCATAATAAGAAATAGGTGTTTTTAAAAATTGGGGGGGAGTGCACCTGGCTGGCTCGGTTGGAAGAGCATGTGACTTGATCTCTTGACTCTTGTTCGAGCCCCATGTTGGGTGTAGAGATTAGTTAAATAAATAAAACTTTAAAAAAATAGATATTTTTGTCTTTATCCTGGGTTCCCAGCACTTAGCACTTTATTTTTTTTTTAAGATTTTATTTATTTATTTGAGAGAGAGAGAATGAGAGATAGAAAGCACGAGAGGGAAGAGGGTCAGAGGGAGAAGCAGACTCCCTGCTGAGCAGGGAGCCCGACGTGGGACTCGATCCCGAGACTCCAGGATCATGGCCTGAGCCAAAGGCAGCCGTTTAACCAACTGAGCCACCCAGGCGCCCAGCACTTAGCACTTTAAACCTTTAAAATTTCCTAAGCGATAAGAGCTATAAGGGCTTCTTTTGTTCCCAGCTCCTGAAATAGCTCCCAAAGATAAAAGTGAAATGTGTGTTTTTTGTATTCCTAACAAGTTCTTCTGATTTATGTTAATGGAGTGACTTTTGGAAAGTCCCACCGTAAAGGGGCTGGTTGCCAGGGGAACCAATCACATGAATAAAGGGTTGGAACTTTCAGTTCCATACCCCATGGGAAGGGCGAAGCAGTGGCGGTTGAGTTCAGTTACCAATGGTCAATGATTTAGTCAATGAGGCTAATGTAATGAAGCCTCCAGGTTCGGAGAGCTTCCGGGTTGGGAACACATCTACATGCTGGGAGGGTGACAAGCTTGGAGAGGGTATGGGAGCTCTGTACTCCCTCCCCATACCTTGCCCTATGCATCTCTTCCATCTGGCTGTTCCTGAGTCCTAGCCATTCCTGGCAAACTGGTCATCTAATAAGTCAAATGTTTTCCTGAGGTCCGTAAGCCGCTCTAGCAAATTAATCCAACTTGAGGAGGGGGTATGGGAATCTCCAATTTCTAGAAGCACAGGTAACCTGGACTTGTGACTGGCATCTGAAGTGGGGAGGTGGGTGCAGTCCGGTAGGACTGATTCCTTCACCTGTGGAATCTGATGCTGTCACCAGGTAGAGAGTGTCAGAATCGAGTTAAATTGTAGGACACACGGCTGGTGTGACAGAATTGCTTGGTGATTGGAAAAACCTGCACACATCTGGTGACTAGACGTGTCAGAAGTGAAGAGTATATAAAGCGACACACAGGAGTGTTTTTCCTTTAGATTTCCTAGTTCACTTTTCAAAAGTTGCCAGTCCACAACAGATTGAAATTTAAAGTAAATCATCCATTTACTACAGATAGTTTGGGCAGAACTGCACCAGAGTCAGAACAATACCGAGGCAAGATTTTTCTCTGACAGTTTCGGTCGGTTAGATTATCGGAAAAAAGAGAGCAGACACGCGCACTAATTAAAAGTTGGCTATTAAGAAACTCGTGGTTTGCCCAGGCATGGGGTTGCGGACAGTGTGAGCAGCCACGGTAAGGCGGATTTAAAGTGGCGATTTAATAACAGCACTATTTGTTCCAGACTTCTAGAGCGCTCCCAGAACCTTGTACCATATTCAGATTTAAATCCAGGCTGCGGGTGCCTGGGTGGCTCAGTTGGTTAAGCGACTGCCTTCGGCTCAGGTCATGATCCTGGAGTCCCGGGATCGAGTCCCGCATCGGGCTCCCTGCTCAGCAGGGAGTCTGCTTCTCCCTCTGACCCTCCCCCCTCTCATGTGCTCGCTCTCTCAAATAAATAAATAAAATCTTAAAAAAAATAAATAAATCCAGGATGCTATTAAATAAATGAAGAACAAAATAATGGGGGGAGGGGCAAGGGGAAATGGAAGATTTCTTCTTACGCTAACCTTCTATAACCTGGGAGCTTATAGCTACTTTCCCATTTTTAAATGAAGTTACTGATACATAAGGGAAATGTTACAAAGAATTCTAAGAAAGAAAAGGAAAAGTCTAATATTACCAGACACTGCAGGGAAATGTCACTGTGTGATAACTCCCATATGGGGTGGGTGACAGATTTGGGCTTCGTGCCTAACAACGTACCATGCTGTTACAGAATAACACACAGCCTCCTTCTGGGCCTCCCCGCCTAACACAGCGGTATACAGCCCTACTGTGACAGGGCGGACACGTCAAGAAATAGGAATAGAGACATATTCTGAGGGCAAAAAGGCTATCAGTAAAAACAAACCGAAAATGGTCTTTTAAATGTAGGGAGCAGGTTACCTACTTGGGGAATCATGATTATTCCTCAGGTCTCCAGTTTGCCAGGGCCCAGGCTCACTACTCCATGGTGGGCAGCCAAGCAAACTCTTAAGATTGGGACTCAGGTTAAATGAAACAAATTATATAAAAATGTCTTTCAATCTATAAAACATGGTACAAATATGAGGGAAGTATTCTGATTTTCCCTAACCGGAGAAGCTTCTGTGTGCGCTTTTTCTATGATGACTCTCCCCAGTGTTCCTTGCAGACCCTCAACATACAGCCACATGCTAAGAAGGTGGGCTCTTCACCTTCAAGTCATGAAATAGAAGCAGAGAGGAGCTGACATGAGCTGCAGTCATGCCTTGGCCTCCTCACCTTGTACATGAACTGGCCCCCTTGGTGGCAGCAATAGCTGTGTGGTGCCCAGCTTACACTGAACATCACCCTCGAGAAGCAGGCCCCAGAGACCCAACATCTAACAGGAAATCCAGAAAGTAAGGCCTGAGAAGATGGAAGGAAAACACCTAAGTGTGTGTATGTGTATATACACATTTCAAGAAAATTTCCAAGAAACGAAAACCATGTTTCCAAGTTGAAATGACTCACCAAGTGTCTCACAGGAAATGTTTAAAGACATAATACCAAAGAACAGCATTATGAACTATTAGAACATCAGGAGCAAAGAAGATTCTAAAAACTTCCAGAAAGGAAAAAAAACAAAACAAAACCATGTCACCATGAAAGAACTGACAATTAGAATAGCAAACTTCTCAATAGCAACAGTGGAAGCTAGAAGAGAGTGGGTTTTTGGACAATGTCTAAATTTGACAAATAATTATTCCTAACCTAGAAGTCCATACTTAGCCAAATTATCAATCATGTGCAAAAGGAGAATAAGGATATTTTATACAAGCAAAATCTCAAAAAAAATTTAACTTCTCAGTAAGCTATGAGAGAGCTGCTTCACCAAGACGGAAAGGACATTTGGGATTTAGGTAAGTGGTGAAGGGGAATTCCAGACTGAGTGGGGGAGAAGCTCCATTTGACCAGAGGGCAGCAAGATGGTGAAGGCCTCCATGAGGAAGCTCTTTAAGAAAATAGAAAGTTAGTCCAATAGATTCCTGGAACACTTCAAGTTTTTTAAAAAAATTTACATTTTGCAATGTTGTAATTTATAATAAGACATATATATTTAGTCTTTGTCCCTATTTCTGGCGGAGATCCTAAAACCTTTGGGATTTCCTGTGATAAGAGCAATAAAAGGTGTCTTTTGCTTTGAGGTGACTTTTGGAAAGCCTCAAAGGATGGAGGCTGATTGCCAGCGGAGCCAAAGGTGTGACGAAAGGGTTGGAACTTTCAGTCTTACTCCACTCCTTTCTGGAGGGGAGAGCTGGAGATTGAGTCCAACCAGTCACCAATGGCCAATGATTTAATCAAGCACGCCTAGGAATTGAAGTCTCTGTAAAAATTCAAAAGGATAGCGTTCAGAGAGCTTCTAGGTTGGGAACACATCTACATGCTGGGAGGTTGACAAGCTTCGAGAGGGTATGGGAGCTCTGTACTCTCTCCCCATACCTTGCCCTCTGCATCTCTTCCATCTGGCTGTTCCTGAGTCCTAGCTGTTCATGGTAAACTGGTCATTTAATAAGTAAAATTTTTTCCTGAGGTCCATGAGCCGCTCTAGGAAATTAATCCAACTTGAGGAGGGGGTGCGGGAATCTCCAATTTCTAGAAGCACAGGTAACCTGGACTTATGATTGGCACCTAAGTGGGGAGGAGGGGGCAGTCCAGTAGGACTGATTCCTTCACCTGTAGAATCTGATGCTGTCTCCAGATAAGTGTCAGAACTGAGTTAAATTGTAGAACCACCAGCTGCTTCGTGTGGGGGAAACTTCCACACATTGGAATTAGGAGAATTGTTATAATTTCTAGAGTTTAGGGAATGAATTAATGATGAGTACCTAGAAAACTAAGCAGTAGGGAATGAATTAACTCCAGCAAAATGTAAAACAAATAAAAATTAGAAATTGTACTATATGGCTTAATTTGGAAAAAATACACAGACATACCATAATTATTAAACTTAAATTGGGAGATAACCGTATGGGAGGATGAGGACAGAGAAGCGACAGGGCTCAGGGGAGAGGAGATGGGAGTTACCAGTGCCAAGAAAGCATGATCTTCATCTTCCATAGAGAAAGTCAGAAGGTAATTTTTTTTAAAGATTTTTATTTATTTATTGAGAGAGAGAGAGAGCATGAGAGGGAAGGAGGTCAGAGGGAGAGGCAGACTCCCTGCTGAGCAGGGGGCCCGATGCGGGACTCGATCCCGGGGCTCCAGGATCATGACCTGAGCCGAAGGCAGTCGCTTAACCAACTGAGCCACCCGGGCGCCCCAGAAGGTAATTTTTAAACTCTGAAACTGAAAAAAACAAGAAATAATAGTTGAAGCAAGTTATTTAGAAATAAACATTAAAAAAGAAAAAGAAACAGCAAATATGCAGAATGTGTCTTGGGAGAGTAAAAATAGCCTGGCAGGAATGAGGTGGGGCAAGGGACTGATGTTCTCGCTGTGATCACTAAATGCATCAGTTTAGACTAGGATATTAAGTATTTTTTAAAAGAAGCATATCCAGGTCAAGCTCAGCAGCGTGTGTAGGATCTCCCACCATTCCTTTAATCCTGTGACCAACACACCTTGGTGCTGAGTGCCAGGCACCATTCTGAACATTCAGGATACAGCACTGAGCCTCAAAGCCGAGCTCTTTTGGAGCTTGCGTGGAGTGGAGACACGATAAGGCAGTAAGCAAGTAAAATCATAGTATGTTATATGTTGAGAAGTGCCATGGAGGAAAAAAGCAAAGAGGGTGGGGTGGGGGGGGAGTGTAGGTTTCAATGGCATGGTCAGAAAAGGCCTCTCTGATTTTGACCAGATGGCCTTTGAGCAGACTTGGTTGTCAGAGCGAGCCACGTGGCTACATGGGAAAAGCATCTGGGCTGAGAAAACAGCCAGGGCAAAGGCTGTGAAGCGGAAGCCTGCGTGGTTAGGGTGGCCAGGTTAAATGCAGGTGTAGGAAGGGGCCTCAGATGCAGGCAACCCCAGGGATTAGAAAATATTCTCCAAACCACCATAGGCTAGTGATAGGGGAAGCTAAACGGTAGTTGGGAGTTTTGCACAACTCTCACAGCCCCATAAACCAGAGGGTTCAGTAACTGCCTTAGAAAAGGAAGCTTCCACATTGCTCTTGGGAATGCTAAAATCAGCTGCTCTCACATTCACACCCAGCCCTCCTCCTTTGTCTGTAGAAGAGTGGAACAGTTTGCACATTACTTAACCAGTTTCAAAAGCTTCGTCACTTTTGCTTTTAATAGATGCCAGCAGGTGGTATTTACTGTCCTGCCGGTTGATGGCAGTCACCAAGTGACACCCCGCCCGTCCTCCACTTGACAAAATCCATCAGTGTGGATTGCCATCACGTTGATTCAACAGAGTACGCTTCAGAAGGGTGGAATGCTAGGAAAGTGATGGGGAGAAACACTGATTGCAGGCCACTGAAGGGTTTCCTTAGCTTCCAATTTTATACTTGCCATCTGTTGATACGCATTATTTCACCTCAAGGCAGTCAAAAGAGGTGCTCATGTTTTAAACTTCATGCATAGTAATCCTCGTTTCACTTGCCAATCCCCCACCCCCAAGGTTGACTATTAGATTGGCTATTTGACTTACAGGACAAATTGGCAGTTCCCGAGGGAGACTTAATGTACCTGAGAAAATGGAAATTACATGTATAGCTGTTTTGAATACTTGTCCTCAAAGTACTAACTTTCTCTGTGATTTTATCAGCTCTCTACCACTCTGGGTGGAGTGATTTTATTTTCCTATGCTCTAGGTGAGGCCATGTGCAAGTAGCATTTGAGAATAAACTAGAACTTATCTGCTGTTTTTACATATGAAGAAAATCACCAAGTACAAGACTAGATTTCTAGCGTTAAACTGTTACAAACTCAGGACTGAGAGTCTAGTAGTTCTACGGTACTAATGGTACTGCACTCTTGGTTAGTCAGTTGTGGTCTGTGTCCTCCCCCCACCCCAGAGGACCCCTCTAGTTAGTCACCTGATGTCTGAATTCTCATTTTTCACCTCAAACTGTGATGCATTCATGCAAAAGCACTCCATTGCCCCATCTCCATGCTTCCTGCTTTACCACTAGCTCAGTACTATGTATATATGAACAAAGGGAGATGTCAAGTGTATCCTGGAGGGGGTGGAGGAGAGGCGTCAGTAATTGAAGGGAACCTCATTGAACAGTTACTTTGGTAAGAATTTTCCCCTAGGCTCATGGTTGACATTTTTCTACTGAATTGTATGGACTCCTGTTAAAACATCCACTTGAGGTTTGCATAGCCCAGTGTACGGGAGGAATCCTGTATGCCAGTCTCCAGGCTGTAATAGGAAACCATGTGTAATAGTACAAATCCATTATCTATAAGCTCTCAGAAAGTATGCTAGAATGTTCCAGTAGTTAAAAAACATGCCCCCACAATAGTAAAAAAATCTGCTTTGGACTGCCAACAAGCATTATAATCAGACATACCATTGCTACACTAAGGGATGGATTTGGAGGAATTCAGTGGGATAAATATAAACTACCATCATTATGGTTCTTAACTTTATCTGCAAACTCCCCCACAGTAGTAACTCTGCACATAACTTTCCACTCCCCACTTTAATAGCCTACTGTTGACCAGAAGCTTTACAGACAGCATATTAACACATATTTTATGTTATACACCAGTCTTGCTTTCTTCTCCTACTATTCACACACTTGTCAAGTTCGCCTACTTAGTCCTCATCTTGACTAACCCTGAAACACTGTCCACTTGACTTCCAGACCACTCCTATGATTTTCCTATCTCAGGGACAGTTCCTCTGAATCACTTTGCCAGGTCATCATGCTGCCCATATCTCAAGCTCCAAGTTGGAGGGCTGAGTCTATCCTTTCTAGGTGATCTCACCCACTGTTTTGGCTTCAAATGTCATGCACTGGGATTTTCCCAGTAGCTCTTTAAATCTTTAGACCTCTCCTCCCAAGTAAAATACTCAACTGGGTACAGTTCATTAGGTCAGGTCATGTCACCCTTCTGCTCAAAACCCTCCTATGGCCTTCCTGCATGACTTGGTTTCCTCTTTTCCTGGATACTCTTCTATGCCTTAACCCTTTCTCTTGTCATCGTGGGTCCAGCAAACCGGCCACCTTGTCTCTAGAACATGTCAACACACTCCACTTCAGACTCTGTATTTGCTTTTCTTTGCCTGGACTGTACTGCCCCCAGATATCTACATAGCCTATTTGCTTTCCTATTCAAATCACATTACAAAGGCCTTCCCAGACACCATCAGAGTCCTTTTACAATTTTTCTCCAAACGTGTAACAAAGCCTAGGGCTTAAAGGGCACTAGGAACAAGACTTTATCAAATTTAACACCAATTAAGGACATAAAATGACATACCCATAAAGTACACATCACCTGTTACTCTTGCACCAAGTATCTTAACTAGACTCTTAGCTGGGAGTAACTAGAAAGACTGAAAATAAGCATTCCTAGGCTGGACTGATCTGGACTCACTTCCTACAAAGCCTCTGCACCTCCTGTTCTTCCAGTCTTTTCCATGGCTTGCTCACTGGACTGTTTCAGGTTAGATGGTGTAAGACTTTACAATCAGGTGGTCATGTTCATAGTACTGACCGCTGCCCCAAAATTCTTTCCCTGTTTGAGGCCCAAGTGACCTCCTAGACCAGCAACTGGCACTTTTTCTATTTTAATGTCAGATCAGAATGCTTAAAATTGCCACCAGCTTGACTAGTTTCCAGTATTTGGGTTTACTTCCACTTATCACCAGGGGGCACTATCAATCTTAACGTGTCTCAGGTTCTGAATCACATCATGAACTCTGAAATCTCTAGGTTCCCAATCACTGGATTTGCCCTGGGTTCACGTGTCATAGGACCAGATGACTCACTGGCTTGCCTTCTTTTTAGTTTTAACCCTTAAGCTTTTAAAAGTGGGATTAATCAAAAGGCAAGGGTCTGGGAAATCCTTTTGTAGCACTTCTCATAAACTCAAATTTCAGATACTTTGGAGTAAAACAATTTCACTGTTGACGAGGTCACTTCTGAGTTGCAGAAATTCTTCTGGTTTTTCCCTGTACTCCCCCATTCAATCTTGACTGCCATAATGAGACAGACAGAAAGCGCGAGGACACTTTTTTCTTGCATCTCTAGTGGAAACCTTAGCAGCAGACAGGAACTGCTCCAGGTCTGTCAAACGGATGCATTTTTCTTATTCTCCTGACACCCACAGCCCTTTCAGACACGACAGGACACAACAGCATTTTCCTGGGCCCACACTCCATCTAGAATTTCCATCTTTGGAAGCAGGGGCAGGCAAACCTGTCTTGAGGGGCCACATAGCTGTTTTAGGATTTGTAGGCCTTAAAGGTCTCTGTCATACTCTGCTCTTAACAGTTAAGAGCCAGTCAATACATAAAAACATGAGCATGGCAGGGCTCAGTAAAATCGGACACAAATTTAGGTTTCATATTTTTCACATTCCACCACCTATTTTCTCCCAACCATTCAAAAATGTAACCACCACCTTGAAGTCACAAAAATAGGTGGCAGGACAAGCCATTCCAGGGAGTTTGACACAAGCATTCCAGGAGACGTCTAGGTTTCTCTAGAACTTGGCTCTACTTGACTTATGACAAGTAAGATCACACAATACTTTGCTTCCAACTGTCATTAGTCTCTTTTTATTCTTTTGGTAATCTCCTCCAGAGTTAACTACTTCCGTTGGTAGGTGACGAAATGTGTAAGGAATCCACTTCAAATGTTGGCCCAGCTATGAGCATGGTCTTTCCCTTTACTTGAACTCAGAATTAAGACTTTTGGATTCTTGTTTTTTATATTCCAGTCCCAGAAGTTTTTCACGGTAGAAGTTATCTGCAGGCAGTCTTATGCTTTCTAGCAGTAGTCTACGACCAGGCTCTAGCTTCTCCAGGACACTACACAGGATGGATTTAAATATGTGTTAAACTAAGAGGCATTCTCTCAAATGAGTTTAAATGCATTTTATTTTTAGACAACCTACATGACATGTTTTTTTCTTAAAAACAATGCCTCCGCTCCAAATAAATCAGGGTCAAAACAAATGAAGAGCTCAAGATGCCATCAGTCCCATCTGTCTAAGTCCTGGTGTCGTGTGGATGAAGAGGAGCAGCCCGTTAACGGCAACAGGTGACACATCCAAAGTCATGGCCGAATTCGTTACTGTAAAAACGAGACAGACCGTATTAACACTTTTACCCGGTATGAAAATATTTAACATTTCTATGCTGCAGATGTATTCCCCTATTCAATCTGGGCTGCCACAAAGACAGACAGAAAGCGCAGGGATTTTCTTCTCTCGCATCCTAGTGCAAACCAAAAGAACAACAGCCAATTGTTCAAGGTCTATCAGTGGATGCACAACCATCCTTAAAGCAGGGGTAGCACATTTTCTAGAAGTCTCATTCTGAAGCAAGCCCCACTCATATGTACATATACTTTTTGTTCTACCAACAGAAACCGCAGATACTCCTGGAATAATCCCCTTAGCAAATCATCCATACCATCCTAAAACATTTTTGTCCACTGTTGTCTCAAATCTTATTTAGTGTAGCCTTAAGTTGATCTTACTTCTAATTTACATGGAAGCCTCTGAAAGCTAGGATAAATGAATGCTTTCATTCCTGTATTGTCTCCAGAAATTCCTTGCATAGCAGACATTCCTTTAATTTTACTGAAGGATTTTGCATATTGGGTAAGCAGCCACCTCTAACTTTATTTACTAAAAGCTAGTAACATCAAGGCTTTCAATGACCAGCTGTCAATTATCAGTAAACCAAAGTGAAAAAGGTTTCACATGCCATACATGCCATTCACGTATGCTTGGCAAAATAGGAAGAGAAGGACCATTTCTATGGGGGAAGATCAACACAGGGTGCTGTTTCTGATCCCCAGCTTAGTGATTTAAGCCACCTGCAAGAAAAACTCTCTGTATATAAAAATTCTAAGTCCCTTTTCTGTCCCGTAAAAATCTTTTACATGTGAAACACAACCCTGTTAAGACTCCCAAAAAGAAACAAGAACTAGACCTACATTTTACAAAGACTGCTGTAAAACCCATTCTAACCATCCCAGGGGCAGGAAACAAGGAATCACAAAGAGGTCTCCATTTTTACATTATGGATTTCAACCCACTTCCTTATACTTACACATTTCTCCATTTCTAAACCATCCTTAAAGAAAATCATATATGGGGTCACACCATCCTCACGGTAGTCCAGCAGAGCAACCATGCCATCTGGATTCATGTTTTCACCAATAAAAAACTTAGGAAGCAAACAAATACCCAGAATTAGACCGTTATATACAGATCGTATCAAAACAAACTACAATAAAACAATCAAAGGAGGATTCAAAACACCACAATTTAAGCAATTTTCACCAGGAGAAAAAAAAATTCTAACCAAACTTCTGTTCACCGAATGAGAACACTAACAATTGACCAAAGTTAAGTACAAAGCAATCCAGAACACTTTAGACTTTCTGCAAACACATTCTCTCAACCCCACATATACAATTCCAAACTCTGTAAAAGCCTGTTTACATCATCAAGCATAGGGAACACACAACGAAGAGAGCACATCATATGGATAAAGTTATCTTTATGGCCAGAGGACATGTGAAAGTTGGAAAAATCAAAGAGCCAGACTGTAATGAGTTTTTTCTTTATTCCTACAGAGGTAAGGGGAAGTCACTGAGTTTCCCCAAGAGAGCAAGTGTAGAAAGAACTCTAGTGGCAATGAGACACTGGAGTTGGAAATAAAAAGATTGGAAGACCACTTAGGATATTAACAAGCAATTCTAGACAGGGAGAAATGCAAAATGTCCTCTGGGAAGTGAATAGGGATGAGACTCTGGAATCAAGCAGACAAGATCTAGAAACACACTTAGGAGCAGGGAAGGCTACTTTCCACAGCCTAGGCTACTGGAATTAAATCTATGAAGTATTTAAACTGTTCAAAAGACCCAGGAGACAGCTAGGTTACATCAAAGATTCATCAAGTAATTTGTTGCTCTGGCAGCTAAATTGCACAAATCTTTGACACAAACATTTAGGGTATTTACCTGGTAGTTTTTGAAATTAGCAAGGATGTGCTTGATTTGTTCTGCAGCCCCTGTCATAAAAGGCTTTACTCTTTCTGGCCTCTGTTCTTCAAGTTTGCCTTTGATTCTAAAACAGTATTTTATTAATAGGTTAAAGTACTCAGTTCTCAGCAAAATGAATTTTTTCAGTAAAAAACAAGCAAGCACTGAAAAGGACAACTAGCTGTCACTGGGCCAGATTAACATATGGCACAATCAAGAAACCACTAGCTCACAGGATCAAAGTTTCAAGACTGTTCACAATTTTGGATTTCATGTTATTCCCAAAGTACACTTCTAAAAAGCTAAAACCACACTGCATGCTCCACTATGTTCACGTTAGTTTATTTATGGAAAAGCGCCTACCTTGTAAGCTCACAACAGAAAAGGTTAAGGCCTTTCACAAGTAAGCCTGCTGCTAAAGACCCTCCAAGGCAGCTTATCCCCGAATCCCACAGGATTGCGGGCAGTAGGTGGGCGGCACCAGCAGCACTTACGATTTCATGTAATCTTTGATGTACTTCTTGTAGGCTTCTTTTGTGAAGCTGGTTTCCTGCAAGTGATGGTTCATGACAATATCAACACCAGTGATTACTGTGCTTTCGGTACCTTCACCCTCTGGGCCTTCAGCGGAAGCATTTCCACCAATGAGCGAGTCATCAATGTTACCCTCTGTCCTACTGACCATCTGCATTAAGAAAGAAAGTAGTTCGGTTTCAGACGTTTTTGACCGTAGCTAAAGGAATCCCCCAAATCTTGTGTCAGCAGTTCACATAACCATCATCCTCCCACCAAAACACTTTTGACTCTTGCCAAAATCACTAAAACATTGTTACGGAGAAAAAAACTCAAGCCGCCTGAAATTCCTGAAACATCGTAACTCAGTTAAGAATTCTTTGTTGACCGGAAGGAAAACGGGGTCATTTACACCCAAGTAGAGGTTCTATGTGGGCTTCTGGACTGATGAGCAAGTACATGTAGAGCAAACGTTGAAGGGCTTAGGGCTCCCTAACCGGAGCCTACCTGTCCCGGACCGCCCGGGAGGAGGATGGGCGCCAAGGCGGCGGACCTATTTCCAGGCTCAGCTCCGCCTCCACTTTTCTAGAAAAACCCGAGCCCGGAAGAAGCGTCTCCTCCGCCAGGAGGCAGCGGAGAGGATTGCACAACTTCGGGCGGGGGAGCGGCGGAAACCCGAGCCTGCCCAGCCTTGCCTCCCCCGCGCCGCGCGGCCCGACCGACTCACCTTCCCCTCCACCTCCAGGCACAGCCCGTCCGCGATCTCCCGGATCTTGTAGATGTCGGAGAACATCTCGTCATCTGCTCGGGGACACACACCCGCCCGTCACGGCGCGCCCGAAGGTCTGGAACCGGCGCCGCCATTTCCCGCGCGGGCCAGGCGCACGCGGCCCCCGCTCCTCCCCGGGCGTTCGAGACCCCGAGGCGTGTCCCAGGCACCGACCCCTCCTCGCTCCCGGAAAGGCCGCCAGCGTCCCCTAGGCTCACGACAGCGGCGGCGTCCTTCTTCCCCGCCCCCACCCGCAACCCTGTCCCCTGCGCGCGGCAGTAGTGCAGTCACGACTCACGGCTGATGAGGTCCCGGTAGATGATCATGACGACGGCTGGAGAGAGACGACGGCGGCACTACCTTAGCAGAAGCCGGGAGCTCTGACCGAGCGCGGTGCAGCCGGAGCGGCACTCGGGGGGAGGGGGGAGCGGGCGGAAAAGGCCGACTCAGCCGCTCCCCAACCTCATATAGAGGGCACGTCCCCCTACGTCATCGCCCGCTGCGCCTCCGGAAGCGCCGCAAGCGGTGACGCGACACGCAAAGCCGCGCGAGGGGTGGAGCCACGGCACGGGCCGGTGAGGGGAGGTGAGCATCCGGGGACTTGGCCCGAGGACACAATGCCGCGTTGCGTGGTGCTCGCGATGGGGTGGTAGGTGGAGAAGGGGAGGAAGGGGTTCCCGGGCCTCTAGTGCGGAGAGAGGGGGAAGCGGGGCAGGCTTCCTGCCCCCTCCCTATCCTGCCGGGCTGCCCTGGGAGGTGCTGGGCTTGGGTGGGGCTTAGATGGAATCTTTTCAAGCTTCCGCCCTACGCCTCGCGCCGCGCAGCTCGCACCCATTTCTGGGAACAAAAATGTCAACTTGGCGTTTACGGAGGGTCGGGGCCTGGAGAGACCGCGAGGCTGTCCACAAAAGATGAGGGTAGGGGACCGGACTTTTGACCTCGCTATAGGTTCTCGGGAGGCCTCGGAGGACTTTTTAGCGTTTGGCCCAGGCGCTACCCCAGCAGTAGTTTTCGGACGCTTTTGTGGGGCAGAGTTCAGTCCGGGGACCGGGCTACAGGTGGTCCAGCTGCGCCTCTGGGATTAGTCGTGGGGGGGGGGGGGGACGCAAGGTCTTGGGGAGGACGTAAGGTGTCTCTGGAGTTTGCACAGCTTTCCCATCTCCCAGTTGGAGTTCCGTATTTGAAAGCTTGCGGATTCCTCGGGCAAACAGCTGAAGAAGTTTCCCTTCTGTTTTGCACTTGGCCTTGAATTATGTCCTCTGTTTGAAAAAAGGGTTATAGTGTCGCTTTAAGATGACAATGAAATTATGTCCTAAGTGCTAGAGAGTTAAAAATAGGGAGCTTCCTACCTGCCCAAATGTTATGTGGACTTTAGACCCAGTTATAAGGTACAAAACAAACACTCAAGGTTAACAATTTCCCTTTTTGTGTGAAACCGGAGAGCATCTCCGGTTACATTCAACAAATATTTTTATGCTCTGCGGGGTCCCTAGCACCGGGTTTTGCACGGATCTCCCAATCGTGAACAAGTTAAAACCAGTCCTATCCTCACCTAAATTTTTGTTCCTAAGAATCAGGTAATTAGGGGCGCCTGGGTGGTTCAGCTTTAGGCGTCTGCCTTCGGCTCCGGTCATGATCCCAAGGTCCTGGGATCGAGCCCCGCATTGGGCTCCCTGCTCAGCGGGAGGCCTGCTTCTCCCTTTCCCACTCCCCCTGCTTGTGTTCCCTCTCTCGCTGTGTCTCTCTCTGTCAAATAAATAAATAAAAATATTTAAAAAAAAAATCAGGCAGTTATAATACAGCCAACATTTTTGTTTTTTTCTAAATCTAATAACGAAGCATTCTGCGTAGTAAGAGAAAGCAACTCGGGAAAGAGTCGAGCACAAAACTGAATTGAGATGATGGAGAAGTCAAAATGGAAAAGAGCCAGGAAATAGTACCCTCCCCAAAAGATGTGGTCCAGGGCTGCACTGGACACCCTTGAGGACCCCCGGTAACTGGGAGGAAGCTAAAAAATGGCATGAAGGGAATTTGAAAACAAATTGACATCTTCTGACAGAATGTGAAGAATCTCTCAAACCTCTTGATTATTTCTGGGATATATGAGTGGAACAGGTTATCCCAGGCAGACGTTCAATTATTTTCCTTGGCTTTAACATTTTCAAATTTTTGAAATATTTCCATTTGCTGATACCATATCCCTAAACTTTTGTCTCCACTCTTACCCAGTTTTATGTTCAATTAAAAACATTTTTTCAAGTTTTATAAAAGCCATAGTGAAAAAAAGTACTGAAGTTAAGAGTCAAAGGACCCTAGGTTGAATCTTGGCTTTGTCTGTTACTGGTCCTGTAACCTTGGGAAAGCCAGGCTCCCTAAGCCTAAGCATAAAACGGAATTTTTGTGAGTTAAAAGGTTTTGGGGATATTAAATAAGGCAACGAAAAAATGTCTGGTGTCTTCAGTAGGTTGTTAATAAATATTGGTTGAGGGCGCCTGGGTGGCTCAGTCGTTGGGCATCTGCCTTCGGCTCGGGTCTTGATCCCAGGGTCCTGGGATCGAGTCCCACATCGGGCTCCCTGCTGGGCAGGGAGTCTGCTTCCCTCTCCCACTCCCCCTGCTTGTGTTCCCTCTCTCGCTGTGTCTCTCTCTGTCAAATAAATAAAATCTTAAAAAAACAAATAAATATTGGTTGAATTTGGTGCATAATTCTTTCCAAATCTTACTACCTTTTTTCCCCAAATTTTATTACTTTGCAAAACATTCCTGAAACTATTCCATTAATCCTCTAATTAGTTATTTGGAAATATTTAGGGATTTAGTGGATACGTGTTGTATTAAAGACGTTCTTCTGTTCAGTCACAACACTTAATTGTTCACTGAAAGAATTCGGCTTTTGTCAAGAGATTTCTATCTTGGGTTCATGTTTAATAGCTCATGGTAATTCAGAAACTAGAAATCCTAAAAAAAAAAAAATCTTAGGAAAATCTGATTTGAACTTCAAGATATTTTGTAAGCTCCACCCTGTCATCTAAAAAATTTGTTCCTCGGGGCGCCTGGGTGGCTCAGACGTTAAGCGTCCGCCTTCGGCTCAGGTCATGATCCCAGGGTCCTGGGATCGAGCCCCACGTCGGGTTCCCTGCTCTGCGGGAAGCCTGCTTCTCCCTCTCCCACTCCCCCTGCTTGTGTTCCCTCTCTCGCTGTGTCTGTCTCTGTCAAATAAATAAATAAAATCTTTAAAAAATAAAAAATAAAAAATAAAAAATTTGTTCCGGGCGGGGGGAGGGGGGGAGGGGTACGCCTGGGTGGCTCAGTTGGTTAGGCATCTGCTTTCAGCTCAGGTCATGCTCCCAGGGTCCTGAAATCATGGGCTCCCTGCTCCCTCTACTGTTTCCCCCTGCTCGTGCTTTCTTTCTTAGTTAAATAAAAATCTTAAAAAAAAAGTAGGGGCGCCTGGGCGAATCAGTTGGTTAAGCAATTGCCTTTGGCTCAGGTCATGATCCTGGAGTCCCGGGATCGAGTCCCACATCGGGCTCCCTGCTCAGCAGGGAGTCTGCTTCTCCCTCTGACCCTCCCCCCTCTCGTGTGCGCGTGCTCGCTCGCTCTCTCTCTCTCTCATTCTCGCTCTCTCGAATAAATAAATAAAATCTTTTTAAAAAATAAAAATAAATAAAAAATTTGTGCTGGGGCAACCCTGTCAGGACCCCTGTCACTCTTGAGAGCTTTTTCTGTATCTTCACTTAATAAACTATCGCTTTACTCACTGAATGAATGAATGAATGAATGAATAAATATTTTTTTAAAAATTTGTGCTGTATCTTGAAAATACCTACTTAGAACACCAGCAATGCAAATAGGGAAAGTTACTCACTAATTGCAAGCCACTGACAAAATTGAAAGGATTTGGTCTTTAGCTAATTTGCTTTTACTTTGGCATCATTTGAATTTTTTTTTAAGTAGGCTTCATGCCCAGGGTGGAACCCAGTGCGGGGCTTGAACTCACATAACCCTGAGGTTAAGACCTGAGCTGAGATCAAAAGTCGGATGCTTAACTGACTGAGTCACCCAGGCGCCACTAACATTTTAATTCTTAACATGATTTTTTCAGTGTTTTCTAACAAAATCTAAGGCTGTCCTAAATTTTACAACTGGATATGACTTGGTATCTCTTGCAGTTAAAGAGGTCTAAATGTCTTCTGGCCTCTGCACACAAGCCCTCACATGAGAAAAGCACCTCAGAAGAGTTCCCCCTTTTATCACTTTGGGATTGACTACAATAGCTTAAACACATCCAGGTTTATTCATTCTCTCATATAAATAAAATTCAGGGATATGCAGTCCAGACTCATGTGGTAGCTTCATGGGCATCAGGGGCCTAGGATTTTCCTTTCTTCACCACCTATATGGTCTGCAGTAGAGGCTGGAACTCCAACCATCACATCCACCTTTCAGGCTGCAAGAAAAGGGGAAGGACAAAAGAGGTACATTCTAGCGTGTGTTTCCCTCCTAGGGAACAATTCTAGAAGTCCTAAAAGAGGACTTAGTCGGCCTCCATTTTGACCTCAAACTTTTCTAGTTGGGTTATTCTTTCCAGCTTGTCTCCACTCAGGTGGAAGAGCCTGAAGGCAAAGCATCCCCTGATAAGAATCAAAACTACCCCCTCAAGCAATAAGGACTGCCCTGAGCTAGCAAGACACCACACTTGATGGACTCCAAGACGATGGTTTTGGCTTTCACTGCCCACCTGCACTTACCCACCCACCTTTGCCCCACATTTTCCTTATATATACCTGCAAGTATTTTCAGCGCTTTGGAGACTGTCTCTGAGACCGTAGTCCTCTGTCTTCCCAGTGTCTGCCTCACTGAAATAAACTCCTTTCTTGTTTCACCACCACTCAACTCTCTGCCTTTGGATTTTGTCAGTGGCGAATGGCCGAACCTGGACTGTTTGGAGTACCCCAGTGCCCTGGCTACAGTCCCACTGAACAATTACATGGATGCATCCAGTTGCAGTGAAGGCTGCAAACTAGTCTCCCAGCTCATGGACACTGGTTGACTGCCACCCTAAATAAAATCAGGATTTTGTTCTTAAGGAAGACTGTAGGCAGCTAGTAGTCCTTGCTGTACTCACAGTGCAAAGGGTCTGGTTCTCAGCTTAGACGTTTTTCACCTTTACTCACTGGGGGTCAGGTTCAGGGAAATTGATTAGTATTTACCAAACTCATGAGATTGATTTGCAAAACAAGAATACCATTAATGTAGAATGAGGAATTCCTAATTGGTTACATACAGTGTAGACAGTGAAGTTGCAGAAAATGTAGTTTACTTAAGAGGGAATTGGGCAGGGAGGTTAGAATGTGGTTTATGATGGTGACAGAAGGTGATTTAGGAATGAACCAGTCCAGCTGGACTATTCCTGGTGCATGGTCTGAATCCCTTCATTCTGAGATCTGTTAATGAATTCTCTTGCTCCTTTTACCCAGACTTTTCATACTCTGCTAACAAATCAGTACTTTAGTCAAGTTACAAGGCAAATTCTTTCCTTTAGAGCAGAACTGTTCAAAAGAGCTTACTTTGATAATGGAAATGTTCTGTATCTGCTCTAATACAGTAGCCTCTAGGCCACAAGTGGCTATTGAGTACCTGAAATGTGGCTAGTGTGGCAATGGAACTGAGTATGTACTTCTATTTAATTTTAATTAATTTAAATTTAAATATCCATGGCCGCAGAGCCCTATAATGTAAACTCTATGAGTGGGGGACTTTGTTTTTGTTAATTGCTATACCTCAGGAGTCCTAACAGGGCCTGACTCAATAATTATTGATAAATGATGGACGAAAAAAAGTTTTCATTTCTCTTAATTAAGTCAAATCCCATCTCAATTAATAGGATTCAGCATATATTCAAGACCTAGTGTAACAGTGCTTTTCAAACTGAGAGCTGAAAAACAACTTAGGGAATAGTGACCAACTTAATTAAAAATGAAACAATAAAAAGAAAATAGAATCACATGTAGTAAAGGTGACTATTGTTTCATGAAACTTATGTTTTAGATTTACACATGTATATGTGTACTGGATCCCAACATAAGACGTATTTCTTCATGTGGATCTAGTTCAAAAAAGTTTGAAAGCCTTTGACTTAAGCAAATTTTCTCTTCAAATACATTTCTTGGCAGCATGAACTGGTCGATTTCAGTGGATAATTTTATTATTATTTTTTTAATGTGCCCCTTTTGACTGTAGCGCTTTTGGACAAGGTTCATGTTTTTGTCACAAAGTAGCCTTATCTGGTGTTAATGTTCTATGAGTTTGTTTATGCTCAACAGAATACCAAGCCCTACCTGGAACAGGGACTGCCAGGCCAGTTGTTGGCAATATCTAGGTCTAGCTGAGAATACCCGTTCCCTTTCTCTTAAGTGAAACCAAGCAACATAACTAATATAACTTCCAATAGTGTCTTTGATGAATGTAAAATGATCATTAGAATCTAAGATATTTTAGATATTTGAATATTTCTTTTAACTTTGAAAAATAGGGCTTTTTTCTGATATAAAAAATCATAATACACATAAAAGAGCATTTATAAACCATAGAGAAAACCACAGATAACTAATCTTGACGTTAATGTTCGCCCCATCAATATTCGTAAATTTTTTAAAAAGCAGGGTAGAGGGAGGGGCGCCTGGCTGGCTCAGCGAATGAGCATACAGCTCTTGATCTCTGGGTCCTGAGGTCAAGCCCCACATTGGGTGTAGAGCTTACTTTAAAAAAATAAATAAACGTATTACCTATATTAAAAAAAAACAGGGTGGAAGGAATCCTAATGTCTAAGTGACTTCTCCATCTTTTAAGACTTTTAAGACTTTTAAGCATAGGTTACTGTTTTTAAGACTGCTCTAACAGATCTATAAACAAGCCAATTTGAAGATTTCTTGGTTGGGACTACTTTTAATCATTTTTAGACTGGATTTTAAAAATGAGTAGAAGATGATTAGACTAATCAGTCAGCTGGGTGGGCAACTCTTTAATCTCAGAAAATTGTCCAAGTATTTTACCTTTATCGTGAATATTTTCCCATATCATTAACTATTCATCTAAAATGTCATTTAAAATTATTATAAATAGGGACGCCTGGGTGGCTCAGCCAGTTAAGTGTCTGCCTTAAGCTCAGGTCATGTTCCCAGGGTCCTGGGATGGAGCCCCACATTGGGCTCCTTGCTCAGCAGGGAGCCTGCTTCTCCCTCTGCCTGCTGCTCCACCTGCTTGTGCTCTCTCTCTCTCTGACAAAGAAATAAATAAAAAATACAAATGATTATAAATATTCCGGGACGCCTGGCTGGCTCAGTCAGTAGAGCACGGAACTCTTGATCTCAGGGTCATGAGCACAAGCCCTCCATTGGGTATGGAAACGACTTTAAAAAAATTTTATTATAAATAGTCCAACTGATGAATGTTGGAATTTATTTTTAAATCATAGATCCAAAACATTGGAAAAATAAACATTTTAAAGATATTTAGGTACCCACCAATCACAATAAATAACTGCTAACATTTTTCATATTTGCTTCAAGTTTTTTTTTTCAATGAATGAAAAAATACAACTGATCACATTGAGGTCTACTTTATCCTCCTTTGTGGACATCCAGAGGTCCATCCACCCTCCCCACCAACACCCACTCAGGTACCCACACCACCCATGTCCACATCCCAGTAAGGAAGGGATAAACAGAAATCAGGGCAGGCACTAGCAGTCATGCCTATCACTTCTTTTATCTTATTGCCAGAACCTAATCACAGAGCCTTTAACTCCGAGGGTGGCTGGGAAGTATATTCTTTATTCAGGGTGGCAGATGGATAGGGAGTTGGAAGAGTGAGCAGTCTCAGTCACAGCTATATTAGTACTTCCATGCTCTGTGGCATAGGGGAGGAGAGAAAGCACAGAATTGAGTCAGAAGAAAATTTAATGGCTGTGAAGTAAGGACTGACTTTAGCCTCAGTTTTTCCATCTTGCCTATGGAATTATTATTGGATGTATAAATACTTCATCATCATGGATGAAGGAATGAATAAATAAACATATGGATAAATAAATATTAGAGTTATCTCTATACTTATTTTTATCTCCCTTCCAGATTGCTAACTTCTTGGCTGGCTTACTCTTCTTTTCTACGTGACTTCTCCTTTGCTGGTGCATCTTGCCCAGCTGCCTACCATTCCCTATAACAGTCCTGGAAATTAGCTTATAGTAGGAACTGAATGCAATTTCAGAATATCAAAGAAAATTTAGAATTTGAAATACAAAGCCTGAAGATAATTAAATTTTGTTATGAGAACAGAGCAAATAGAGTCACGTAGATAGAATCAGTATTCCTTTTAGGAAAAGAATATACATCTGTTTGTGTCTGTATTAAAACTTCTCCAAAGTTTTGTAAATTGTTCACAGTGATTACTGTGGGATTGGGGTTAATGTGTAGATAAGAATTAGGAAGATTTTTAGTTTTAGTTTTATAACCAGTGGTACTCTTTGGAGGCAGAATTTAATTGCTCTAATTCATCTTTGAAATTTATCACATAGTTGAGGACAAACAGGGAAGAAAACCGTGGCAGACTTTCTTCATTAAGCTGTTGGTATGGCAACAGTTATTTTTCAGGGCTGCCTTAGCGGGGTCACTAGAATGTTAAGTATGGAAAAGGAAGGAATTTTTTTCTCAGATCTCTTAGGGCATGCTAGTGCACAGTAACTTATTACCGCTTTTAGAGCAAAATGTTCATTCTATTTGAGACATCAGATATGTAAACATTTGTTCAGAAGTGCAAGACCAAAATTATAGAAATGGAGGGGTGCCTAAGTGGCTCAGTGGGTTGAATGACCCACTCTTGATTTCAGCTTAGGTCATGATCTCAGAGTTCTGGCATCAAGCCCAGGCTGGGCTCTGTGCCCCGGCGGGGGGGTGGGGGGCTGGGGGGTGGTGGGAGGGTGTCTGCTTGAGATTCTCTCTTCTTCCTCTCCCTCTGCCCCTCGCCCAGTTTGTGCTCTCTTGCTCTCTCTCTCAAATAAATAAATAAATCTTAAAAAAAATTATAGAAATGGATATAGGAGTATATATGATATAAATATAAATATAAAATATATATTTAAAATATAATCTGAAATATATAAATATGTGAAATATAATTATAACAATAAAATATAAATATGTCATGTATATTCCTGTGCAATATATTTATAGGAATATACATGAACATGCAAATATAATTTATTGGCCCACTTTTTGTCCTACCCTGTATAGTATATCTTTTAGTGTAGGTATAGAGGTGGCTACCATTTTCAAAAACTGTCCCCATATGATGAGAATTAGATTTGAAACAAATATTTCTACGTTGATAAGGAAGTATACTTCCAAGAAACCTTGCTCTTCACAGTTCTGTGAAGGTCCCCATGGAAAAACGGACTGTGTTTTCATTTACACACAGTACTTCTGACACCAGATTCCCCACAAAGCAAGGCAATTCTCCAACACCAGCTGCATGGCCTACAATTCAGTTCACTTCTGACACTAAGTGCTCAGATCCCGCAGGTTAAGGGCTCTGTCCCACAACACTACCACCCACCAACCCTTTAGATGCCAATCACAAGTAGTAGGTCCGCAGATTACCCACCACTTCTGTCTGACTTGGCTGTAAACTGGAGACTCTCACAACTTCCTCCTCAGGTTTAATCATTTGCTGGAACAGCTCATAGAACCCAGGAAAACAGTTCACTTACTATTACTGATTTATTATAAAGGATATTTTAAAGGATTCAAATGAACAGACAGATGAAGAGATCCATAAGATTAAGATCCGGAAGGTCCCCAAGGGCAGGCGCTTCTGTCCCTACGGATTTGGGGTGTGTCACTCTCCCAGCACATCGTAAATGCATTCACTTACTCAGAAGCTCTCAAACCCTTGTACTTCTGGGATTTTTATGGAGGCTTCATCATGTAGGCATGGTCGATTATTAACTCAGTCTCTACCACTTTTCTTCCTGGGGGATGAGGTGTGGGGCTGAAAGTTCCATGGTTAATCATAGCTTGGTTTTTCTTTCTTTTTTTTTTTTAAGATTTTATTTTTTCATTTGACAGAAAGAGCACAAGCAGAGGGAGCAGCAGGCAGAAGGAGAGGGAGAAGCAGACCCCCTAGAGCAGGAAGCCCAACGCGGGGCTCGATCCCAGGACCATGGGATCATGACCTGAGCCGAAGGCAGACGCCCAATGACTGAGCCACCCAGGTGTCCCATAGCTTGGTTTTTCTGATGACCACCCTCCATGCTGAAGCTATCCAGCCCACCAGGAGTTGCCTCATTAGCTCAGAAGACATTCCTAATCACCCCAGAAATTCTTTTTTTCTTTTTTAAGATTTTATTTATTTATTTGTCAGAGAGAGAGAGAGCCTACAAGCAGGGAGAGCGACAGGCAGAGGAAGAAGCAGGTTCCCCACTGCGCAAGGAGCCTGATGTGGGACTCGATCTGAGGACCCCGGGATCATGGCCTGAGCTGAAGGCAGATGCTTAACCAACTGAGCCACCCAGGCACACCCCACCCCCATTTTTTTTAAGATTTTATTTTTACTTATTTATTTTAGAGAGAGAGTGCATGAGTACAGGAGTGGGGGAGAAGGAGAAGGGGAGGGTGAGAGAATCAGAAACAGACTGCACTGAATTGGGAGCCTAACTCGGGGCTCGAACCCACAACCTCAAGATCATGACCTAAGCTGAAACCAAGAGTTGGTCGCTTAATCCACTGAGCCACCCAGGCGCCCCACCCAAGAAATTCTAAGGGATTTCAGAGCTCTGTGTCAGATGCTCCTATCACTCAAAAAATTACAAAGATCTTAGGAGCTAAGGACGACAACACATATTTCAAAAAAGATAATATATTGGAAAACACTTTGCAAAAGTGTGAAGTTGTGTATAAGGAAGTAAGGAATAATTAGTAGTAGCAACATCTGGCTAATTATAGGATCCCCTGGTCTTAGTTTCTGGCTGACCTGTCCTTCAGTTGGAAACCTGTGGTCATTTGTTGAACAAATTATCACTAGGGCCAGTGGCCTGTAAGACAGTGGTTCTCATCCCTGGCAGTGCATTAGAATTACTTGGAAAACTTTAAAAATCCTGATGCTTAGGCATACTCCTGATCAAAGAAATTAGGACCTCTTGGGTGGGACACAGGCAGCAGAAATTGTTAAAGCTTTCCAGGCCATGCCAATATGCAGCCAAGATTGAGAATCTTTGTCTTTTTTTTTTTTAAGATTTATTTATTTATTTGAGAGAGAGAGCTCACACAGGGCTGGGGGGAGGGGCAGAGGGAGAGAATCTCAAGCAGACTCCCTCATGCGCACAGAACCACATTGGGGCTCAATCCCACAACCCTGAGACTATGACCTGAGCTGAAACCCAGTGGGACGCTCAGCCAACTGAGCCACCAGGAGTCCCGAGAATCTCCATTTTAAGGGATTAACAAGAAGAGGATTTTTCAAAATAGTAGTCAAGAGAAGCAATTTGATGCCTTTTAAACATTTTATTTATTTTAAGTAATCTCTACACTCAACATGGGGCCCAAACTCATGACCCAGACATCAAGAGTTGCAGGCTCCAAGGACTGAGCCAGCTAGGTGCCCTGCAATTTGATACCTTTTAAAAGTGCAGGTGCCTGATAAAGGAAGCCTGATAAAGAGAAAACAGCCAAGTTGTTTTCTGGCGTGCTGTCTGCAGGCTGACAGAAGTGTCATCTTCCTGACCCCTCTTACAAGGGCATTGCTCAACCGTCGAGTTTTAGAAGGTGAACCAGCTGTGGGAGGGCTGAATGATAGGAAAGATACTGCTGAAAATGCCTCATTTAAGCTTTTTCTCTCTCTCTGAAAAAGAAGCTCCTGTCTGCACAAACTAAAGGTATAATTTGGCTCCGATTGTTATCTTCTCTATAGGCCCTCCACGGCCACCATGTTTAAAATTGCCACCACTGGTCTCCTCTTGGAAATCCCTATTCTTTTCTCTCTAATTTTTCTCTGTGGCACTTACCAGCAACCAACACATTCTTTTTTTCTTTTTTTTTTTTAAGATTTAGTTATTGGCAGGCCTGGGTGGCTCAGTGCATTAAGCGTCTGCCTTCAGCTCAGGTCATGATCCCAGGGTCCTGGGATCAAGTCCCACATCGGGCTCCCTGCTCGGTGGGGAGCCTGCTTCTCCCTCTGCCTGCCGCTCCCCCTGCTTGTGCTCTGTCTCTCTCTGACAAAAAAAAAAAAAAAAAAAAGATTTATTTATTTATTTATTTGAGAGAGAGTGGTGTGGTGGGGATGGGGGGGGGAGGCTGAGGGAGAAAGAATACAAAGCTGACTCCCCACTGAGCACAGAGCCTGAGGCGGAGCTCCATCTCACGACCCTGAGATCATGACCTGAGCCGAAACCAAGAGACAGACGCTTAACCAACTGCACCACCCAGACTCCCCCACACACTATTTCTTTTACTTATTATTTTATCTTCTGAAAGCACCAGAGAGGTATACATTGTCTTTTTGCTCACATTTAAATCCCCAGTGCCTGGAACAGTGGGTAGTAGACAGCCAGTCAAAAATTGTTAAATGAGTGAGCTTGCGACTGAGATAAATTATAGGTTTAGCACCATAGTCCAGCCCAGCAGCCTATGAGGGAGTCCTCCTTGTATAGTTAGATTTTCTGAATTCCTTTATGATCTGCAACTTAGGTCTTTAGCCATGCTGGTGACTGAACAGTAAAGATGGAAGACTAGCCCCTCATGACTAGAAGAGGCTGTTTGCATGAGTTAGCAGAGACAAGAGCTCTTCCCTCCGAGCAGGAAATGGGCTCAAAAACATATGGTTCTGTGAAAAAAGCAAGTTGTAGAGCAGCGTAACACAGCATACCATCCATCCAACACACAGACACGCCTAAGAAAAGCAGTGTCTTGCTGTGGATACATGTATATATTTGCAAAAGCACAGACAACAGTCTGGAAGGATGTGCATCAGCCTGGTAACAGTGGCTAACTCTGGGCGGCCGGGGCGCTGAGGAAAAGTGGGGTCCAGGGGAACTTTAGTGCTGTTAGCACTTGCCTTGTAATTTATCCCAATGACTTTGTGTACAATTTCACATTTAGTTTCTAAAGCTCTTTTTTCTCACAGATACCTAACATTGTATTATAGTAACACAAGTGAAGTATGGGGGAAATATTTCTGTCATATACAGACAATTTATAAGGAAAATGCCCTAAAGAAATAAGAAGCATATTACACCTGAGAAGAGCTAAAGGAGTTCCACCTCTAGATTGTGTGCCTGGGAGGCAGTGAGTTTTCTGATCACTTAATAGGCACAGGGTGTGTGTGTGTGTGTGTGTGTGTGTGTGTGTGTGTGTGTGTGTGTGTGTGTGTGTGTGTGTGTGTGTGTGTGTGTGTGTGTGTGTGTGTGTGTGTGTGTGTGTGTGTGTGTGTGTGTGTGTGTGTGTGTGTGTGTGTGTGTGTGTGTGTGTGTGTGTGTGTGTCTGAGAGAGAGCTTGATTTTGATCCAAAAAACTGACCCATAAATAATTTTGCTAGAAACGGCAGCCAGTACTTTAAAGGGAGGAATGGAGAGGGATGGGCCAAGCCTGCCATCAGGCTGTGGGGGGAAGATAGCTTATCTTCTGCTTTCCACTCTTTCAAGTGCAGATGCGCGATGGGGTGGGAACTAGACAGAATATAATTTGGAAAGCATATTAATTTCTTTTCTTTCCACTTTGCCTTACTTAAAAAATTACTGGTAGCAACTTACGGAGGTCTATGTAGCACCTTCAAAAATTAGTGAGGCCATAGGTACAAACTGAAAATGAGAATAAGAATATGAAGCCAGGGGTTGGGATTATATCAACCTGGGTGTGTTGAGTCCTGCACCGTCATTAAAGGTGGGCCCCGAAGTTGGTCAGGAGCTTTTTCACAACTGAAGAGAAGGGAGAATATAATTCGTTCTAAGATTTGCCGTCGTTTTTGTGTTTTTCCTAGGGAAGACTTTTTTTTTTTTTTTTAGTGTCTGATAATGAGACACCCAAGCCCTCATCAGTAAATACCCCTACAGTAAATTCGGTAATGGGCTTCCTGTGGCTTATTTTGTGTGATCTCCTTCAGTGTAGGCCTAATCTTCAAATTCAGCTCAATAAAAATAATTCTAGTAGTCGGCAGAACAAAGGGATCCTGCCTTACAGCTTTCCAAGGCCAGGACCCATCCAAAGAAAAAAAATATCTTATTATGATCTGGAATGGCTAGAGCACTCTTCAGGCAATCTAGCACAAGTAAGTTTCTGTAACACAGATGTCTGCCGGGCTCTCCTGTCCCCGTGGAATCCAGATAAGGTTGGCGCATATCTTCGGAGGAAATCCAAAACCCTCTCCAAGATTTCTGTCGATGTTTATTTTAGTCATTGACAATACATGGAAAGGAAGAGAGCGTCTTACATCACAGCAATGCAGCTTCGGAGGAAGTCTGGGTGTCCCTGTTGTTAAAGTCCCCCTAACCACCCATCACGACTCTGCATGATCCCCCATCTCTTACCCGCTCACTGGCTGCCCTCTCTTTTCTCCATTCCTGGACCTGCTCCCCCACTTCCCCATCAGGAAAAAAAAAGACAAATCCCTCATTTTGTCATACAGAGGCAGCTTAACCATTGCTTTTTCTTGCCTTCAAGGTCTCTGACTTCTATTACAAGGTGATTTATTATTTTCCCACAAGGGAAAAAAAATCTAATTTGCCCTGAGCTTTTGGTAAGAATTGAGTAGTATTAATTTTGTATTCATTCATTCAGCACATGTGTATGGAACAATTAATATGTGCCAGGCACATTAGCAGCTGCTAGATGTACAACATGAACAGGACAGAGCCCTTCCCCGGAAGGAAAGTGGAACAGATGGGAGATTAAACATGCAAATTGCAATAGAGTGATAAGCCTCGCCCAGGAGAAGATGGGAATGCTGCAGGTAGCGCCTAACGCAGGTAAGTCAATCAAAACATCAATTTCCTTAAAGGGTAACAAAAGTTTCTGAAGATAATACCCAAAGCAAGTTTTATAACTTGTACACTACCTTTAATAACTGTCTTTTAGCAGTGACCTAGAATTGCTAATACTACCTATGTGACCCTGCTGGGGGCTCTAAGGCACACAGTAAAGGTGTCCCTTCTGCCTCATTCTTGCTTAATGGGCATGGAATTTCAGTTTGGGATGATGCGAAGTTCTGGAGATTGATGGTGGTGAGTGGCAAATTTTATGTTATGTATACTTTACCAAAGGAGAACAAAAAAAACCCAGCAACTACCATGCTGCCTGACTTACTCTATGTGTTCATCAAATACTGGCTCCCTCCCTGCTTTTGTGAGTGAATTTGCATCGGGGATCATCCACTGTTTTGCTTTATTGACTAATATACATACAGAAAAGTGCCTGACATCTAAAAGGAACTTCTGTGAAGCTCATTTCTAAAGTGACAAGTTCTGAGGTGCCTCGAGTCCTGTATATTTTTTTTTTAAAGATTTTTTTTTATTTATTTGAGCGAGAGAGAATGAGAGAGAGAGAGCACGAGAGGGAAGAGGGTCAGAGGGAGAAGCAGACTCCCCGCTGAGCAGGGAGCCCGATGTGGGACTCGATCCCAGGACTCCAGGATCATGACCTGAGCCGAAGGCAGTCGCTTAACCAACTGAGCCACCCAGGCGCCCAGTCCTGTATATTTTTATGTCTTTCTCCCTTTAAATTGCCAATACTGTCTTCTCCTTCAGTAGAATGATTTGCCAGAACATTGTGTCTAGAGCTTTGTGGTAGAATAATACTTCATAGTTGTAGAAAAACAGCAGTCAGTTTTTCACAGTAAGGGGACATCATCTTCTTACAAGTCATTTGTTTAAGAGACTTGGTATTTCCAAAGTACTTTCTGGCCAAGGAGCTCAAATGACTGTACCAGTCAATGTTCTCAGGGAACAAGAATTACCACTTCCTTCCAGGCAGACTTCCTAGTCTTTAGGAATCAAGGATGGTAGTTAGAGCAAATCCCATTAGGTAAATATTTCTTCAAGAGAATCTAGAATCTCAGAGCTCATGGGAACCAGAGAATTTAAGAGGAAATCTCATTCAAGTGTTAGTTTTCATTTCCATCAGGTATAAAACACAGGGTGATCTATGCTTTGTAGGATTATTATAGCCTATAGCTCAAAGATCATTATTATAGTAGGCGTGAAGTAGAAACACTTTTATTTAGATTCTCTTCATTCTCCCCTCCTCATGCTCCCTCCATTTCTTCTCAGAGCCTGCCTGTAGTGAGATGTTTTTCAGCTCCCATCTTGGACCCATTCACTGGCACCAGACTCAGCCATCAGCTATGCTATAGGTCCTATCCTATGCTTGGGTCCTATGTGGTGGACCAAGATGTGGGTGCTGCTAAGCCATTCCTAGGCCCAGTGACCAGAGGTGTAGGCTCCCTCCTTCAGTCAAGAACCTGCAGGCTGATGAGTCAGGTCTAATTTCATCTTTGTGGATAATTAATGAGTAGAAAGGACTACAATTCCAGTTTTACATGTCAGAATGCATTCTTTTAATTCTAACAACATAAATAAGGATTGGGTATTTCCCTAAAGTAGGATCTTAGGACTATAAGAAAAGTTTTTTTTTTTTAAGAAAAGGTTTTATGAAAATATACATACCGAAAAATGTGTATATTGTGAGTATACAGCCCAATAATTTTTCACAGACTGATCACATGCATGCAACCACATCCAGGTCTATAATCAGATCATGGCCAGCACCCCAGAGGCCCCTTTTGCTCCCAGAAGGACCTCTAAGAAGTTATTTTATACATCCATCTGCCTGTAAGTAGGCCTATGCCTAAATCCACCTAATAGATGGACACTCTCCCTTTTTATTTTATTTATTTCTCGGGTACGGAACCATACATAATTCATTTGAGGAAATGCATAAATGTTATCATATCGTATATACTTTTTTGTGGCAGCAGAAAATTTCCTTCCTTCTTTTGCCTGGCTCTCCCACATCCCTCTCTTCCTCCTTAGACTTATATAGTGATCTCAGTGCCCTGCAAACATGCTTGTCATCACTTCCCAGGCAAGAAACAGAACAGGCTGGGGCCACCCCAGAAGCTGCCCCTCCTGCCCCATCCCCATCAAGCCTTTATCCTGCCTTTCCATATGAAACCTACCCCTGGGTAACCAAATCACAGATGCAGAAAAGCATCTTTTTGGAAATGTAAAAATACATTTTTAAAAAGAAGTGGTAGATAACAGGGTTTCTGTTTGGGATGATACAAAAATTCTGGAGATGGATAGTGGTGATGGTTGTACAACATTGTGAATGCGCTTAATGCTACTGAATTATGTGCTTAAAAATGGTTAAAATGGTTAATTTTATCTATGTATATTTTAGCACTATATAAGAAAAGAAATGGTAGAATTAGAGTATCGCCATTTTGTAGCCCTCAAATGAGTCCTGTCCCATTTCAATCCTACCCTTTCCTTAAAGTAAATACCCTCCTGATTTTATACTGATCACGTCCTTCCTTTTTTTTATAGCTTTCTCAGCCAAATAGCATCCTTAGATGTAAGAGTTTAGTGTTGCCTTTTTGAAAAATTTGCTTGGTCTTCTAAATTTATTTTTAGTCTGTACGGTTCCTCTCAATTCTTTCCCTCAATTTCATCTGTTGGAGATTTTACATCCTTTGACCTGCTTCTCATGGTCTGGATTTTGTGTGGTTCATGTTCCTCTGGCCTCTGTATTTCCCCCAAAGTTGTCTTGCTAGATTCAGGGGCTTAAGGAGACTCCATTGGTCTTTGGCAAGACCATAGCAGGGTTGAATTCTCTCATCAGGGGGCCCATATTGTCTGGTTGTTGCTCTTTTTAAAATTTTTATATTTTTGATATCATCAAATAAGGTACTGAATCTTCAGTGCTTTGCTATTGTCTATTATTGTGTGAAAGTTAGTTTCCCTGAGCCTTTGGAACGAGGTGTGCTCTAGAGTAGCTTGTGTGGTCACAGGGTTTCCTCTTCTGGTATTTTGGATAGGATTCAAATACGTAGGCAACTTCCTATCTGGGGTTTCCTGGCTCTGCTCCCCTCCCCCACTTTTAAAAAAATATTTATTTATTTAACAGAGAGAGAGAGAGAGAGCATAAGCAGGGGGAGAGGGAGAAGCAGGCTCCCTGGGAGGCTGATGCCAGACTCGATCCCAGGACTCGATCCCAGGACCCTGGGATTATGACCTGAGCCGAAGGCAGACAACTCGATCCCAGGACTCGATCCCAAGACCCTGGGATCATGACCTGAGCCGAAGGCAGATGTTTAACCCACTGAGCCACCCAGGCGCCCCCTCCCCACCCCCACTTTTATGTGGCCTTTCTATTTCTTTGGTTCCTAATTCCTAGGATTCACAGGAGCTAGGCTGTCCAGCATCTTCAAGCTTACTGCAGACTCCTTGCATTCCCTTACCATTGGTGGGGCAGACTCTCTCCCCGTTGCCATGCTTCCCTGTGAATCCCTGTTAGTCACTGTTCTCAGGTCTATCAGACACCCCACTGGCACCCTCTGCCTTCTCCTGCCCAGATGTCAAAACCATGCAGTCTGATGGCTTGCCAAGGTTTGCTCCTATCTGCCTCTATTTTGATCGTCATGGAGATTTCTTTCCTTTTTTTTTTTTTAAAGATTTGATTTATTTATTTGACAGAGAGAGACACAGTGAGAGAGGGAACACAAGCAGGGGGAGTGGGAGAGGGAGAAGCAGGCTCTCTGCTGAGCAGGGAGCCCGATGTGGGACTCGATCCCAGGACCCTGGGACCACGACCTGAGCCGAAGGCAGATGCTTCACGACTGAGCCACCCAGACGCCCTGTCATGGAGATTCCTTACTCCTAATTTTGTTGTACATGTCATCCATAAGATTTTGGCTTTGTTGTAGTTGCTCTATTTTTTCACTTGGGGATTCAGAGAGATTAAAAATCTACCCTACCCCTGCTGCCATTTTCCCAGAATCTTCCTGATTGACTTTAACAAAGGAGATACACACACACACACACACACACACACACACACACACACACACACAGTTCGGCTGCTCGTTGAAGGGTATATCAAAGGCTTTTTCAGTTCATGCGTTTATGGGGTTTTACTTGGTTAAATCTAAGGTATAGGTTTTAATTTCTCAGAGTATCTCATTTGGTTTTCTCTACCAGTGATATCTGTGACATATCTTATTATCAAAATGTCCTGACTTGGGGCGCCTGGGTGGCTCAGTTGTTAAGTGTCTGCCTTCTGCTCAGGTCATGATCCCAGGGTCCTGGGATCGAGTCCCACATCGGGCTCCCTGCTTGGCGGGAAGCCTGCTTCTCCCTCTCCCACTCCCCCTGCTTGTGTTTCCTCTCTCGCTATCTCTCTGTCAAATAAATAAATAAAATCTTAAAAACAAAAAAACAAAATGTCCTGACTTAACGCTCCAGGGCCCTCAGCCAGGTGACCATGGGCAATCTGGAGAGGACCTTTGCTTTGTTGTGCCATATGAGTGTTTGGGTCCTCAGGGCTGGTGAGTGGGGTTTAATGTGCAAACTTTAAACACATGGTACATGGCCTCGACTCCTGAATTAGTGGCCAAGTATATTCCTAAAATGATGTACTCATTTTGGGGAACAGAGGCTCAATTAAGGTGCAGGTAGAAGAGAATCTACTCACTCAGGAAATGCCTGGTGTTCAGTTAAATGAGCCCCGTGTCATACTATTCAGGAATTGATTCTGTTATAGACTAAATGTTTGTGTTGAAAATTCTTATGCTGAAGTCCTAACCCCCAGTGTGATGGTATTAGGAGGTGGGGTCTTTGGGAAATGATTAGGTCATAAGGGTGATTGGGATTAGTGTCCTCATGAAAGAGACCCCAGAGAGCCCCCTTGCCCCTTTTGCCAGGTGAGGACTTTGAACCAGAAAGTCGACTATCACCAGACACCAAACCTGCCAATGCCTTGATCTTGGACTTCCCAGCCGCTAGAACTGTGAGAAAGAAATGTTGTGCAAAGCGCCCTGGTCTACGGGATTTTTGTTAGAGCAGCCAAGTAACCTAGGACTTATTCCTTTCATGGTTCATGATATTTTGGATCCTGGCCCACTGTGAGAATCTGATTCAAGATATAGATCTTTCCCCCCAGAAGAGCGCACATACCCACACATTTTGCACACGATATTAAATGTTTACGGACTATCGTAACCATGACTCACTCCTATGTTTAGAATTCCTGTGCTGACACATTTGTCAAAAGCACATGTCTTCCAATGATTGGTGGGATGTTCACAAGAGAGAGCAAGTAAGGTGCCCCTCTCTTGGATTGTTATCAAGTCTACTGGAGTCTCACTAAACACGGAACTCTGAATCACACTGCAGGGGAGTTTCGTTTGTTTCCATGGGAGGCCAAGCTGACAACCGTGGGTACACTGGCCTGACTTCCTGCCAGGCTCCGGGCCGTGGTGGGAGTAGAATGCTCTGCTCATTGGCACTGCTAAAGAGCCACACAGTTCTGGCTGCTGACAGATGGAGGTAGCCTGCTTCTCCTCTGGCTTTCCCTGCCTGGCACTTTCCAGATTCAGTCGTTAAAATGAACCAAAGTCCTCTTCATCTTCTTTGTGGCCTTGGCATTTCCACGACTAAGTCCCACGGAGGTGGAAATAGGCCCAGAGAGGTTCACTGTAGGTCAGGGCAGGTGTAACTCAGGAGGCCAGGTGGGCATCAGCTGGTCTGATGTGCAAGCCTTCTGTGTCCTGGGAGATTCCCTGCTCATCTTTGCTGTGAGTCTCCCGATTAATAAACAACTAAGCCAACCGACAAGCACAGCAGAAGGAGGCACATGGCTAAAATACTAGCTTCTGAAATAAATTTGCTTAACTTTATGTTTTTTGAAGTTTTCTTATTTGAAGTCTATTAATTAAAAAAAAAGACTCAAAGGGATGAATAATTCTACAATTACAACAGCAAACAACTTTTTTTTTTTAAGATTTTATTTATTTGTCAGAGAGAAAGAGCAGTAGGCAGAGAGAGAAGCAGACTCCCCGTTGAGCAGGGAGCCCAATGCGGGGCTCGATCTCAGGACCCTGGGATCATGACCTGAGCCGAAGGCAGATGCTTAACCGCCTGAGCCACCCAGGTGCCCACAAACAATCCTTTTTGTCGGCCAAGTTTTTCTTTATAGATTCACCAAAGAGTGTGGCTGGAAGCCTAATGGCCTAGCAGGTGGCCCAGCCAGCAGTCCAGGAGGTAATTGATGAAAATGATACCACAAATAAGCAGCAAAAAGGGCGCCCCCAAACTTCCACATCTCAGTCAATGGCATCACAGTCCTCCCCGGTTGCACCTGCCCTCAATGAGGAGTCTTCCTTGGTTGGACTCTCTCTTGCCTCCGTCTTGGGGCTTCAGCGTGTCCTGTTGCTTATGCCTCGGATGTGTATCTCAGCGCCACCGTCTTCTGTGTGCGCGCTGCCGCGGCCTCCCGGGTGAGGTCCCCGCCGCTGCCCGCCAGCCCCACAGCCCCGCTGTCACGGAGCGCGTGCGGTCCCCGGGGACCGTCCATCGCTTCCATCACTGCCTCCAGTGCCGTAGCGGCGGCTTGTTTAGTAAACCGGAGTGTGCTGAAGTCCCGCCTCTACTCACAGCTTTCCAAGTGACTTCCCACTGAATTGAGAATTGAATGTAAACTTAAAAAAATAAATTCCTGGGCGCCTGGGTGGCTCAGTCGTTAAGCGTCTGCCTTCGGCTCAGGTCATGGTCTCAGGGTCCTGGGATCGGGTCCCACATCGGGCTCCCTGCTCCGCGGGAGGACTGCTTCTCCCTCTCCCTCTCCCACTCCCCCTGCTTGTGTTCCTGCTCTCGCTGTCTCTGTCTCTGTCAAATAAATAAATAAATAAAATCTTTAAAAACAAACAAACAAAAATTCCTTCCACGGCTCATGCCTCATTTAGAATAAGAGCCAGCTTCCTCACGTGGCCTCACAGGTCCCTCCTGATGGGGGGCTCCTCTCCAACCTTACATCTGTGTCAGTGACCTGCTCTTTCTCTCCAAACCCCTCTTGGTCTTCGATTGTCTTGAATTCACCATTACTTAGATAAGTGGGTGTTTTTCCTCGTTTCTCCTCCAGCTGTTCCTCCCTGCCTCCCTGCTTCCTGTCTGTTTGCCAGACACACTGTGTTCTTGTTCCTCGCAGACCACCGCCTGCCCTGGACTTTATCGGTCTGCAAGCTCCTTCCCCGGGCTGCTCCTCACCACCAGCTCACAGTGCAGACGCTCCCTATTCCAGGCTGCCTGCCTGACCACCCCCTCCACTGAGGCTGCTCCCTGGCCTGTTAAGCCAGCCTGTCGTGACCTCACCGGTTCGTATGTGTGTCCCCTTCTTCTCTGGCTCCCCTGGAAGGGGAGCTCAGAGAGGGCAGAGTCTCCGACTACCTGGTTTTGCATGGCATTTCCAGAGCCTAGAGGGGCAGGCGACATACAGATAGATGGGTTAGGGCAACCTCCTTCCTGATGAGCTGGGGGTGCTCTTGCCGCCCGCCCGCAGAGCTGTAGCAACTCTCCTCTTGCCGATTTCCCCGCCATGCACCTGCTCAACTCTCTCTCTCTCTCTCTTCTGGTTCACTCGTGGGCCTTGGTTTGCTCTCAGTTTGTCCCATCTCTCTAGGACTGTGAGCTGAGCTCAAAGCAGTCAACTAGCTTAACCTTCCCATGTTCAGGAGGAGAGCTGCCTCATTTTTGTTAGGGGTTTCCAGCGGGGTGAGGGGTGAGGAGGTAAGTGAGGGCACATGCGCCCTAGGGTGGAAAATCCCAGGCCCTGAGGAACGTGGTTTCTCATTCCTGAGTCAAGGTCAAGGCTCTCCCCAACACCCCTACCCACACTAAGTGCTGGCAGTCTTAGGAGGCAGCATCCCTTAGAATCTAGTCCCTCCAGCCTCGCTTGGGCCTGGGAGAGGTGGGGAGGAAGTGAGTCCCTGGGTCTGGTCAGTCCCACCTGTTTTTTTGTTTTGTTTTTGTTTGTTTTTTAAAGATTTTATTTATTTATTTGACAGAGAGACACAGTGAGAGAGGGAACACAAGCAGGGGGAGTGGGAGAGGGAGAGCAGGCTTCCCGCGGAGCAGGGAGCCCGATGCAGGGCTCGATCCCAGGACCCCGGGATCGTGACCAGAGCCGAAGGCAGACGCTTAACGCCCGAGCCACGCAGGCGCCCCTCAGGCCCACCTGTTTACGCAGCCTCTTGCCCTTCACTGACTTTCCTCTTGAACCCGAGGATCCCTGCATCTGACTCAGCTGCTGATCCTCTCAGGCGGGGGGAGGGGAGGGGCAGCAGCAGGACTAGACTCCTTCCCTGGCCGCGCTCTCCCCACCCTGTAGCCACCTTCCAAACGGCCTCCCGCCACCCCAGGGGCTCCTGGCCTCCTCTTGATCTGTCCTCCCTGTAGGTTCTCTGGATGTTGTTGGGGAAGGAGCCGGGGGCCCTGTGCCATTCCAGCACAGGGGCACGAATGGGAAGCAGAATGTCTCATCCAGGGAGACACATTCACACTTAATTTGTGTTTTCCTATTTTCTGGTTGTTTATTTGGCAGATCCTTGATACTCAGATGTGGTCCATTTGCCAGCACTCAGCATCACGTGGGAGCTTGTTAGAAAGGGAGCATCTCCATCCCCACCAGACCTCCCAAGTCGGAAGCTGCACTTTAGCAAGGTCCCCAGGTGATTCATAGGCTCATTAAAGTTTGGGAAGCCCAATGCCTCGGTAAAATATACTTCTGTAATTAAGAAAATGACAAGTTTTTTTAAAAAAATGGTAGAGCTTCCCCAATGGCTCTTAGTTACCCCTATTTCTGGGCTGTCAGGTTACAAGCTGGAGAGCACTCGGTGTAGAATTGTGTTTCCTGTACAGGGTGAGGCCCTGGGGTGAAGACGGATCTTGCCGTTCTTCCTACTAGAGACAAGAACCTCGTAAACATTTATGGCAGCAATTCTCAGCACCCAAAAGGGATATAAGAGAGAACATTTTAATCACCATATTAATTAATGATGAAATTGTGATCATGGGATTATGGGGACAAAATGATTTTTTTACGACGATTTGTCGTTACGACAAAATTGTAATGCTTTCTGGGTGAAGATAATCAAGTAGAAAGAGAAGTGGGTGAAATCAGGGGCGGTGGCGGGGAAAGATAAAAAAAAAAGCAAACCACCCCAGGAAATGACAACGGGAATATGACTAATAATGCCTGAGCCCCGCCCAGACTCTAGGTGGAATCCCAATCCTAGAGGTCTGTGGGCGTCTGCCCCCCCGCCCCCGAACCGACAGCCTGTCTGTTGCTCTGTGTAGCCTTGTGAGCCCAACAGGAGACTGAGCGGTTACAGGGAATGCGACACTAGGTCTATTTTGGGGTGTACCTACTGCTTCCTAGTGTAGACTGATGCGTGGACTTACCCAGGCATACGGGCTGCCTACACTCAGTCGCTGCCTCTGGATCTAGGCCAAATCTTCCCATGTGTAAGGAAACAGGAAGGAGGGGTCTCTCTTTTTCAGAGGACATTATGAGGGCAGTCCTAGGCTGCTTTTGTTTTGTCATTTCTTTCTTCCTACTTGGCCCTCCTCAGTCACTGACTGTCTCCCTCCTTCCACCTCCTTCTCTTCCCAGATCCAACCTCCACATGCATGAGTTCCAGAGGGCTTGGTCCTTGGAACTCTCTCTTCCCTAGGCAGCACCGTCTATTTCTAAATAGCGCCCATTGTGCTAAAAACAACACATTTCCATTTCTAACCTAGATGTCTTCTCTGAATCTCAGAATGAATTTCAGTTACACACACTAAGTTTGAGATGCCTGTGAGTCTCCAAGAGCCCCCCTGATTTTTCACTTAGATGGATCACCAGCATCCCAAACTGAGTGTGTGCAAAACCAAACCGTACTCACTCTCCTACATTTGCTCGCACCTCCATCCCAGTCAGTGGTCCATGTCCAGTTTCCTGAGCTCAGGTGCCATCTTTCATAGCTTCCTCTAGCGCACCCCGCACCCGACCTGTCCCCAGTGCTGTCCCTTCTGTATTAAATCCATCCTTTTCTCCCCCATCTCCACTGCGCCCCACCTTGTCTGAGTCACAGTTAGTCCTCGCCTGGCCCGCTGCACGTGCCTTGCACCTTGCCCCTCTACTCTTGCCCTCCTGTGACCTGTTAGCCATTTAGCACAATCTTGCTAAAACATAAGAGATCGCTCAGAGCCCCTGCATAAGAGCTGATGGAGATAGCTCGCTGCGCTTGGAATAAAACCACAAACTCCTTAGGGATGCCTAGAGGGCAGTGTAGGGTGATGGCTGAGTGTGTGTAGGGTGATGGCTGAGTGTGTGTAGGGTGATGGCTGAGTGTGTGTAGGGTGATGGATGAGTGTGTGTAGGGTGATGGATGAGTGTGTGTAGGGTGATGGATGAGTGTCGAATCTGGGGGCTGAGGCTGAAATGCATGGGTTTCAATCCTAGTTTTGCTCCCCACTATCTACAGGACTTGGGGCAAAGTACTTAATCTCTCTGTGCCTCAATTTTCTCATCTATAAAATTAAAAAAATGAGACTGTTATTTACTTCTTAAGACTGGTGGGGATCAGATGGGACAATGTGTGGAAAAGCAAAGTGGAACAGTGCTGTCACATAGTAGGTGCTTATTGTTAACCAGACTCCTTTAGCCTTATCTCACTTCACAAGCCCCTTATGCACATACTCCTTAAATGAGAACTCCGTACACCACCTGGAATCCCCTCCCTGCTTTGCATGGCTCATTCTATCCCAAATGTCAGATCTTAGCTTCAAGTCTGCTCCAGAGAGAGGCCTTCCTTGATCTTCCTTCCTAAAATAGGGCTCTCGAAACCTAGTTTGTTTTTTGTTTTGTTTTGTTTTTCTGAGATTTTATTTGAAGTCATCTCTACACCCAACCTGGAGCCTGAAACTCAACCCCCACATCAAGAGTCACAGACTCCACGGACTGAGCCAGCCAGGCACCCAAACCTAGTTCTTTTATTTCATAGCATTCATCACCATGTGTAAGTAGGTATTTATCTGTTTAATTCCTCTCTCTCTCTCTAGACTATAAACTCCCTGAGGAGAGGGCATTTTGTCTTGTTCTGTGCTAGAAGAATGCTTGGTGTTTAGTAGTGTTTATTATTCAATGAATACTTGTTGGAAAGAAAAGAATGAGTACATGAATAAAGAAAGTCTGGGTGACTCCTAGGGAAGCAACTCTTTACCTACTCGTGCCCAAAACTGAATAAACCACAGGTTCCTTCTGCTCCAGTGTGTGCAGCCAGTTCTGTTCTAATTAACAGCAAATTCTTTTTTTCTAAAGATTTTATTTTATTTATTTGAGAGAGAGTGAGCACATGAGGGGGGAGAGGGTCAGAGGGAGAAGCAGATACCCTGCTGAGCAGGGAGCCCGATGTGGGACTCGATCCAGTGACTCCAGGATCATGACCCGAGCCAGAGGCTTAACCAACTGAGCCACCTAAGCTCCCCTAATTAACAGCAAATTCTTTTTTTTTTAAGATTTTATTTATTTATTCATGAGAGACAGAGAGAGAGAGAAAGAGAAGCAGAGGGAGAAGCAGGCTCCCCGCTGAGCAGGGAGCCCGACGCGGGACTCGATCCCCGGACTCTGGGATCATGACCTGAGCCGAAGGCAGACGCTTAACCATCTGAGCCACCCAGGCGCCTTTAACAGCAAATTCTTAATCCATCTGTTCATTAATAGCATATGATCAGCATGTATTTTCTCAGTCCGTGGGTATTAGTAGTATTCACCTTCACAGTACGGTGGGCTATCGTTATTACATTTTTTTTTTTAAAGATTTTATTTTATTTATTTGAGAGAGAGTGAGAGAGCACAAGAGGGGGTAGGGTCAGAGGGAGAAGCAGACTCCCCACCGAGCAGGGAGCCGGATGCGGGATTCGATTCCGGGACTCCGGGACCATGACCCGAGCCGAAGGCAGTCGCTTAACCAACCAACGCCACCCAGGCGCCCCTCGTTATTACATTTTTTGGTATTAAAAAAGGCGTTGGGGAGCGCCGCTTGATGCCCCTGATACCTCCCGGCGGAGAAAGTTGGTTGCAGTTAAGGTTTGAGTACGTATCCAGCAGAGGGCGCTGCGGAGACACAGCTGCAGAGGGCGCTGCGGAGACATAGCTGCCGCGGGCGCAGGCGCAGCCCCGCAGGGAGGGGCGCAGGGAGAGTAGAATGAGGTTCTGAATGACTGCAGTGAGAAGTATTGGCCCGTTCCCGGGACAATTTCCAACTACTAGGTGGTTTCATAGCCCAGTATAAGGCAATGGTTTCCTAGTCTGGCTGTATCACTGGAACATGGAGAGCTTTTGCAAAATACAGATTTTTCGGCAGCACCCCTGAAGATTCTGGTTTAGTGCGACCCCCTTGAAGATGTTCCCGCTGATTTTGATGATCAAGAGGTTTGGGATCCGTTGGTGGGAACACCCACCAACTCGGGGTAGCCGAAAGAGTGAGAAGACAAACCTGGTTCTCACTCCCAAGCTTGTTGCGTTTTAGCTGTGTGACCTTTGGGAGCATCACCCTCCCCTTGTAGGATGGAAGTATAATGCCTACCTTGTAAGGTTGTTTTAAAGATGAAACGACATCCAGGTGTAAAGCACCTAATAATAAGTGCTCAAAGCAAAGTAGTCTCTAACCTGAATCAAAGGTGGAGGAGATGTTCTGAGACCTCTCCTGGGTCTCCTCCCCTCTCTCCCTAGAAAGGAGACTGTCCAATCCAACCATTTTAGAATTGACTACAATATTTAGTTCTAGAATCTCTGCCTCTGCCTGTCTTTAGTTCCTTCACTTTTCTTTCAGTAGGCACTAAAGAACAGTATAAGGAGATGAGGGAGGGTTCTAGTTAGAAGGGATCGTAGGCAGCATCTGGTCAATCCCCTTTATTTCTCAGATGGGGAAACAGGTTCAGAGACGTCGAGGCTTACCCAAGGTCAAACAGCTGATTAGGACAAAGCCATGGGCCTGTGCTCTCTCCAGCACTCAGTGCTGCCTCTGGAAGGTTAGTGGTGAATCTATTTGGGTCTTGCCCTTGTCCTCCGGAAAAAAAGAAGGGTGCTTTTCTTGAAAACTCAGTGCTTCCTGTACTCCCATTTCGGGGTCATTATTACTGCCTTATCCAGCAAAACAGACTTGCTGCAAAAGAGGAAAAATAGTAACACTACTACCACTAAATCGTGAAGCTGGTGGGCATTCTCCAAGTGCTTAGGCACATCGTCGTATGTAATCCTCAACTTATCCTATTTCGTTCATCAGATATTTGTCTAGACTTCAAAGGATTCCGGGCACCATGGATGCTGCAATGGGCAAATAGGCCCCTGCTCCCATGTAGCCTGCATTCTGCTGACAATGGCAGACTGATAATCAACACAAGTCAGTAAGATAATTTCAGATAGCATCCAGGGCTTTGAGAAAAACAGGATGTAGTGATAGAAAGTGACTGGCCCACAAGGGACCTGAGGCCTGGGGTCCAGAAAGGCCTCTCCCAGGAGGTGACATTTTTTTTAAATCATTGTTATTATTATTAACATATAATGTATTATTTGTTTCAGGGGTACAGGTCTGTGGTTCATCAGTCTTCTCATCAGTCTTCACAATTCACAGCGCTCACCATAGCACACACCCTCCCCAATGCCCATCACCCAGCCGCCCCATCCCCCCCCCCTCCCCGCCCCACTCCAGCAACCCTGTTTGTTTTCTGAGATTGAGTCTCTTATGGTTTGTCTCCCTCTCTGGTTTCATCTTGTTTCATTTTTTCCTCTCTTCCCCTATGATCCTCTGCCTTGTTTCTCAAATTCCACATATCAGTGAGATCATATGATAATTGTCTTTCTCTGATTGACTTATTTTGCTTAGCATAATACTCTCTAGTTCTATCCACATCGTTGCAAATGGCAAGATTTCATTTTTTGATGGCTGCATAATATTCCATTGTGTGTATATATATATATATATATATATATATATATATATATATATATATCACATCTTCTTTATCCATTCATCTAGGCTCTTTCCATAGTTTGGCTATTGTGGACATTGCTGCTATAAACACTGGGGTGCACGTACCCCTTCGGATCACTACATGTGTATCTTTGGGGTAAATACCCAGTAGTGCAGTTGCTGGGTCATAGGGCAGCTCTATTTTCAACTTTTTGGGGAACCTCCATACTGTTTTCCAGAGTGGCGGCACCAGCTTGCATTCCCACCCACAGTGTAGGAGGGTTCCCCTTTCTCCAGGAGATGACATTTGAGCAGCGACCTGGACAGTGAGAAAGAGCCAAGGACAGAGCAAGGCGTGGAAAGCTGCCGAGAGTGAACTCAGTGTGTTCAAAGACCTGCGAGGAGGCAGGTGAACAGCAACAAAAGCTGGAGGGATGCACCCGGAGGAGGCGGAGAAGGCGGCTCCAGGCTTGGCCAGCCTGTCGGTCCAACTCCTATCCTGAGACTTGCAGCCGCCAGCTGCTTTTCCCTTCTCTAGGGCGAAATGTCACGGAGGCGGGGAGGACTTTGGGGGAGACTTTTGGAAAACAGTTGCACCACTTTAAGAGGTGGGTATATTTCACCCATTGCCTACAGAAGGCACTGAGCCGGGGGAGAATGAAGGGGGGCTTCGCTCCCTCCTTCCAGATCATGCCTCTCTTTATGTATTCCTGTGGCTTACCTTACCCCCAGCCCAGCTCTGCCTTCGCTGGGTGTCCTGTGGCCCCACCACCTCTCCTAGCTCAGCACTGGGCTTGCAGTGGGGCTCTCGTATCAGCCCTAATTCTCGGGTCCTTACTCTGATCCAAATTAAGGCCAGCCTCCTTTTGTGTGAACGGCTGTCATAGTGTAAGCAGAGTCCCTTTCTCCTCCCATCCAGTGCCCTGGCCGGTGGTCCCTGGGCTCCTGCTTCCCAAGGCTTCCCAAGGGGCTGCTGGAGGGGCGGGGGGCTTCCTCAGCAGCACAGCTAGTAACACGAATCAGTTAGGATTGTATTTCGTCTGGAGTTTACGAATAAATGACCTCAGCTTTGTGTTGTCAAAGAAAAGAAAAGCTGGCCCCCCTCTCTTTGGGACCTAGATGAGGGGTCATTTCCTTCGCCTTGTTCCTTAGACACCGCCTGCGGAAGAATGTGATCAGATCCACACCAAAGCCCCTCTGTGTGCCACCGCCCAGGGGCTGGAACTTCAGGCAATCACAGTAGAATAATCACGTCAGACACAGTCTGTAATCACGTTCCGTGTGTTCCCTCCTTGATCTTCAGCCTCTGGGGCAGGGGTGGGGCCGGTACCATGGTCTCCCGGTAGGTAGCTAGCTGGCTTAGAGAAGGCCTGTCTGCTGTCAAGGCCACACAGCTAGGGCCTGGAGGCCTTTTCACTCGGTGTTTATGCCTCTAGAATCATAATCCTTCTGCTTTAGAACGGATGAATTCAGGACGGGGCTATTTTAAAAAACTGTTTCATTAATTTTTAAAATCATGTTTACATGAGAATAACAGAAGGAATCTTTTTCTGAATGACGACTGCTGGGGTTGGGACTGTTCAGGTAGAGAAGTTCTGTTTTCTCACTGACTGGATGAACTTCCTGGGAGGTCAGAAGGGCGCGGGGGGGGGGGGGTGGCGAACGTGGGCTATCAAGTGACTTCCTCTAAACATCCTGAACAGGGTCCACTTCTGGGAATAGCCAAGGACTGTCCCTCCCTTAGACAACAACTACAAACCCTGGGGGCCAGGAAAACTATCTGGAGGTGCTGTGTGTGGTCGAAAGCAGGAAGATTCTGTAGGAGTCAATACTCCGAAGGAGGGATTGGTACTGGGGGGAGTGTCCTGTTTTAGGGCTCCTATCTTGAGGACAGAAGAAGAGGAGAGAAAATGGGACAGAAAAAAATATTTGACATTATGGTTGAAAATTTCCCACATTTGGCGAAAGCCATTTATAGATACCAGAAGATCAGTAAACAGAATAAATACAAAGTAAACTATGCCTGGGCCCATGAGAGTCAAACTGTGAAGAACCAAACACAAAAAAATCTGAAAGCAGCTAGAGCAAAATGTCACTTTACATACAGGAAAACACTAATTCCAAAGTTCTTCAGGCTGAAGGAAGATGATGCCAGACAGGAGCTTGGATTCTCAGGAAGGCGTGAAGAGCATGCAGCATGGTGAGTGCGTGGGTGAGGAAAAGCATCCTCCGCGGGCCGCTGCATGGGCAGGAAGCTCACCTGAAGGGTAGAGGCTTGGGTGCCCTGGTACAGACCAGATCCTGGTTGGATGTCAGCTGGAAGAAGCCATTTCGAGTGTGATGTCGCTATGGTCTTCATAGATTGATCCCTGGACCCTGAACCCCCAGCCCACTTCCTGGAAACTTGTGCCAAAGCCCAGGGTAGAAGTTGGACAAGGAGGTGAAAGATGACTGCCTTATTCATCCCCAAATGAGAATGACAAAAACTGCTTCACTATTGACTGAAAAGCACAGGCTGTCTGTTTGGGCCCCTTGAAAATTTTTAAAGAGGGTACTACTCTCATGACCTAGTTACCTCCCAAAGGTCTCAGCCCCAGATACCATCGCATTGGGGATTAGAGCTTCAACATAGGGTTAGTGGCGGGACACAAACATCCATAGCAGGACAGCAGGACGGCTTCCAGGGACATACTACGTTTTATGGTTTGCTCTTACGTTGGCTGTATTTGTTCTCTTAATGCACATTTGTTACTTTGGGAGTCTATATATGACAATCAGTACGGATGATTATTTGTTCAGTTATTTTGTTTTTATCAGCCATTGTTACAAATCCAGTTTCACAAAAATACCAAACAAAAATAGAGGTGATGCTTTTAACTTGTGGCAGTTGAGGAACCCAACCCTTGTGCCTAAAGCTCTCCTTCTGCTTCTCTGGCCTTGGGGGCCCCTTGCCCAGGGGCTCACACTGGGCCCAGATTGCCCCCCTCCCACCAGAGAGGTCAGGAATCAATCTGAAAGGAAGGCTACAGGCCAGAATACACTGTCACAGAGAAGCATGATCCAAAGACAGCTCTGGCACCTGCCAAATCAGGGAGACTGGGCCGACCAAGACACATGTGCCCAGGAGGGAGGAGATGGGTGTGATGCTCATTGTATGGGACCTCCCTTTCCCTCTGTCAGAGCTAAACTCGAGTTGTGTCTTCTCATGTTCAGAGACTCACAGTTGAATATTGGCATATCTCTGAAATGGTCATGGCAAATATATTTGATATATCTTGATTCACTCAATGTGCAATGTGAGGTCAATTTAGAAGTGATAAATGAGGCTCAGAAATTCAGTTCTAATTTCTTTTTTCCCCTTCAATGTGAACATACAAAAGCTACCTTATTCAGTCATGGCTTTCTAATAATGTAAAAACCCAACTCAAGTTCAGCCCTTAAATTGTAAGATCCAAAGTGAATTCTATGTTGTTTTCTGTAGCCAGACAAGTGTGCAACACTTAATTCTAGTTATTGGTCTCTGAAAGTAGTAATTTAAGATCAAGGATATAATTTCCCATCCAGAGACCGAAAGGCCAGAGAGGAGCCTTGAAGCCTGCTATTATTAGATCAGAGGCAGTCAGATGGGAAGGAGTCTAGAAGATCAAGTTAGCGTTAGTCATATATGGATGCATTAGTCAGGGTTCTCCAGAGAAGCAGAACCAATCGGATATATACGTAGATATATATAAGAGGAGATTGATTATAGGAATTGGCTCACGTGATTATGGAGGGTGAGGAGTTCTACAGTCTGTCTTCTGTAAGCTGGAGAACCAGAAAAGCCAGTGTAATTCAGTCCCCGTCTGAAGGCCAGAGAACCAGGAACACCAATGTCTGAGAGCAGGAGAAGGTGGATGTCTGAGCTCAAGCAAGAGGGCAAATTCACCCTCCCTCTGCCTTTTTGTTCTATTCAGGCCCTCAGTGGATTAGATGAAGCCCATCCGCATTGGGGAGGGCGAACTTCTTCACTGAGCAAACTGATTCAAGTACTAATCTCTTCCAGAAGCACCTTCTACGGACAGCCAGAAAGAATGTTCTACCAGTCATCTGGGCATCCCTTAGCTCAGTCAGACTGACATACAAAATTAACCATCACACTGGACTTTTCTGGTGGACCAGACCTTCTGAACCTACCCTGGCTGCTGGAAGCACCTTCTGAAGAGACCCCTTCTGCACCCCTCCCCGCCCCAGTCAAGGGCCTGAGGGGACAAGTGTGCCCTGCCCTGCGCTCAGGCCATAAGACCTACCGTTTCTGAGTTACCGTTTGTTTCATGAAGATCCACAGCTGGGAAACGGAGCAGTCTCTTTCACCTTTTAGTAGACCAATTTTATGGAGGCTTAACATGGGCAGTGTGGTGTGGGATGGAGAGGATGCACACCTGAGCAGACGTGGCCCCACCTGCAGGAGCCCCTCAGGTCCTGGCCAGCTGGGCAGAGGTGCCGCACATGCACGTACCCACAGCACAGGGCCGTCAGAAAGCAGTGAGACGTGTGATAATGAAGGTAGGGTGGACGCTTTTCCCAGCCATATGGTGACCAGTGACCAACCATGGACCCTACACATGTCCTGCTGTTGAACGTGTGAAGTGTGATCAAGGAAGTCTCAGCAAAGTAAAATAATTTAAAACCAGAGGGCATGGGATGGTATTAGGCTAGGAGATAAAAGTGCCTCCCTGCTCTTCCCCGAGCTTATCAATCTGATCTCATCTCCAGGCTTAGTCCCTTCGAGCTGCTGTGTAGAAGAGCACAGACTGTGGGGCTTATAAGCCACAGAAACTTACTGCTTATAGTTCTGGAGGCTGAGGCGTCTGAGACAAGGCCCCGGCAGATCCAGTGCCTGCGGAGAGCCCACATCCTGGTTCATAGATGTCTTCTCACTGTGTCTTTTTTTTTTTTTTTTTTAAGATTTTATTTATTTATTTGGCAGACAGAGAGAGACGGAACACAGCGCGGGGAGTGGGAGAAGGAGAAGCAGGCTTCCCGTGGAGCAGGGAGCCCGATGTGGGGCTCGATCCCAGGACCCTGGGATCATGACCTGAGCTGAAGGCAGACGCTCAACGACTGAGCCACCCAGGTGTCCCTTCTCACTGTGTCTTAACCTAGCAGAAGGGGCGAGGGAACTTTCTGGTGTTCTTTTCTTTTCTTTCTTTCTTTTTTTTTTCCCATTCAATTTTTTTAAATTTTTTTTTAAAGATTTTATTTATTTATTTGAGAGAGAGCGAATGAGAGATAGAGAGCACGAGAGGGAAGAGGGTCACAGGGAGAAGCAGACTCCCTGCTGAGCAGGGAGCCCGATGCGGGACTCGATCCCGGGACTCCAGGATCATGACCTGAGCCGAAGGCAGTCGCTTAACCAACTGAGCCACCCGGGCGCCCTTTTTTTTTAAATTTGAGAATGCTTGACACGTAATGTTGCATTAGTCTGGGGTTTCTTTTCTTTTTCTTGTCCCATTCATAGAGCCTCCCAAAGGCCCTATCTCCTAATACCATCACGCTGGGGATGAGATTTTAATACATGAATTTAGGGGACACAAACATTCAAACATCTACCATCGCTCCATTTCCAGCCACCCGGAAGCCCAAGCTGTTCTGCAAACAAGCCAGTTGCACTAGCCTCAGGACCACTGCCTTTCTTGCTGCCCATGTCTCAAATATTTACATGGATTGTTCCCTCTGTGTTTATGCCATATGTGTGCAAGCTTGTGGTCTCATTTCATTAAGTCTCCTCTCAGACATGGCCACCGGACATTCTCTTTCTCTTTGCCCTGCTTCATTTTTCTTTAAAAGATGTCTCACCTGACATTTTGTGCTTGTATGTGTGTTTATTGTCTGCCCCCTCTAAGCATAGTGGAAGGTCTAAGAAGGTGGGGACTCTGATTTGCTCCTTGCTGCAAGCTCTGTGCCCAGTAGAGCATCTGGCATATCAATGAAATTAGTATTTATCAGCAGAATGGACAAACACATCATCTATCTGAAAAAATATACTTTTTAAAAAACACAGCCAAATGAATGTCATAAAAGTACGCTGTCATCACTATTTTTCTCCATTCTACATATTTAAATTAGTTTAAAGCAAGAATAAGGTTTTATGGGAATAAAGCATTAAGGAAAAGAGACCCGAACAATCGGGTGATCTACTCACCTGCATCCATTTCTTGTCTTGGTGCCTAGTCAGTTTCCTGTAAGTCATAGAAACAGGCCATGAAGGAGATTAAGTATGATATCCGTTGATGTATTAAGCTCCAATTTCTCATTAGAAACCATGGGAAGTTATTGCTTCAGAACCAGTTGGGTCTAGCCGGCACAAAAGGAAGTAGAAGTTGAACACCTATCCAGATAAAATTAGGGGGCATCTGACATCCAAATTGGCCAAATTATTTAGGTAATTGCCAAGTGTCTGTTTCATGTTGTGACAACCAAATGCAATTAAACTCTCAAAGTCGTCCTTTATTTAAGCAGTGAGAAAATGGGATAGAATATCTGTCCAAATTAATGATGAGTTATGTTATAAACCTGGCCTTTCATTTGAAAATGAAGTAAGGGCCTGAAACTGTGGTAGAAACTAACTCCTGAGGACTCTGCGAGGTAACTGCTTTGTTACACCCCGGGGGTGAATACATGGGGGCAGATGGACTCTATGTCCTGTGCTAGGTTGATATCCAGGTCCAAATTCCCAGAACTTCTGATGTTGACTTATATGGCAAAAGAGACTTTGCAGGTGTGATTAAAGGTTGTGAGATGGACAGTTATCCTGGATTATCTGGATGGGCCCTCAATGTAATCCACAGGGTCCTCGTAAGAGGGAGGCCAAGGGTGATTTGAAGGCGATGTGACCATAACAGCAGAGTTGAGAGCGAAGGGCTCTGAAGATGGAGGAGGGACCACAGGCCAAAGAACAGAGGCCACCACTAGAAGCTGAAAAAGGCAGGGAAGCAGAGTCAGCTCTCAGAGCCTCCAAAAGGAACCAGCCCTGCAAACAACTCGATTTCAGCTCAGTGAAACTGATTTCAGGCTTGCGACTGAGAGAACATTGCTCTAAGCCACTAAGCTGGGGATGACTTGTTATAGCAACAACAAGAAATGGCTACCTGTGCTTACTGGGAATTCTTAGCTTCTTGCCCAGAGCATCTGAATTAGGAACAAGCTTCCTGGCTCTGACATGTGCACCTTGGCTGCTGCCGAAGCCTTATCTTCTAGAAAACAGAACCTGAGACAAACGTTAGGATGCTCACTCTTCAGGTGTGTAAGCCTGGGACAAGGAGGGTGAACAAAAAGGGACACAAAGCAAGGAAAGATGCATAGATTTGCTCTGAGATAGGTTGTTGCCATGAGCTGTGAAGACACTCCTCAATGGCACATCTACTTATGTAGAGAGTTGCAAAGAGGGGGCCCTACCTCAGAGTAGTCCACAGAGAGAGAAACGAGGGAGGATGTACGTGTCTGGCTCCCTCCTTTTTCATCATTTCCAACTGGTCGAGGTTCATTCAGGGCGGGGGGTTAATGCCCTGAACTTCTAGTTTGTTCCATCCAATTCCTCAGAGGCGGCTCGGGAAATCATACCCCAAAGACTCGGGGTGTGTTGTTTCATTTACAACCAACAATGAAGTTCAGGTTCACACAGTGGTTGGGTAAGGATCTAAGAGAGTGAACACAAGCTGGAGGTCTCTTGAGGTTCAGGCTCAGAAACCACACAGTGTACTTCCAGAACATTCTAATGATCAAAGCAAGTCACATGCCAGTTCAGCTTCAGTGGTTGTGGAAAGAGATGCCATCTCTTGATAAGAGACGCTGCAAGGGTATCTTGCAGGGGAAATGGATGTTGAGAGGGGGATGATCGGGGCAGTTTGTGCAAATAATCTACCACAGGTCGTTAGCAGAACAAAGCAGAAGGGGCACTGAGCGCCAGGGCGGGGAGGCATAGGTACTGCACAATGGCAAACCTCTTCTCCTTTACCAGAGCCAAAGCTCAGCATGTCTTGGCGTGGAACAGAGGGGGCTGAAGCTAAGAGCTGGATCAAGAAGGGCTTTGGGTGCCATACCGAGGCAGTTGGATTTTGTTCTGAAGGCAGCAGGGAACCACAAGGAAAGGGAGATGGGCAGGCTTTCTGTTTTGAAAGCCCTACTGACTGGGGTATGGAGGATGGATGAGGTCATCCGGGCAGGCCTTCGGAAGGTGATCAGGGCATGAAGATGGAGGCCTCGTGAGTGAGATGAGTGCCCTTATAGAAGGGACCCCACAGAGCTATCTTGCCCTCTTTCTGCCATGTGAGGACTCAGCCAGAATATGGTTTTACCAGCACCCTGGTCTTGGACATCTAGCCTCCAGAACTGGGAGAAATGAATTTCTGTTGTCCGGCTTCCTAGAGGACCTAGCTTTCAATTCTAACTCAAGAGAGGAAAGACAAAATGATGGTGTGAACAGAGACACCAAAATCCAGGAGAGGTTTATGGGGCCATGAGTAAATCGTTGGAATTATTTCTTCCAAAGCGATCAGCCGGACCTGGATCCCATCAATAGCTGATATGAAAGGAAATTGTTAAGAGGCTTAATTTTGTTAAAGATTTATTTACTTAGGGGCACCTGGGTGGGTCAGTCATTAAACGTCTGCCTTCGGCTTGGGTCATGATCTCAGGGTCCTGGGATCTCCAGCCCCACACTGGAGTCCCTGCCCGGCGGGAAGCCTGCTTCTCCCTCTCCCTCTCCCCCTGCTTGTGTTCCCTCTCTCGCTGTGTCTCTCTCTCTCAAATAAATAAATAAAAAAGATTTATTTATTTATTTGAGAGAGAGAGTGGGGAGAGGGGCAGAGGGGGAGGAGAGGGAGAGAATCTCAAGCCAACTCCCAAATGAGTGTGGAGCCCCACTCGAGGCTTGATCCCACAACCCTGAGATCATGACCTGAGTGGAAATCAAGTGTCAGCCGTTCGACTGACTGAGCCACCCAGGCTCCCCGAGGCTTAATTTTTGGTAGAGCAGCTCTGAGCCCTCCAAAATGAGGCCTGTCACTTTCACTTTCTGGCCGGGAAGGCCCCTGTTGTACTGAAACCTGTTGTGCTGGAACCTGGCACGACATAGGGGATAAAGGTCTGGGACAAGCTTGGGGCACAGTTATGAAAAGCCAAGAGGACTATGGGAACGGATGTGCCTCTGCTTGAACTAGATGCCTCTGCAGCATTGCAGACCCACAGGCATGGGGCCTGTACAAGAGACGCGTCACTTTCCGGAGCAGCGGTGGCCCTGCTGAGCTGGCACTTCCTGGTTTTTTTTTTTTTTTAAGATTTTATTTATCTATTTGTCAGAGAGAGCACAAGCAGAGGAAGCGGCAGGCAGAGGGAGAAGCAGGCTTCCCGCTGAGCAGGGAGCCTGACGCGGGACTCGATCCCCGGACCCTGGGATCATGACTTGAGCCGAAGGCAGACGCTTAACGACTGAGCCACCCAGGCGCCCCGGCACTTCCTGTTCTAACCAGGTTGCCAGGAGCCCAGCTTTCATTAGGGGTGGGAGACCTCTGTGAATAGACTCATTTGCACCCACCACCTCACCTGGTATGATTCCATTCGCTGGGGCTCAGGAGGAGCCTTTGAGAAGGGACCAGAGAGAGGGCCCGGGATCATTTGAGTTAAGGGAGCCCATCCTGGAGGAAGAAGGAAACTTAGGGGCTACCCAGGTTCACCTCTTTGCTAAAAGATGGTGGAACGCACAAGATCACCTGGCTTATTAGTGACAGAGCCAGCCCAGATGCCACCACACTTTTTGCCTTTCGTGGAAATGTGATGTTGTTTAACTCCTAAGCTAGTGTGTCCCATGGACAGTTCTAGGTGATCTCAACTTCCATGTCGCTGACACGGTAATTTGCCTTTTTCTTCCTCTTCAAATCACGCCTCCTTTGGTCCTTCACTTCTTTCACAGAAGAAAAGGTAGTATCCCCCACTCCTAAAGTTTATCTCATTTGTCCCCTTGGCAGGGGACATGTCGGCCACCACCCCTTCTCTGGCTCCCTGGTTCCTGCCTCCCAGCAGGCATCTCCTGAGGTGGGTCCTTAGCCACCTTAGCTCCTTTCCCTGCCCCCAGAGACCTCAGCCAGATCTATGGACTCACCTATTGCTCATATAACTTCAGTGATTCTACATTCATTTCCAGCTCCTATCTATTTCCGGGGCTCTAGGCCCATATAGCACCCTGACTCTTAGACACTCCCACGTGAAGGCTCTCAGACACTTTAAACCAGCATATCTCAGAATTACCACCTTAATGTCTAGGCCAACCTCTTTCTAACAGTCTCTGTGCTGTGAGTGGCACCACCAGACATCTTTTGGTATAAGCCAGGAACGCAGGTGTCTGCCTCAACCACTTCTCTTCCACCTCCATGGCAGATCACTCAGGTTCTCTGGATTCTACCTCCTTCATCTCTCTTGACTCTACTCTCCCCACTCCCTCTATCACCATCTTAATTTAGCTCTTCTACTGAGAACCTACACTCATGCTTCAAGACTTGTTCAGCTCAAGTGTCATCTCCTCTGGGAAGCCTTCCAAAAGGCTGTTTGGACTATTACGTAATTGATGGGTTATCTTTTTTTCCTCTTCCATCAGACCATAAATCTCTAGAGGCAAAGACATCCCCCCCCCTTGTACCCAGCATGGCACTTAATCAGTGACTGTTAATCGCATGAATGTGTAAATATACAAATGAATGAAGTGAGGTAATAATATTTATTTTCCACATGTAGGATTCATGGTCAAACATGATGTTTCCATTTGGCCTACCATGCTCCACAGATTTTTATCAGGTTTTTTCTGGGCATATTTTCTCTTGTTCTGTTTCATTCTCTACTAAACACAAAAGGAAACAAGACTCAAGACTCAGGATACACACTAGTGGCTGGAAATTCAATCTAGTTTCCTGGACCAGAAAATTAAGTGAAAAAGCATCTTCAAAGGAAGTTTAAAATTTATAAACTGCAGTCAGACAAAATCAGGCATCAGAAATTCCATTGTCTTGCATAGGAGAGTCACTTCACAACCCTCCCATGGCTGGCTGTGGAAACACCGCAGTTAGACACCTTACCTTCCTCCTGTTCTTGCCGGAGAGTCAGCTGTTATGGTTCATTTTAAGGCAAATTATTGTTAGTGTGTGAGAGCAAGTAACGAAGTGCAAACTTGGCGAACTTCATCATGGTATTCTCACAGAAAATGAAGGACAGGGAATAATTCTCAGCCTAATCTTATAAATTTCCAGACTGTAGTCACTGGTTATAATTTACCTAACATTAAAAAATTTTTTTTTGTAACTTTGTAGGGTGACAGATAGTAACTAGACTCATGGTGGTGATCATTTCACAATGTATATACATGCAGAATCATTATGCTATACACCTGAAACTAATATAATGTTGCTTGTCAATTTGCACTTCAATTAAAAAATGTTACCTAACACTTACTAAGCACTCACATCATGTGTGTGTGTGATATATTCACAACTGGGAAAACCATTCGGCCATCCCATCAGGATTTTTTCCTTTGTATAGCCTAAATGGAAAGAGGACAATGAGTACCACATGCAAACCAATTTGTCAAATTATCTTTAGTTTTAATTTTTCTGTGAACTGTGATTAAAGGAAACATATTTGGGGAAAGGGTCATCCTGTTTGTTTATGTAGGGCTTTTTTTTTTTTCTCTTAATTTGAAAGAGATACTGTGTCAAAGTGTGGAGGGCATTCTCTTGAATAGATCAATATGCCCCAAAGTCTAGTTATCCCTTTTTAGGTAAGTAGGTGAAAGGGTGATGGTGGTAATGCGGGTCCTCATAGCTCTGGCTGCAGCATTTTTCCCAGGCTGCTGGAAAATCCAAATTAAGGACAGGGCTCCTGGTCATAAAGAGACTTCTATCAATTCAAAACCCTTCTGTGGTGTCAGTAGAACAAGCCTGGCATTTTTCTCCTCCAAGAGGAATGCACGTTCATGTGACTCAGGCCAAAGTGAGAATTGGCCTTGACCTGAGGTGAAGGACAGTGGTGATAAAAGAAACCTGACAGGACATTGTTATCAGTTCCAACATAAGCACAGGGTTGGAATATGGCCGCTACTTGTTCTTCCTTCTGCCAAGGAATTCGTTAGTTAACCCATATCCTTTGCGTGTCCGGTTTGGAGCTGGTTTTATGTGAGTTAGCTAAGCATGTGCTCCTTAGCTCATGAATTTATTGAGCATTTGGGGGAAATGTTTAATATGTGTATGGCTGTGTATTTCTCCAAGAACCATGCCCTGATCATTTTATGTAGGGCTGCATCGGTTCTATAATAGCTCTTTCACAGAAGCAGTGATGAAGTACGCTTAATTGTGGGATGTAATTCAGATTTTCTCACTCTTAGTGCATGAAACTCCATTCAGCAGCGGCTTCTGTGTGAGGGGAGGCGCACTCCAGTATGAACCCGTCTCTTTCAGGTGCTGCCGCAGGGCCCGGGCGCTGACTCCTGTGGAGGTTGGGTCCCTGGAGTTTCTCTCCTTAGCAAAACCCAAAGTGATTTTTTTTAAACTGGAGATTTTATGAGAAGTAGTTGGAAGGACAGGACTCTACTGCGGAATGAATACCGCCAGGCTTGCTGGGAAGTTTACTGAGGGAAATGATAGATCTGTAAGCCTTATTTTGTTACCCGTTTTACATGGACAGTGGTATCGGTTAGGAAAACTAACAATACTCAAAGTGGTATTTTTTTCATAGAACAAGAAGTCTGGGGGCGCCTGGGTGGCTCAGTCTGCTAAGCGTCTGCCTTCGGCTCAGGTCATGATCCCAGGGTGCTGGGATCGAGCCCCGCATCGGGCTCCCTGCTCAGCGGGGAGCTTGCTTCTCCCTCTGCCCCTCCCTCCCCCCCCTTACCAGGTGCACTCTCTCTCTCTCTCTCTCAAATACATAGAATCTTAAAAAAAAAAAAAGAAAGAAATCCAGAGGCAGGAAGCTGCTGGCCTTGATTTAGCGGCCCAACAATGCCTTAAGGACCCTTTCTATCTTTGCCTTTTGGTCCCGCCCTTCTTAGCAGGCGGGGCGTTTGTTATCAGGGCGGTCGGTTTGTGCTGGTGAAATGGCGGTCACAGCCCCGGGTACCCTGTCTGTACTATAGGTACGAGGATGGGAAGGGGCAGGGCCAGTGGCCACTATTCCTGGACCTGGTCCTTTTACATAGAAGTAAAAGCTTCCCCAGACGGTACCCCTCCTGCCCCCCAAGAGTTCCCCCTTTGTCTCATTGGCCAGAGCCTGTCCCGTGGTCATGCTGAGCTGCGGAGGGCCTGAGCAAGAAGTATCTGTATCTGGCTCTCGCAGCTTCCCTAGTGGAGACCGGAAAGCAGAAGAGAATTAGGAATAAGCCTCCCTACCAATAACAGAAGAGTAGCTACCAGTCCTCCTTTAGGGAAGCAAGGAGTAGTCAGAATCCATTTGACGGCTTCCTTTTGTGGCACTTCTACGTGAATTAGATTCTTCTCGGTTTCATGATACAGACACCTGCTCTGGTTCTTCCAGTCTTAGGAGGGCTAATTATAAGGCTACGGGGGAAATAAAGGAGACAGGAGGTTGTGTCAGGCCACGTGGTCCCACCTTTGGGACAGTCTGGACTGTGGTCAGTGCCCCAGCTCTGGGGACACTGTCACAACAGTTACTGTAGGCGGCTCTTCAGAATAGGGCACTTGTGGATCCCGTGACTCAGAGCTTTTGTTTCTAAACCTACTGCTCCTGCCTTTACCGGCAGACTTTCTCTTTGTGTCTTATAGCAAATGTCCTGAGAGACTCTCTGTTGGACAGCCTTCCCTGTCCACTGGAGGTGCCCCTGTGGGGCAGCGCTAGCTCACAGCCACCCCCGGCCGCTGGCTGGCCTAGCAATGGCTTCCTTGGCCTGTTAGTGTGAGCAGGGTGATGGGTAATGGACTCCTACTCTTGGTCACACCTGAGCACACTTAGAAGGTGGGGGTGGGGGGAGAGTGGGTGAGGTAGGCTCCCCGAGGCAACAGAGGAAGTAATGAAACCGTGTCTGGTCCTGGATCCCTCCTTCTAGGCTATCTGCTGCGCTGTGTCAAACTGGCCATTTGGGGGGCTGCGCTGTGTCAAACTGGCCGTTTGCGGAGGGGGGTGGTGGTGAGCTGTTTTACTCTTTATCAAGAGTTCTCTCTCATTTGCTCAAAGTTAAAGCCCTAAAAGTATTTTGCTTTGACTATCCAGAGTGTCAGAAAACTAGAATAAAAAAACAAAACCCCTACATTTTTCATTGTTCTGGTGGTATGTGTTCTTCTATATTGTTTTTTCTTTTTGTTTTTGTTTTTTAGAAATTGAGGTAAGATTCACCTAAGACCGAACAACTTTTCTTTTTTTAAAGATTTTATTTATTTATTTGAGAGAGTGCATGTGTGCACTCACAAGTGGGGGGGCGGGGCAGAGGGAGAAACAGACTCCCTGCTGAGCAGGGAGCCCGATGTGGGGCTCCATCACAGAACCCTGGGATCATGACCTGGGCTGAAGGCAGACGCTTAACCGACTGAGCCACCCAGGCACCCAACTTGAAGTTTTCTTTAGTGCATTTGTACACCGACCATCGTAAAGTAGACTTAGTGCATTTACAATGCTGTGTAACTACCCCCTCTGTCCAGTCCCAGATGATCTATTTTTGAACGAATGTGTGTGAGTGTCGGGATGAGATGTTCCTCTGTGCTGGAAAGAAAGACTGACCCCAGGAGCTACGTGTTTATGGACCTATGCTTCTTTATAGACTTCACGTAAGAAGATACCTTCCTGACCAATGTTACCAGGCAGCTCCCTCGGTTCTCAGAAACCTGCCTGCCCTCTCTCAAATATCCCTCAGCTGCGGAACACACAGTGAGAAGCTGCTTGTTGGATTTATTGTTTAATCATTTTATGGTGGCTTAGATTGCAGTTAAATTCACACAAAAGCAAACAAATGATGACCAAACTGAGCCAGGTGCAAAGCCATGGGTGGCTTGGTTCTGATGCGAAAATAGAGTCTCTCCTCCCATTCACTCACTGGGAGAAGAATTTTCCAAATTAAGGCCTCAGGATGAATTCTCAGAGGGCCAGGCCACTATTCAACCACAACAAGTTTTATGGCAAAGCCCTTTCCCCTTCCTTGGCACTACCACAGAATCACCCCGTTGGATCCTCACAACAGGCCCATGAAGGAGGCAGGGCGGGTATGGTCATCCTATAAGACCAGAGACTCCGAGAGCATTGCCTGCCTCTCTCCTGACCACCCACCCTCTCTAACTCTACAAGGATAAAGGGGAGAGCCTCACAGGCCCCTCCAATTACAGAATAGCTCAGAAGGAGTGTGCTTGGATTTGACTTTCAACGCCAGTGTTTTTTAAACTGATGTTTTTCAATTTCAGGGGTTATGAACAGTGGAAACATTATTTCCATTATGAGACAGAACAGAGCGATAAATATCAGAGTACACTGTGCTCATAGTAAGTATTTTCTCCTGGAATGTTTTCTTCAGTAGTGTGTGTATGTGTGCACTGGGTTATGAAGTAAAATGTGTCTCCTAATGTAGGTTATAGTTTAACAAGTTTGAAAGCTAGGGACATAAATGACTATGGTCCCATCAGATCTGCTCAGATTTAGACATGGCCAGCCTCAGGCCTCACCTGCTGCCCTGACCCTTCAAATACCAGGATGATAATGGGTGT